>NC_136072.1:923725992-924220114 GCF_964261635.1 Lissotriton helveticus
AGTTCTGTATTCCGTAGACCCAAAAGCATGGATAATAGTGTTGGATTTGCAGAACCTCTATTTCTACAGCTTCAGGTGGACCACTAGCACTTTATGAGCTCAGTGCTCTCCTTTGGCCTTCCCAGTGCACTTTAGGTGTTCACGAAAGTGATGATGGTGGTCGCTGCCATCTTTGGATGTTTGGAATACCAGTCTTCGCATACCTCCTGTTAGACACGGAGTAGCGTGGTGCAGAGCAGGCAGGCCAAACTCCGGAGGAAATGTGTAAAGTATCCACGCAGCACACACAGGTGACACACCAGGCACACAAAAAGACATCACACCAGTTTAGGTGAAAAACAGCATATGTATTATGCAGGACATGTTAGGATATCACCACAGGTATCAACACCATGCCAACTGGCACCAGGTTACCATTTACACAAGGGGACTATTTACAAGGCCGGGTCAATCGGGCCTCTGCCAGAACCATCCTGAGTCCACGAATAAATGTACAGTCTGTCAATAAATGGATCGCAGCCACAGGCAAGGTCAGACACGTAGCATAGATCACGTTTGCATACAGCGTGGGCAGGAGGCATAAATCAAGTATGCCTAAACATACAGCATAGAGGAGGAACATTAGGCATTAACCTCACTAGCATGAATCAATATCCCAAGGCCTAAAGCATATTGGTATGAGGCATTAACCATGAGCCTAAAATAACATGTAAGGACAGCATATAAACACATTATGCGCAAGCCTGGAAGGAAAACATTAGGCACATGACACATGATCTGGGAGGCGTACACATATTTGCATAAACCATGGTAACGTCACATTAAACATGCACATTGGCATTGGCATCATAAGCATAAAAGCAGTCACATATGAGAGCAGGCGTAATCTAAAACATTCTATTAGGCATCTCATTCGCATAACCAACCTTCACAGTGGGCATAACCCTGAAACACCATGGTAATACCATTAGCCAAAAGTTGCATGAGGTGTCTCAATATGCATAAACATCATGGATAACCCAAGGGGCAGTAAAGCTTTCAGGGAAAAACACTAGGCATCCACCTGTGGGCATAAACATAGTAGGCATGAAGCATTAGGCATAAAATTGAGCATCCTCACAGTAGCCTAAACCTGCCCCCGGGGCCTCTCATTAGCAAGGAAACCTTAGGCAGGAGAACATCATTGCATGACACTAGTAGGAGGCATCCGACACACTAGGCGCCAAACCATCGGGGTAAACCTTAGGGGGAAAAACATTATCAGCATAACTGCATTAGCATGAACCCCTTAGCGCCGGCATAGCCTTAGCATGAATCACCGGTGCATACATCACAAGAGGCAATAGGCCCCGCAAGCATAAAGTAAAGGATGCCCCAAATGTTGCAACTGTCCACTGTCCAGCGGGGCAGTTGTGAAGAGTTCAGCCAGTCTGCCCAATACTGGGAACGTGGGAGCCTCCTCCTCTGGGGCTCAGAAGTCCGAAACTAATGCCCCAGCAAGACTTAAAACAATATTCTGCCCTTGTGACAGCTGCCCGCTTCTGCGGCGCTCTCCTCCTGGGTGCCCGTGACATTGTCATGGAGCCGACGGGCCTCCCGCTGCACTCGGGGCTCTCCTCAACCTTCGGAGGGCCCCACCATGGAGCAAAGTCTCCGTCGACTTCCGGGCTGTTTGCCAGCCCGGGGTAGGCTCCTGCCTGGCTCCTTTACCAACATGGGACTCCCATCAGCTCACGGGAGCCCCGCAACACCTCCCCCTCCCTTCCGGGTCCTCTCTGGCAGGCGGAACTTCCTGGCGGCGCTCCAGCCGGCGCCAATTGCTCCGTGGCTCCCCTGACATCACGGTGAAGCCTTCGTGACGCTTCTGAACCTCCCGGCCCGTGGCGTTGATCCTCAGCACCCGCTTCGGGTGCGCTGGGACTCGGGCGGCGATGAGGGGTAGGCTCCCTCCAAACTTGCAATACCAGCCGGGGTGGGCACCCGCCTTATCTTAAAGGGAGCCGCTCTCCCTGTTCACTCGCGGAGTGGGCACCCGCTCATAAAATATGCAGGAAGAGGAGTAGGCACCCTCTTAATTCAAATAAGCTACAGCGCGGCACCAACTCGGGGTGGGCACCTGCTGTTCCCGAGGTGGCTCTCCCTGATAGCACTTCTCAGGTCCTAGGCCAGCGGCGGTGAAGGGCTCACGGCGTGTAGCGCTGCAGCACTTCTTCCTCACAGCGCTGGGCAGCACCTCCACAGCCCCAGGCAGCAGGGATCATTGCAGGGACACAGCGCTTAGTTCCTCCCCAGAGCCATGCAGTTCAGACAGGGTCCCGCCACCCCAAGTTGTAACGCCCTGGCAGCTCAGCACTGCTTGCGTCACCTCCTCTTCTGGCACTCAAGAAGGTAGTGGCTCCACAGCCCTAGAGTGCAGGCAGGGACGCACAGCCATTAAACTATGGCACTCACGCTCCTCACCTCACGCAGTAGGATAAAGCGCCCTTCTTCTCTAGGCGCTAGCCAGCAGGCAGGGCACAGTTGTAGCGCTCACGAGGCGATAGGTAAGAGCGCGTCAGACCCTACTGGGCAAGATCAGCAGTCAGTGGGCACTCATCAGTACAGGGCCGTAGTTCTTAGGAACAGTCATCCCCCATATAGTGATACAGAAAAGGGGGTGGTGATGAACAGAGTGTCTGAATTAAGCAGACCACTCTTACCCAGTCCAAAGATCAGGGCTTGATCCATCACCGTTATTTATCTCACTGCCCCATCCCAGCTCAGAACCTGGCTATATGCAAATTAGTCTGTCCCTGGCCCAGTGCATCATGGGAACAGGGCAGACCAAACTACCAAGCCAATTCTTCACCAGAAAGGAGACAAGCTACCTTTTTGCTTGAATCCTGATGGAGCAGTGAGAAAGGGACTCATGTCTGAGTATACCCTGCCACACCTATAGTGGCCAAAAACGATACAGAAAAGGGGGTGGTGATGAACAGAGTGTCTGAATTAAGCAGACCACTCTTACCCAGTCCAAAGATCAGGGCTTGATCCATCACCGTTATTTATCTCACTGCCCCATCCCAGCTCAGAACCTGGCTATATGCAAATTAGTCTGTCCCTGGCCCAGTGCATCATGGGAACAGGGCAGACCAAACTACCAAGCCAATTCTTCACCAGAAAGGAGACATCCCCCATATAGTGGCACTCCTCCTGGGTCAGCAGTTTTCACTCCAGTAAGGGGGCTCTCACTAGCCTTGTGAACAGCAGTGTGGGAACAGATGGGCACAGGGGCCAGCACACAAGCCCATGCGGCGGTACCTCCTGGCAGTATGTCCCCTCACATTCAAGTCCACGCTCAGTCTGAGCACATGGCATCCCAGCTCCGCTATTTATACGCCCCTCACCCCACCTACTGGACAGTGCCAGAAGCTTCTAGAAGCGTCTGGAGAAACTTGTCCTAACTGATTTAGGGGGATAGAGCACCCTGGGTGCCAGGCTTCCCTCTAAAAGCTGGGGTTGCTGGGAAACAACAACTAGACTGGTAAACCACCTCAGTCAGGCGGCACAAACACACAGCCCAAATAAATCTGCGCACGCCATTGCGCAGCAGGCATTTTCTGACACATGGTAAAAGGCTAGGGAGAAAAGCGAAAAAATGTAGGAAAAAAGGGTCAAGTCCAACACCTCCAATACTAGCTGCTGAAAACAGGCTCACCTAAGGAAGTTGTGGGCCATCTCCAGACAACCGCCAACCTGTTGACATCGCTGGGATTTCTCATAAACATGCCACACCTGACTCCTCACAGCGGCTTCCCTTAATAGGGGACATCCTGGAGATGGTGCTTTTCCAAACCTTCTCTCCAAGTCTAGGGCTTTTAGTCTGTGATTCTGATGTTTCAACCCCTGACCTGGTTCTCAGTGAGCGTGGCTCTAAGGCTTTTTTTGTCTCCTACATCCTACATCCTGCTTGTGGATCACACTAGGCGGCACATGGCTGGCTCTAGTGGATTCTGGAGACTCAGTGGGCTGAGCACCAACGGAGCCATTCGGATTTAATCCAGGTGTTGGAGGACTCTTCAACAGCTCTTCTGTGGTAGCTGCTTGACTACAGGTGGACCGGTGGCAGACCCCTCTTTCTACACCACCCAGAGATAACAGATGTGACAGATGAATTGTTGCCTGGTTTGGGAGGTCGTCTGTGGGAGGTGGAGATCCGAGGACTGTGGCCTTCACTGGAAGCCTGACTCCACATCAACTTGTTGGAGTTGTGGGTGATTCGCTCGCCACTCAAAGCATTCCTTGCAACCATCAAGGGGGAATGGGTGCCCATTCACAGACACCACCACCATGTGGTACTGCACCAAACAGGGCGGAGTCAGGTCGTGGGTCCTGTGCCAGGAAACTTTGCACCTTCAGAAGTGGTTGAATTGCAAGTGTGTTCCCTGGTCGTACAGCACACGGCAGGATCTTTAAACACCAGGTTAGAGAAACTAAGCTGATGTTGCTAGCAGATCACAAATGTTGGCTCCACTCTGAGGTGGCACAGGATGTGTTCTGGCACTGGGTTGAACCCTTGGTCGATCTTTTTGCCGCTGCAGACAATGTGCAGTGTCCAAGCTTTTGTGTGCTCGAGTTCCCAAGACAGTTCTCACTCAGAGACTCCTGTGTGACTTCTTACTTTTGCCTCCTGAGAATTCTGGGGAAGATCAGGAACAACAGGGCTCTGTTCATCCTAGTGGCTCTGGATTGGGAGAGAAAAGTGTGGTACCTGGTACTCCTGGCCATGAGCATTTGCCCTCCGATCTGGCTGCCCCTTCGGGAGGACCTCCAGTTGCAGCAGCTGGGCAGGGTCTTAAAGCCCAAGGAAGAAGTGAGGCTGCTTCAGCTAGACGCAAAGAGAGCCCTAAGCGTCTATATCGATGGGACCAGAGAACACAAGGGTGGACGAACAGCTTTACTTTTGCTTCTCTGATTCTAAGAAGGTAAGATGCAAAAGTGAACCATCTCCAGCTGGTTTGTCCTGCGCGTTACATCGAAATCTTTTATGGTATGACCAAGAAACAGCCTCCAGAAGGCCTCAGTGCTCATTTTACCAGAGCACAGGCTGCTACAACTGTGCTTGTACGTGATGTGCCAGTCTTGGACATTTGCCAGACTGCTATATGGATGTTGGTTCACACGTTCAGAAACACCACTGCTGGTTAGCCAGGTCTGGTGGATAGGACATTTCACCTGTTCTCTCCTGCAGTATTTCCTGGTCTTAGCCATTCTGCTAACCCACCACCTGGGGAGGGATTACCTAGGTATTAATTGACACAGTGAGGAATCAGTGGTGAAGTGACTGTCAGAGGAACATGTTAACGCTTGGTAACACTGTTTCTGGTGGAGTTCTCCTGATCGTGCTGTGAACTGGTTCCCTGCTTTCCATAATATGAGTCCAACTTAGAGATCTACATACTGATGTAATCTGACTACAGTGCCTCTGCAATTGATGGCACGGACGGCTAGCAAAAAGTGTCTTTTATGTAGGGACTTTGACATCACGTCCAGGCCAGGACGGACTCGAAATGGAGCCACACAACACCACATGCCAACACTTGAGGGAATTGCTGAGAAAAATCTATGGCTCTAATGTGGCGCCGGTGGGGATTCACAAGGTGAGGATTCTGCTTTTAGAGTATCCACCAGAAAGAGCATTACCAAAGGTAAGTTACTTATTCTTCTTCACCTTGGCGTTTCTCTCTGAATTCATACACTTCCCTCCTGTCTTAATTAAATGTCTGACTGATATTCTGTTTGGCATGATGGGATAATGAAGTCTCTAAGGCTGCACTGTATGATAGTGTTACCTGTGTTAGGGATCTGTTTCCTGCTTTTTCTTTTATGTTAAATCACTTTATTTTTTCGAAGTTGTGTTTTCAACCAAAAATACTCTTCTTATTGTAGATTAGCTAACTGACTGGACTTGCTTCCTATTTTTTAGTTGATTCTAAAACTTATGAAAGTTTTTTTGAATAATTGTGTTCAGGGGTCTTTCACATTATGAGTGAATAACGTTAACTTTCTTTGTTATTATTGACAAATTATGTCAATCAAAATTTAAAGGCTAATCTGAAGTTGTTCTTTTTTTGTGTCGAAGGATACTGACTTTTTTCTAGTGGCTAATACAAATAGAGGGGAGAAAACGACTTTTAATCTCTGTAACAGGCAGAAATTAACAATACCAGGGACGGCCAGACTGTATTTCTGTCATAGTCTGAAAAGACATTTTGATAGCCGTAAATATCAAGGCAATTCATAAAGAATTTCTCTCATAGCAGATATAGATAAAGAAGATTTTACAGGCAGTACAGTGATCTCCAACTACTGACAGTCACTCATTCTTTCAACAATTTCTAGAATCCCCCACCAATAGAACACACTACATAGTGATGTCACTGTCCTGAGAGGACTTCTAGATGGCTTAATTTCTTACTCTTAACAGCTAGCCTAGTAAAATAGAAGACTACATATTATCCATTTCGCATATACCCAAACCACAAGCAATCAGCATAACATTACAACAGAACAAAAACCTTAAAGTGAAGAAATTAAGTTAATCTTCCAATCTCATCGGAATCTTCCTCTCTCTAATACTGCAGTAGCTGTTTTGGGCTTGGCTTGTGCATTGATAATCAATGGCTGCTCCCGATCGTACCAAATGTCGCTGCCCAGTCTACCATCCACTCTCACTCCAACAATCCTTTTCTCTTTCCTCACCGTCCACCACTACTCAACACCTCCCCACTCATTTTCATTGCACCATAAATATTACATTTCCCACATTCTCCTGTTCTATTCCTGCCCTGCTCTGACCCAATCTTTCCTTTATCCTCTTATCTATTGCTCCGGGTTACATAGTCGCCCCTCACTGACCTCGTACACAAAACCTAGACCCACATGCTTCTTTCTTCCAATCTCTTTTTTGAACCTAGGACTTCTACATTCGTTTCTCGGTTCCCAGCACTCTTCTGTCCATCACCCTTCTTCCTCAACACATTAGTCAACTAACATCAAACTGTCTGGACAGAAATGGCCCCTACATGGTGTACAGTTTTTACCCTACCTAAGCCTGTTTCTTGACATGAGTGAGGTCCTGGACTTGTCTTGTGACCGGACTGGGCGCACCAAGCATGTCCTCATTGACAGAGTGGACTTCTGTCCCTGGCATTAGTTTAGCACATCATTTCCAAGGCGACTCTTGTTCCGAGATCCTTTTTGTCTCGAGTGGAGCTCGGGCCACCGATATGCCTTTTCACCCATACCACTCCTGCCCAGAATTCTCAAGACGATCAGGAATGCCCGGGCCCAAGTAATCCTTGTGTCTTGGACAGGGCACAGAGAGTTTGGTATCTCAAGCTGTTGAGCATGGTCAATAATCCTCTGATCAGGCTGCCCCTTTAGGGGGATCTTTTGTCGCAGCAGCAGGGGAGAGTTCTCCACCCGAACCTGTCACTCTTCACCTTCTGCGTGGGGATTGAGCTGCAACAGTTGACAGCTTGAGACCTTCCTCTCGAAGTCTGTAATGTTATCTTGGCAGCCTGCTTTTGGGGGAAATTTGGGGGATGATGTACAGAAATGCAGATCAATCGCCCTTCTGACCCCCCTCTCCCCTTTTCCCAGGTTTTCCTTGTCATCCTTTCTATTGCCCAACAGGGTTCTGCTCTGGCCACTCAAAAGGGCTATCTCTCTTTTATTTATCTTTTATTTTTGTTGCCTGAGCAGCCAACACTCTTTAAATCCCCTATTTTAAATAGGTTCTTGAAATGTTGGCAACATTTGTTTCTACCTACCCCTTTTGTTATCCCTCAGCGGGACCTCAATCTTGTCCTCACTTTTCTTATGTGCGCTTCTTTTGAGCCTTTGCACAATGGTCTCCTTGATATCCAAATGGCCTTTCTCATGGCAAAAACATCTACCCACAGGGTCAGTAAGCTTCAGGCTTTATCATCCAAGCCTCTCTACTTCAATATCTACCCATACAAACTGGTGCTTCACATGAGAGCTTCCTTTCTACCGAAAGTGGCCAGTCCCTTTCACCTAGGCCAATCCATCACTGTGCTTTTTACGCTCTGACATATCCCTCCAAGGGAAGAGGATTGACTTTTCTGCTGGACCCAAAGAGAGTGTTGTCGTTCTACCTTGACCGCACACAAGAGTTCCAGGTGGAAGACCAACTCTTTCTGGGGTATGTCGGAGCGTAGAAAGGACGGGCCATGCAGAAGTGGAATCCTCTCCAGAATGATCGTGCAATGTATCAAAATCTGCTACACATTGGCTGAGAAGCAACCCCCTGAGGATGTCGTGTAGTTCCTAAGAATCCCCAGGACCTGCGCGTTTTGGATTATCTTAACTGAGAACTTGGTGTCCAAACCGCTTCCGAAAACCCTTCCAGGATATGTCGGCCATTAGACCAGCTGGAACTACAGTGCCACTACCACCCCCATGTATCTTATAGTGGTGTAGGTAGTTTCTGGCACCACTGAACATGACAATCCTGATTCCTCCGGGATCGTCGAAAACAGTACAGTAGTTTTCGCTCAGTCACTCGTGCTTGCTCATTCTCAGAAAATACATAGGTTGACGATTAGGACGTTTCAATAAGTATTTACTGGTCCAGCCTCAGTCTTGTGTAAAACATATTTGCTGCAACAATCAGGAGACAGAAGCATAAGAAAGAAATAGCAAAGACTAATATAGAAAACTGTAAATACATTTCTACTATAGTGCTAAGAAGATGAACATATACAGTTCAGATAAAACAGTAGCATTTGTATAGTCCTATAATGTGCGCCCTAAGTAATTTGCCTAAATGTACATAACTTAGATATGAAGGTGTATCATGTATATGTGTATACATATATATATGTGTATATAGCCAAAAATCCCCTAGGGAAGAACCAACCCCCTCACCTGATGGTAGAGAATAAAGGACCCCGTCTCTTCTCCGAGATGACACCCCGCAAGGGATGTCAGACGGCTGCGTGTCAAAGATTCAGCACGCAGGACCCTGTGTCAGAGTGTAAAAAATTCTCCTCTAATTTGCAGGGGGGAATAAGGGTCTTATGTACTAGAGTGGTCACTCCAGGGTTTCTTCTACAATCGATATGTTTTGAAAACAATCATAAATGTTTTGAAAACAAACATAAATGTTCTTCTAAAACAAAAGCGATAATGTACAGCAGCCCTGTTGGCCAAAGATGAAAAAAAAGTGATAACCTTTATACAGAATAATTATGCAGTACCGGAGGACATGTTCATGTACATCTGAAAGAGACTATTAGTTATAGATTCTTTACCTTATAATTACCCCCAGACGTCGACTCCACGTTTGTCGTCGGCGATGTGATTGCCGGGATGATGTTGCGGTATCTACTTAGATGCCGCCCCTGTGCGCTGACGTCAGTTCTTTCTTTTTCCACGCCAGCCAGCACAGATCCAGAGAGAGTGGTACCTTAGTCACTTTTTGACTAGCATTTTTCGACTTTTTATCAACATCTTTTTTGAGTCGTTCGACTCCTAGTGCACAAGGATGTCACATCAGCGGACCGTCTTCAAATCTTGTGTCTCCTGTCACAAAATGATGTCTGGTACGGACCCCCACCTTGTGTGTCTGTGGTGCCTGGAGCGCAACCATGACCCGAAGTTGTGCTCTGACTTTCACGCCATGAATCAGAAGTCTTTGCAGGAGCGGTCCTGAAAGCTTCTGGAGGCCCGGCAGTCAACTCCGCATCGCTCGAGGTCCCGGACGAGAGGGAGGTCACGGGACCGGTCGCATAGTCACCACCAACACTCTTCTTCGAAGTCTTCGTCTTCGGGTAAGCCGAAGCACAAAAAGAAGGCAAAAAAGCACCGTTGCTCTTTGCATTCTCCCCGTCCGTCAGCCGACGAGACGTGGGATGCGGATGGTTGTCGTCCTTCGGCTCCGCCCGTTGAGCCTACTGGTTCGGCTCCGAGCTTCCCTCCCTTCACGGGAGCCGAAGCGAACCCTGCCCAACTTCGTAGTTTTTACGAAGCCCTCCATTCTATCTTTGACCAGCTTGCTGGCACGCCTTCAGCCCCGCAGACTCGGATGGGGGTTCTAGCCCTTTGATGACAGCAGCTTCTGCGCTTCAGGGCCCCCAGGGATCCAATCCTGGATCCAGATCAGGGCAGGTTCGACCTTATGACACCTCCTCTTGTGCCAAATCCATCGTGGCCGGTTGGGTCCCCGGCTGTGGTTTAACCTGGCCTCCTCTGTGCCTGGGACTGCGTAGACCGATGCTGGTACTGGTGCCGACCAGTACTTTTGTAACACTGTTCTACCCTGCCGTTCCTTTCACCCTGATTGGCAGCCAGTGGTGGGTGAGGAGGACTGGGAGGGATCTGTTGACCCTCTGGCAGACCATTTGGATGAACCGGACTGGAGAGAGGAGTTAGGTGAGGCCAGTGGTCTGGACACCTCCCCCAGACCTTAACATGCTTTCGTCCCCTACCCTGGGTACAGAGGAGGGAGCCTCTTACACTATGGTGTTGCATAGGGCGGCTAAGGCCTTGAACCTTGAGCTTCCAATATGGCGGTTAGGACCAACCTCCTGACCTAGGTGCTTGCAGCGGCCTCTTCAGAACCCCTGATGCAGTTCAATGAGGCCCTCAAGGACATCCTTCTGGGCACTTGGTCCAAGCCCAGCACAGGGGCTCTTGTGGATAGGATGATTGCCCGACGCCACAGCCCGGCCCCGGGCGACCCCATTTTCCTCTCCCAACACCCTACCCCTGAGAGCTTGATGGTCCAAGCCTCAACTTCTAAAGTCGCGTTCCCTACTGCTCCCCCAGATAGGGAATCCAAGAAGCTGGACCATCTTGGGAAGATGATGTTTTCTTCCGCCAGCTTAGAACTGCGGTTGGTGAACACTGCATGTCTCTTGGGCCGTTACACCCACTCTGTTTGGGATACGGTCACGCAGGTGCTGCCACAGTGCCCCGAGGATGCCCAGGCCGTTATCTCCTGTGCAGTTGCTGAGGGTATAGATGTAGCGAAGTTCGCCATATGATGTGGGCTTGACACCGCCGACTCGCTAAGCAGGACAATTTCAATGTCAGTAGCCCTGAGAAGCTTCGCTAGGCTGAGGTCCACGGCTTTTCGGGCGATGTCCAATCGACTGTTTTGGACTTGCCGTTTGATGGCCGTTGCTTGTTTGGCGATAAAGTGGACCACTTCTCGTCCGTGCAGTCTGCTTTTCGCCCCTTTCGTGGCCATCTCCTCCACCACGTCGGACAGGTGCGTTTTGCAGATACTCCGAAGGGGCTACTCCCTCCCCTTCAAGACTACCCTGCCCTCCATGCCACCCACACTCCATTGCATGTCGGGGGATCATTTGGCCCTTCTCCATCAGGAAGTCTCGTCTCTCTTGGCCAAGGGAGCTATTGAGCACGCCCCTTAGCCAGAAGTATGTTGTGGTTGTTATTCTCACTTCTTCCTGGTACTCAAGAAGGACAAAGGCCTGCGTCCTATCTTGGATCTCAGGGATGTCAACCGCTTCCTCCGGAAGAAGTTCAAAATGTTGACATTAGCTCAGGTCTTGTCTGCCCTTGACCCTGGAGACTGGATGGTAGTGTTGGACTTGCAGAACGCCTATTTTCACATCCCCGTCCTGCCTGCCCACCGGCGTTACCTAGATTCATGGTAGGCCACGAGCATTTTCAGTTTACCGTGCTCCCCTTTGGCCTTACCAGTGCCCCTCGGGTGTTCACGAAAGTGATGGGGGTGGTCGCAGCTCATCTGCGCAGATCAGGGGTTCCAGTTTTCCCTTATCTCGACGACTGGCTGTTGAAGGCGAGTTCGCCCCAGACTGTCGTCTCCCACCTCCAGACTATGCCAGACCTCCTACATTCGCTGGGGTTCACTATCAATATGCCAAAGTCACACCTGATACCCTCTCAGCAGCTCCTTTTGACCGGGAGGTTCTGGATACAGCGCAGTTTCGGGTTTATCCAGCGAGTACGGGATATTCGGGCTATGATTCCGATCTTTCAGCCTCTATCCCAGGTTTCGGTCGGAATGACCCAGAGGCTGCTCAGCCTCTTGGCCTCCTGCATCCTACTGGTGGATTTTGCCAGGTGGCATGTGCGGGCTCTGAAGTGGAACCTGAAATTCCAGTGGGCACATCATCAGAGGAATCTTTACGATTGCGTCCAGATCTTGGAGGGCACTGCGCACCAATTGCAGTAGTGGCTAACAAATCAGGATGGGGTCAACGGCAGATCCCTCTCCCTTCCCCAACCAGAGTTCACAGTGGTGACAGATGCATCACTTCTGGGGTGGGGCGGCCACATGGGGGAGGCGAAGATCAGACGCCTCTGGTTTCTGGCGGAGTCCGGGGATCCACATCAACCTTCTGGAGCTCCAGGCGATTTGTCTTGCCCTGAAGGCATTCCTTCCCTCTGTTTGGGGAAGTGTAGTGCAGGTGTTCAAGGACAACACCACTGCTACGTGGTACTGTAACAAACAGGGCGGGTTGGGGTCGTGGACCCTATGTTAAGAGGCTCTTCACCTTTGGACATGGCTGGAACATCAGGCCATGTCCCTGGTGGTTCAACACCTGGCAGGTTCCCTGAACGCCTGGGGGGAAAGTGGGGGGGAGGGGGGTGGAAGGAACTCCGACGCAGGTGCATGATGGATCACGAATGGTGTCTTCACTCAAAGTTGGTGCAAGGTCTCTTTCAGCAGTGGCGAGAGCCTTGGTTAGATCTGTTCACCACCGAAGAGAAGGCGCAATGTCAGCAGTTCTGTGCGTTGGGATGTCCAAGGCAGCACTCGCTCGGCGACACTTTTTGTCGTGAGTGGAGTTGCAATCTTCTATATGCCTTTCCGCCTATACCACTTGTGCCCAGAGTGCTGCAGAAGATCAAGCACAACCTGGCCCAGGTCATTCTTGTGGCTCCGGATTGGGCATGAGTCTGATATCCCGAGCTATTGCACATGGCCATCGAGCCTCCGATCAGACTACTTCTTCGGGAGGATCTTCTGTCGCAGCAGAAGGGGATTGTCCTCCACTCGAACCTGTCCAACCTCCACCTCCTTGCGTGGAGATTGAGCGGAGACAGTTGACAGCCTTCAACCTTCCTCCGGAATAATGTAATGTAATCTTGGCAGCCAGGTGTCCCGCCACTAAAACGGTATACGCCTGTAGATGGAACAAGTTTGTGGCATGGTGCACAGCAAAGGCTGTGGATCCCCTTTCTGCCCCTCTATCAGATGTTCTCCTCTTTATTTTTTCTTTGGCCCAGCAGGGAAATCCTCTGCACACCCTCAAAGGTGATTTTTCGCCCATTTCGGCCTTTCTTAGGCTCCCTGATGAGCCTGTTCCTTTAAAGTCCCCTATTGTGAATAGATTTCTTAAGGGCATTACTCACCTCTTTCCTCCTATTCCCTTCGTAATGCCCCTGTGGGACTTGAATCTGGTTCTAACGTACCGTATGTGTGTCCTCAAGACTGCTTTTCTGGTTGCCATCACATCTGCTCGCAGGGTGATTGAGCTTCAAGCTCTTTCTTCTAAACCTCCTTTCCTGTTAGTCTGGACAAGGTTGTCCTTCAAACTGGACCGTCTTTTCTTCCCAACGTGGTTACCTCTTTCCACATAGGATAAACCATCACTTTGCCCACCTTCTTCCTGCCCAGAACCCTTCCAAGGAGGACGAGAGACTTCACAGTCTGGATCCAAAACGTTCGCTATCCTTTTATCTAGATCGCGCAAAACAATTCCTGGTAGATGATCAAATCTTTGTTAGCTATGTGGGTGCCAAGAAAGTTCGGTCCGTACAAAAACTGACCATCTCTCGAAGGGTCATCCTTTGCATTAAAATGTCATTCCTTGGCAAAAAAGGAGCCTCCGGTAGGACTGGGTGCCCACTCCACCAGGGCGACGGCAGCCACTACTGCTTTGGGATGTGAAGTCCCCCTCAGTGATATCTGCCAGGCAGCCTCGTGGGCATCCCTGAACACGTTCACAGAACACTAATGCCTGGACAGCCAAGTCCGGAAAGACGGCTTCTTTGGCCGTTCAGTTCTCCAGGACTTTCTGGTGTGAACATGGTTCGCAGACCCACCTCCGGGATTGGTATTACTGGGGTATCTATACTAGGGTAAGGAATCTATAACTAATAGTCTCTTTCAGATTAACAAGTTAATTATCTTTGGTAACTATATATCTGTATGAGACATATATTAGTTATAGATTCCTTATCGCCCCACCCATTCTCCCCGTTCTGCTAACTGACTTCTAGTGTAAGGGCCCCCTTTCAGGGCCCTAGTTGTGTGCACCAGTGGTCGGTGTCTTGCATGGCTCTGCGTTTCTGGCGTGGCATGTTGTGTAAAGAACTGACGTCAGCGTGCAGGGCCGGTGTCTAAGTAGATACCGCAATGTCATTCCGGTAATCACGATGCCGAAGACGAATGCGGAGTCTACTGACACTATATACCGATGCACCAGGGTACTGCTACGAAAAAGTTCTCCGGATCCAGCCTAACGCCTGGGGGTAATTCTAAGATAAAGAATCTATAACTCCTATATGTCTCTTACAGATATATTGTTACCGAAGGTAAGTAACTTGTTAGTCAGGTAGAAAGATTATGATAGTTTACTAAGAGCCTGGTGTTGAGGAGACAGAAGCAAGCTACTAGGTAAAAGGTCACCTGTTCAGAACCATTTTTGTCTTTTGGATGGGACAATGTATGCTAAAAAGGGATATACATGACGGGACTAGCCTAAAGGACATGACAAGGATTTGCATGCTCACTCCACCAGAGTGAAAGCTGCGACCACTGCGTTAGCATGTGGTGTCCCGGTGCTGGACATCTGCTGTGGGTCTCCTTGCACAATGTCACTACGCACTTCTGCCTGTACAGTCAGGTCCGTTGAGATAGGCATTTTGCCCATTCAGTCCTGCAGGACTTCCTCTTATGAAATTGGCCCACTGACCCACCTCCGGGAATTTTGGTTGGATATCTATCCTAAGGTAAGGAATCTGCTGCTGTAATTCTCTATTAGATGAACAAGTTATTTACCTTCGGTAACGTCTTATCTGGTAGATACGAACATTCTTTACCGGCTCACCCACCCTCCCCACTCTGCAAACCGATTTCTACGGACAGGGCTGTTCCCCTTTCAGGGCCCTAGTTTTCCACACCAGTTGTCAGTGTTCTTCGTGGCGCCACATTCCTTTGAACTGGAAAGAAACTGATGTCAGTGCGCTGGGGTGGTGCCTATTTAGGCATAGCACACATCGCTTCTGGCACCGAGGATGCCAATGGAGCTGAACAAAACCACCTACCAGTGTCCAGGGGTAATGCTCATGAAAATATTCCAAATCCAGTCTGACACCTTGGAATAATTCTATGGTGAGGAATCTGCGGCTAGATAGTCTCTTCCCAATAAGGCATTACCAAAGTAAGTAACTTGTTCATCAGTGATAGGCAAAAGGGCAGGCCTGACATATAATCTTGCCCACATCATAACAATAATTGCAGTCCCACCCTTCCCAACAACCAATTGGCAGTTCTATGGAATATCTGATGAGCAGCCCCTTGCTACCAAGCGTCCTTGTAGAATTTCTAAAAATAGTGTTGTCTCCACCCTCCTCACTTTGATGACTGGATCTCCACTCTTAAGTCGCAAGAATGCAAGCAATATACTTCCACTGTCTAGTGAAACTGTCCTACTCCACCATAGTCTACTGTGCCAAACCAGCGGTATCAAAATGAATGAGACAGGCTTCAGTACTAAAATTCTGTCAAACTCTGAGCCTTACTACTGCACAAATGCTACATTCACACTGTACACACACTCACCATACAGACAGGTTGCCAGTGCTAGGTTCTAGATATACACAAAACAGAAGAACTTTACACAATGGGGACCTGTTGGCCACATTCGGGTATCAAAGATAAAAAGGCCTGATCACACTAAGTTTCAAAAACATGGTATGTAACCACCACCACTACTTTGTGCTATACCCAGGACAGGGACAGTAGTCCTGTGTCCACTATCAGGATGTTCTTGGTGCACCCCTTCAGGTCATAGGTTTGGTCCAGTACCTCATATAGTCAGGACCTGTCTGCACACTCTAGGTTAAACTAATGCTAGGGCCAAAATAAAAGTCAAGATAACAGGTATACCTTTGTTAAGGGCGCTCGGGGCAGGGGAACATGGCTGTATACTAAGCAGGCGACATTACAAATCCAACACATGGTTCAGTGAGTGCACACCATTTCTGTTACTGCCTTGCCTTCTTGCTGCTGCCAACTATGTAGACTTCCTAACCAATCTGCCTGCTTGTTCCACTGCAGTAGATTGTGGGTTGTAAAGTGAAGTTATGGTAAGGTTAACCCCACTAGCACTAATAGTGTAGCATTTCCTCTGACATCTCCATTCACTCAGAATGTGTATCCACAAACACCACTGGATACTTCTTCACACAAGTCACTTGTAAAGTCTGTGATATCCAAACACTCCTAAAGTAGCACTGGAGTCCTCCTAAATCTCATTGGTCACCCTTGTTGATACTTTCCTTGCACTCCTAGCTTATCGCCTTCTGAAAGACCTCTTCATCCATTATTGGTCACCTTAAATGTTCTCGTAGCCGATGCTTAATGTTGATCCACACTGCCACATATGAGCCAATTAGGTTAATCTGCCTCTAACTCCTGGGTGGTGGCGGGGGCAGTACGGTATACATCTTTCTTCTCATTACCAATACATTTTCCACCACTGATAATTCAGCAGATACTTAAGGCTGTTTCTGTCTCCTTTTCAACCAACTGTTGCTCTCCTTAATGGCTCTCAGAGGATGCTGCTCTTTTCCATTGCCCTTCGTTGATCACTCCATCACTTAATTCATCACATACAGGATACTTAGAACTACCCACTTATTTTCATGACATATTGCACCCTCACTGTCCAAGTGCTTTTATCTTAGTATAAACCTAAATAAACAATGAGCAGTTTTTTTACACTTCAGTATACTGATATATTGGAACTTGCTGCCAATCTTGCTTATCTGGACGAACTATTGACCGGTCCCTCAGGATGCAGGATTTTAAGTAAGCGTTCAAGGACTGCTGCATACGTGAAACAGATGCACTAGCTTTAGGTATGAAAATATTCTGCACCACAAGCTTCAGATTAAGCTTCCTCATCTTTAAAGGTGTTGTCTTCTCAGATTGATGGCACTGTAGATAGTTTGCCGATTATGTTTTCCAGAATACTCTGAAGCCATTAAGGATAGTTCATAGGTGAGGAATCTGTAGGGAGAGTATTTATACTCCAGAAATAATATTACCAAAGGTAAGTAACTTTCTCTACTGTGCTTTGGAAGACACCATAGAAGGACAGTTATGCATAATCTTTTTAGTCTGAATATTTTTTTTTTCTGCCTTTGGTTCCTCACTTTTGAGATTAATGCTGTGCTACTGCCTTCTGTAAGGTGTTTACTTTCTGCTTTGGACTGAAGGGGGACATTACGAATTTACATTTCCCTTTGGACATGTTAATAGTGATTCTGTAACATTGAATGCTATCTGTTATTTTGTTCTCTCTCCTACTGCCATTGGGTAAAATTATCCATTGGATCGTGACAGTTGCTGGCTTAAGATCGAGGAAGGAAAAGAACTGATGTTGCAGGGTTACAATGTTGAATTTAGACTATGATACTCTACTATTAGGATGTAAAAGATTCCCATATTAAGGTAAAGTATTCTTATGGGAGGCTTAATCATTTGTGGTCTATCTGTGGTGTTGGTCTGCTGTTTTTATCAGTTTGTTTCCCTTGAGGTGTTTTTGTCCTGACTCATATGTTGGTGTAGAAGAGTGTACTGTCACTGTGCTCTCACACTGAGATAGTTTTACTTTTTTAGAGTGCAGTTGTTGGCAGTGAGATAGAAGTGACTACTTAAAAAATCTTGTTACCAATAAATCTTAAAGCAGATAATAACGCAGTACCATTTGGTTAAGTGGTGGTTATAATTGTTCCTTTTTCAATCAACGTTTTTTTAACTTGCTTTCAGAATCCCCAAGACAAGGTCATTTGACAACCTCAGCACAGTCTGTGACAGTAGCATGCCAGCTGTCAACCGTCGCAGTAGTGACCCCAGCCTGAATGAAAAGTGGCAGGAGCATCGCCGGTCCATGGAACTCAGCAACCTTAGCAACCCTGGAGATGATCCTTATGAGGAGGCTGGCATGGAGGTTGGCACAGGCAACCGGACATCCATAGTTGTGGAGCTCTCTGTTGCATCTTCAGAGGGACAAATAGTAAACATATTACAGGAGGCTACCAAAGAGGACAGCAATCTTGAGGTAACACAGAAAAGTCCTATTTTAGGGATTAGAGAAGTAAAACAGGATTTTTCCAACAAGGAAAGCCTGCCGGTGGAGCCTGAAATAGAGCCAGAGAAAGAGACTGTTGATGAAAATCAGTTCTCTGGTGCTCATAATGATTCACAAGAAATTAACAGTGTACCACTTGAAGAACAACAGACGTTTGAGGCAGAGACAGACGAAAGGGAGGTCACTCCACAACCCTTAGGGGAACTTAAAGTAGCAGTAACCAGCTTAGACAGTCCATTATTTTCCAATATTGCATTAAAAACGAGAGAAGGCATTGACAAGATTGGAAGTGAAAGTTTCTTTGGCACACCTCTACTAGGTCCCTCTCCCTGTCAGTCTGCATTTGCAAATCAGGAGGCAAAAATCTTCACCATTGAAAGCTCAACAGAGACTGTAACAGGTGATAATGTCCAGCTGGAGGGCGGGGACAAGGGACCTTGCTTAACACATTCTAGGATTGACCACGTTGGATCTTCTCATGCTGTGGAAGCCCGTAATGAGAAGTATGAAAACTTAATAAGGCCTCATATTTTGGAAGGAAATTTGAACAGGACTATAGAGGGCAGTGTGATGCTGCCCCCAATGCCTTCATCATGTGCCTTGCTTGTGCCTGAATTTAAAGGGCCTCTTTGTAATGGTGAGATAGGAACAGAGAACAATTTAATTCAGAAGTCAGTGGGGCTTCCAATGCCACTGAAGCCCACTGTTCCTAATGGATACTGTGTAAATGGAGAGGAGGGCCTTGGTAAGGTTTCTCTCAGCAGACAGCTCTCAGCCCTCAGCTGTGGTTCAGCCCAGTGCCATTGTCGAAATCTACAGCACAAATGTGTGTATCAGGGTCAAATAGTGAGGCGGTCACTTAACACCAGCCCAGATCAGCCCACAAGGAGTCACTTGGACGATGACGGAATGCCAGTCTACATGGACATTGTCCAGCAACGCCTTCGACAGATTGAGACTGGGCACCAGCAGGAGGTGGAGACATTAAAGAGACAAGTTCAGGAGCTCCGAAGTCGCTTGGAGAGTCAGTACCTTAACAGTTCCCTTCGCTACAATGGAAATTTTGCAGATGAAGTGGTGAGTCTGGTGCTGTAGTATCTGATTCTATACCCAGTATTCCGAAGATATGAAAAAAATGCTTGTCACAATTTTCTTTAAATTATATTTCAAGCAATCATGTTCATATTCTTGATTTGTAAAACCCATCTAGGATATTACATTCTATGAATGCTGTTTTTGTTTCAACATCATTAAGACAATCACATATGGTTATGCTATTTGTTGCTACCTTACGTTTTGACGGCACTCATTGTTTCTCTGTGACCTGCAGTGAAAGTTAGTACCAGTAATTAATTGCATGGCCATTGTAATACTGTAAGCTATTCGGTTTTTAAGTTTCTTGTGTGCTGTATGTTAATTATATCTTTAAAGTAAAGTTTCTCCTTTTTAAAGTATTTCCTGTCTCTAGCTGGTTTCTGTTGCACCGTTTGGTGTGATACTAGATAAACATTCCTCTCTGATACCTACCCTCCCATAACATGTATAAACGTGTGTGCTGTACCACATCTCTCTGTGAAAATAGTCTTCCTGTCTCTCTTCCAGATGAGTGTGCTGTATTTCTGCTTTTGTGAAAGAGGCTTTTTGCAAGGTAGCACTTCCTATACCTGAGGTCTTCATTCCTACCTTTAATCCTAGAGTCGCATCCACCAGGCTCACTAGCATTTGTGAGCAATATTTTCAATACTATAGTATTTACTGCTGAGATTGCCTCCCTTTTGAAACACATGTGCCGTTTTTATATGAGATCACCTAGTAAGTCCTGAGTAGTGAAGCGCCATAGGCCCACCCCTGCAGAGCTGGCCTTTTTGCCTCACACCTTTACCAAGAGCTCTATAGTTCATGTTATACCAGCAAGTCCCTCTTCTGACAGAAAGAGAATTGAAATGCATTGATGTATTCGGGATGAGGGCCTTTTCTACCTCTAGATTCACCCTGAGATAGCTGAACAGCCATTGCCTACTAGAAGGTTACACTTGTGCACTACGAAATATGGTCAGACATCCCTGACAAATTCAGGGATGCTTTCATATGGACAGGATGCAACAAAATATGTCTTGAGGGCAGACATGGAAACGAAGGACTTTGCGGTTTGTGTCTTGGCACCGATGTTGTGGTCAAGCGTGACACAGGACTTTTGATGAGGTGCAGGTGTCCTTATGGATACGCTGTTTGCCAGTTCCTGGCTTTTCGGGGGATTTTGAAGCTGGAACATTTTAAATACATTTATGCTACGGGTCCACTTGTTAATTTTCCTCTCTCCGGCCCATCAATTCCATCAGCAAAACTGAAAATTCAGAGGATATTCTTGATATCTAACTGAAGACAACCCTTACAACAGCAAACACTAATTCTCACAGCTCAAGATGATGTATTGGTGCAGACACTGTGGATACCACAAGGAAAGTTGTCCTCTTCTTTTTCCTCCCCTGCCGTAGCCAAGCAGTTTTGATTCACCCTTTCATCGTCATAGACGACTGGTACAAGGCACAATTCTTTATTTTTCTGTGCTGGCTTGCACACTATACCATTAAAGCAGAGAATGTGCAGATCATTCAACTAGGTTGAGCCCTCCCCTTTTTATGCACTCCCTCTCATACCCCATCTGGTTTTCTTCAGATTCCAGTGGATTGTGTGTCCATCCTTGTCCAATCACTTCTGGCCGTATGCACCATAGAGAGCGTTCCAGAGTCAGAAAAGGACAGGGGGTGACACTTCTGTTATTTTTTTGGCACCCAGAAAAGCTAAACGACTCGGGTCAATTTGAGACCTTAAAGACTTCTGAATGCTTTCCTGCTGAAAAACAAGTTCAAGATGTTGTCTTTGAGGGACTCAATAGTGTCCGACTTGCAGGATGTGTACTTTTATGTGCCCGTCCTGCAGTACCCCAAACATTTCTAGCGGTTTTGGTGGAATCACAGCACTTCCAGTTTGAATTTCTACTTTTGGCAGGATTCAGCCCAAACCTTCAGCGGTGGCTGTTGACACCAAATTGACTTGTGGCAGACTATTCGCTCTACTCCATTGAGAACTCACAGTAGTGACAGATGCATTGTCTCTGGGTTCGGTTGACCATTTGGGAAAGGTTGGGATCAGGGAGCCTTTGTCCCCAGCAAAAACAGAAGCTTCACACCAACCTTCTAGCTTTCCACAGTTGGCTCTGAAAAGCTTCCTCCCATTCTTCAAGCTGATTCAGTTCTTCACAGATAACCCATATGGCATATGGTACTGCAACAAGCAGGGAGGTCTATCATCATGGATTCTGTGCTTTGATGCACTTTATCTCTGGAAATGGCAGGACCTTAGAGATCTCACTAATGGCCAGTTGTTTTGAGGCCTTGCTGATCGCCAGTGAAGAAGAGCTCAGCAAGCTGACTACAAATAACGTCTTCATTTGGAGATGGCCCAAATCATTTTTACTTGGTGGTTTGTGCCTTGTTTTATGGCTCACTGGAGTTTCAGACAATAGGTTTCTGGGAGACTCATTCTATGGGATGTAGTTCTTCTGTACCCCTTCACAATTCTGCCACAAGCTCTAAAGAAGACAAGGAAAGACTAGGCTAGTTCCTCCTGATTGAGTTGAATTTTCCAGGAGAGTGTGGCATCCCAATTTGTTGAGCATAATTGCTAGCCTACGGCCCCAGGACCCCCTCCCTGATCAGGCTACTTCTTTGGGAACTTCTCCTGTCAAAGCACCAGAACAGAGTCTGCTTCCAGATCTTCACAAACTACACCTTCATGGGTGGAGATTGAGTGGCTGCCTCCTGGATCCACCTCATGTGTAGGAAGGTAGGATCCTTGTAGCATGGTTACCCTCACTTTTTTCTTGGTGTCAGTATGTTTTTTTACCTAGTCTGACTGGGATTCTGCTAATCAGGATCAGTCACTGTGCGTTCTCCCTAAATTGATCATGGTAAGTACTTTTGTACATCAACAATTGGCTACTGGTGTACCCTTGTAAGTCCCTAGTATATGCTACAAAGGTACCCAGGGCATAGGTACACAAGGGGGGTCTCCCATGGTCTACAGCATTTGTTGTACCACACATGGGAGTACACTTAAACTCTGACTACAGGCCTGTCATTGCAGCCTGTGTGAGTTGGTGCTGGCACCACTCACAACAGATATGTTTGGTTATATCTGAGGTCACTGCACTTAAAACATATGTCACCCCTCAACCCTGAGGGCAGGGTGCTTGTTATATGAGTATGTGTGCCCCTGCATGAGCAGGACACCCCTACAAACCCCAGAGTCGATTCTCCACTCTTTGTAAGCGTGGTCAGTCATTTTAATACATATTGTGGACATCAGTCATTATGAGATGCCTAACTATATAACTATATGTGGTTGGTATCAAACATGTTAGATTCATACCCAAACACCGATTCCAATGTTGGAGGTATCATTTACTGGGGAGCTCCCTTGGGGTACCACCCTGTACTCCCTGTAACAGCCTTTCATGGTCTGACAGCAAGCTAATGCTGTTGCCGACAACAAACGATTCTACCCTCCTGCTGCTGAGCCAAGCTCAAGCAGGGGAAGGGTGAAAAATAGGTTTTCTGTCACATAGAGGTGTGACCACCTCCCAGATGGAACTTTGTGTATTGGGCTGTGGTGGGGTTGCTTACCGGCCCCACCAGACTGCTTTGAAGGGCACATTTGGTGCCCTCCTTGCATGCTCCAGTTTGAGCCAGTTCAGTTAACCCTTGACTCCAACTCTGGCGTGAAACTGGACGAAGGACATGGGAGCCTCCTCCCCTCTGTCCAGACCCTCCTCTGAGTGGTACCCCTGAGTCATTCCAATCCTTTCTCTAGGGTACTTAAGAGCTTACCTGTGGGTGGTTCCTTAGATTCATCGTGGGACAAAACTCCAGACTGAAACCACTTCACTCTTTGACTATCTGGACTCTTGGACTTCGCTGGACCCGAAACTGCACCAAGGAAGACTCCTGCTCCCCCTGGTCTCACTGTTCTGCAAGTTGTCTTCTTCGTCGTCTGTGTCTGTGCTTCTTCCAGGTTCTTTGACAGACCTTTGGGCATCAAGGACACCCAAAGTAATCTCTCTTGGAGTGAAGTAGTCACTCCCCTGCATCTGCGGGCACCGCAACAAAGCTGACTTGTCTGCTGCTCCTGTCGTCCTACAGACTTCCCTAGGCTCAGCAACACAGGTGGTGGTTCTGCAGGTCCTTCGAGGCCTGACCTGTCCTCTCTGCAATTTTGAGGCCAGTAACCCTCGTCGGAACCGCTGGGACCGAACCCTGTGCATTGCGTCCACTTGCTGTTGCCAAGGATTGTTGGTTCTGTCTTCCAGAGATCTTAGGGATACAAGAAGCTCCAGCCACCAGCATCTCTTCCCTCCAAGTTCAGCATCCTCACTGCATTCTCTGCACTGTGAGCCTTCCTTCTTGGTGAGCTGCTCGAGGTCCTCTTGCGACTCCTGTGTCTTTAGCCTGTGGTTCTTCCTGAGGGTTTTCTACTGCTTCAGTGGGCTCCCCTGCTTGCTCAGGCCTGCTCTTTATCTTCTGCTGTTGGTGAGTCTCCTGGACCTTGCTGATCCCAATGTTGCTACTTCTTCGTTCTCCATGCCAGTTGCGGCTACCAAGGCTTGTTGGTGCTCCTACCGGACACCAACCAACTAGTCACCGACATCCGACGTGTGACAGCTTGGTCACAGCTCATGGTATTTCTCAGCGTCGCCTGGTCCTCACAGCTGTAGTGACAAGGTCACCGCTGACTCTTCTGAACCTACCGACATCGGTGGGCATTATCTTCGTGCCTCCTGGTCACTCCCGAGTGGCATGGACTCTTTCCCCTATGCTTGCAGGTTCTTCACTTCTAGAATCCACCCTTGGGTTCCACTGGACTTCTTCCTGAACTTCTCCAGAGGCTTTTTCTTCCCATTCTTCCATTGTCTTCTACAGAGGTTTCCAACAGCTCTTCACCCCTATGCACCCGGCTTCACTGGTGTAGATAACCTGGTTCCCGGGACATCCACAGGTGGGGTGGCTCTCCAACCTTTTGTCCTCAAGGGAATTGTTTGGGGGCCTCTGGGAAGGGTCCTTCTTGTGCAAAACTGCAACAGCGACTTCTCCTTTGACTTCCATTGGTCACGAAGCTGTTTTTCCATTCTGCACACAGCTGTGGTTTCTTGTGTCCCTAGCTCCTACGGGTCTTCTGGTCCAAATCCCATCGCCCTTTGCAGTTCGCATTCCACTTTTTTAATATATGGTTTGGTCCCTCCCTGGAGACCACTGTATTTTGTGTTACTTACCTTATTGCATTTGAAGTATTTTGGTGTTTTGTGTTGATATCTCTGACTAGCAGATATACCAATGCATTAGTGAGTGTTGTGTAATAAATAGAAGCACTTTGTATATGAACACTGTGTGGTTCTTTTTCATTTAACTTACACTGTATGATTAAACTGGTAAAACAAGCTGCTTAACACTCCTTCAAGATACGCCTGAAGGCTGCTCTTCACAACTACCACTTTGAGAGCTTTCTGTGGGTATCAAAGACCACTAAAAGCACCATAAGGATTGCCTGGAATATTGCAAGGTACATCACCTAAATAAGTGTGCACCAAATACTAAGCCAGCCTCCTACATCTGGTGATAAGTGCGCCAATAAAATCCTCATAACATAACTACATAACTGATCGGATTCAATTTAGCTACTGAAGTAATTGATATGCCAAATCCATTTAATCTAATCATTGGGCAAAGTTTGTTTACTGGTGCAAAGACCCTCTACATGCAAAACTGTTTGTTTTATCTCACAAGAGCTTTGTGGGGGCACCATTTAAAAGTATTAGGCAGCCCTTTCTCCATTTGCCTGATCAATCCTTTTTTAGTCTTGTCACTAGTTATGATACATTTTTGAAGTTTCTAACATTCCTATTCTCCCCTTCACCATTAATTGTTCCTAATTGGAACTTAATGTTGTCCTTATATACTTAAGGCCTGATTCACAAACTGCATATTTGAGTAAATGTACACTTTTGAGTAAGTTTACTGTTTTTCAGCATTCATAAACTGCACTTTTGTAGTAACTTACACTTTTGTAGTAACTTACACTTTTGTAGTACTTTACACTTTTGTAAGTCCAGCACTACATGTAGCCAGCCACAGGTACTGTTACATCATCCCATAGAAATTTCTGGAGGTGAGGACTTAAAATAAAACCCTGTATGAAATATTAAATGTAATTATTTAAAATAGTTAAACATTCAGGTAATTATAAATGAATGTTAAAAAATATGTAATGGTGCATATTTACTATTTATTTATAAAATATTTATGTGCCAATTAAATAATAAATGTAATTTTTTCAGCATTCATTTATATGCTTAACTATTGTAAATAATTTAATTTAACATTATTCCCTGTGGAGTTTTATTTTAAATCCCCAAATCATTATTTTCTATGGTAGGGTGTTGCACTCGCACTTCATTTTTTTTCCGCAGAAAGTGGTATCTTGCCGAAAGTGGTATCACTCTTTCATATAAGACAGACCATCCTGCTCCCTTCTTTTTAGGTCACGCCTGACCCAGCGCATTCGCTGATCTGGCGAGACTTTTAGTAAGGTCTTCAAAAAATGCTGCCATGGCCGGCCTAGAGCTTGAGTGCATGTGCACGGGCTCGCGCTTTGCGTGCCTCTCTCCGCGCTTCAATTCCCTCCCCCACCACAGATCTCGTCACTCTGCGGGTCTCATTAAGTGCATCGCGAACACTTTCACTTTCGCACACAACTCACAGGCTTCTCTTGCATTTCTTCCCCCACTGTTCTTCCTTTAATTCTGGCTTCTGCGTCAGCTCTTGCTTTCTCTTTCCTACCATTCCCCGTACTTCTCTTCACCTACTGCTTCTCCCTCTCACCTTGCGTCTCTTTCCTCCTGGTTTCTCTCGTCCTATACTGTTGCTCTTCCCCGCTATTACTTCAATAAGGTAATAGGTGCATCTGTCCATCTCGTTTTTCTCTCTCCTTTCCGTTGCTCTCCCGCTTGCTGTTTCTGCCCCCCCTTCTGTTTGTCTCTCCCTGTTGTCTCTTCTTTTTCTCCCCCCACTTCTGTTTCTCTGTCTTTCCCTCTACTCCAACCCCGTATTTTTCAGTTGCAGTTTTTATATGTCAGGAACGCATCCCGAAGGTACTGTAGCGCTTTACATAAGCACCAGTTACATTACGCAAGGACACATTCATTTTGGTAGATAAGTGGAGATTAAGTGATTTGCCCAGAATCGCAGGATGTTGACCCCATGCCGAGACTCTGGTCTGTTTCCGCAGTTCCAAAATCAACTCTTCTGGCCGTTATGCCACACCTTCACTCACCTTTTCCCTGCCTCTGTCTGCTGTTTCCCTATCCTATGTAAATTCCGTGACCTCTACTCCACTGCTGTTCCTGTCTTTCCTGTTACTGTAGTTTCCCTGCCGTCACATCGCTCTGCGCTGCCTAGCTCGGCTGCTTCTCACACCCTCCCTTTGCTGCTTCTCGACCCATCCTATCTGTTTATTCGCCCTGTCCTGCTGTGTCATATAGTTACTGCTTATCAATATACTGTGTTAAGTTAGCATGAGCTTATTAAATGTTTAAACGCCATTTTTCCTTGTGCTGCTTCTGCACACGACACTTGATTGTTGATTTAGCTTTCAACCTACAAGAGCGTTGTGATTTACATGAGAATAATATGTTATTGCTCCGATATCAGCTTTGCTTAGTAAACTATGTATGTACAGAGAGTGCTGAAGCTTCAAGGATAACTAGACACAGAATTGTTGTGAGGTCTGATCTCCGCACCTTCATAGACATAACATAAGTGCAGCTCCTGCCAAATTCTGGCTTTAGGCGCGTTTTATATTGCTTTGCTTAGAGCACACATACACACTTGATGCGGTTTGCATGCAGAGAGAGCTGGTGGAAGCTGATGTGATCTCTTCATACTAGGATCTTGAGGTATGGGGCTACCCTGCTAAAAACCCAAAGAGACCTTCTTAGATATTAATATAATATGCTAGTTAGGGAGGGTGAGAATTAGGTGTTGTTAACCCTTATTCATTACAGCATTTTAGTATGCTGTCACCATTTGCTTTTTATGGACTAGTAACTATGCTGATAACTTTGCTTCTGATAATATGTTTCCTTGTATTATCTAAGATACTGCGTTTGAGAAAACGGCATTAGTAAATAATTATTTCAAATGTGCACGTGTCCTCATTTACTCCACGTTTTGGTTTGAAATGATTGTATAACGAAAGAGTGCTCATGTGTTCCACGTGACCTGAGGTATTGTAAGTTCATGTTCTGGTTTGTCTAAGCATTGGGAGTTTGTTATGACCAATGAGACACTGTAGCTAGTCTGGTAAGGGGATTTTGGGTACTGAGGTGAGTTTTGGGCCACCCTAATTCGCCGAGGTTCCAGATCTCTATGCACAGTTCTATAGGAGAACGGAATTCCCGCTACAGCTGTTGATATTCCTTTAGGGCCCCTCACTTGCTCTGTGTCTCCTCTGCTGGTACCCTTTAATGTTCAATATATCTTTCACTCTTCCTCCATCTGTTGCCCCCACACTTTTCTCTTTCTCTCTCCTTTCTGTATATATCTCTCTGTCCAAATGACTCTCCCTGCTGTTATTATTTATTTCTCCTATTATTGTTTCAGTTTCTTCCCTCCCCCAGGAGTGCTCTGTCTGTTGTTGTCTTCAATTTCCTGTAGTTGCTTGTCATGCCCCCTCCTTGTGGTTTCTCTTTCCCATGCGGTTGTTATTTTCGCCCGGATGCTCTTTATCTTTCTTTCGTCATTCCTCCCCACAACTCCTTTCCATGCGGTTCCTCCCCCCTTTACATACCTACATATCCACACACCCCTGCCCAATACTCCTCTACTCTTCACCTACCTGTACTGTCAACCCATCATATTCTACTGTCCCTCAGCCTCTGTTCGCTACAGCCTCCTCTCTATTACTATTATTCACCCGTCCCTCTGTACAGCTAGCCCACCCATTGCTAAAGTCCATCTAATTCTCCCCACTGTTCACTCACCCCTCTTTGCTTTCCCCAATTTTCACTTCTATCCACCCATCTCTATATGCTGTCCACCTACTCCTCTCGGTCTGTGCGTCTACCCACTGTACAGCCAGCTCATCCATTTCTACTGTCCGCCATCCTACCCTGTAGTCCACCCACCTCTCTCTACTGTCCATCCACTCCTCTCTTCTGTCCTCAGACCTCTCTAATTTCTACCCATATCTTTAAAACATCACCCGTTCCTCTCTGGAATCCACACATCCCACTCTACTGCCCCAAACTTCTCTTCAGGTCTACCCATTTCTCTATGCTCTTCACCCATTCCTCTCTTGCAGCCACCCATACCATTTCATTGCCCCAAACCTTTGTTCAAGTCTACCTGTCTCTCTATGCTGACCACCTATTCCTCTCTATTGTCCACTCACCTCTCCGTACGGTCACCCATAAACTTCTAAAGCCCACCCAACAGATTCTACCGTAGACATGTCTCTATCTGTTATCTACCCACACATCTCTTCTCTCCTTTGAGGCACCTACCTCTTTCTACCCTTTTGCTGCGTTTCTCGTTTGCTCCTCCACCCCTCTCCCCTTCGCCGCCCTTACTTTATTGTATTATGTTCTGCCTACCTCCTCCGCTCATTCGTACTTTGTGTCTCCCTATTACATTCTTAATTTGTGTCCACCTCTTTTATCTCTTCTGTTTTTTCATCCCCCTTCATTGATTCTCACTCTACTCCATTCACAATACCAATCTACTTTGTTGCTTCACTTCACTATGCATCATTTTCCCCTCCTGCATTTTTTTTCTGTCTCTCTCCCGTCTCTCTTTTTCTGTCTGCCTCTGCACACGATTGCCTTTCTTCTCTCTGCTCCTTGTATCTCTCCCATTCTTTTTCGGACTCCGTACCTTTTCTATGCCTCCCTTCTTCTGGGCATCCCTCTCTGTACATCATTCTGGATCGCTTTCTACCCTTCTTTCAATTATATCGCTCCCTGTTGCCCTGTTTATTCAGCCTCCCAAGTGCTTGTCTCCAATGTCTACCCAGGTTCTCCCATTAAGGCCCCCTCCCGAACCTGTGAATCTCACCCCTGCTGCTTCTCTTACTCACCGTTTTCTCGTGCTCACCCCATGTTTCTCTTAGCTCTTCTGCAGCCAGATGGTTTGCTTATTCTATCATTTTCTCTACTCGCTAGTGATTGTACCCCTACCCCCTGTTGTTTTCCTTATTATCCTTTAATACTTTGCCACCTCTCCCTGCTCCCTCTACCAGGATCTTTCTAGCTCCTATTTCAGCCTTTTCGTTATTGTTGTCTGTCCTCACCATTTTCTGTACTTCTTCCTTGCCTCTTCCGTTGCGTTCTCCACAAGACCTTCCGTCTTCTATTTCGCTACCTTTCCCTTTGTGTTTTCGCTCATCTCTTCTCTGATGCTTTCCACTCATTCCCTCCACATGGCCCTCTCCACCATTGGCTCTCTCCCTCCCACATTCATGCCTTGCCCTTATCTCGTGCTGCAGCAAGGGTTTCATGCGCCCTGGTGCAACCGAGGGAAATGTCCCCCCTCCCCCGCTCCTTTCCTAAGTGCGCTCAATAAGCCTCAGGGACCCGGTGCCACTGCACCTGTTATACCACTTATAGCTACACCCCTGCATGCGACCCAATTTAACTGGACTGGGTATCTCCACGTTCATCTCATCTATTCCTTCCATCTATCTCGCTCAGACTCCCCGTGTCCCCTCTCCTATCGCCCCCACCACCCCGTCTTTCTGTTGCATACTATTTTATCTTCCATTGGAGAAAACATTCTACCCTATTTTTAGTCCTCTTCTGACATCCTTATTCTCTTTACTGCTATCCAGAATTCACTCTCACCTTCCAAAAGGGTATTCCAAAGCTTCCCATCCTGAATCCCTTTAATACTTTAATGTCACATGCTTAAGATTTATCTAGAGAAGCGTTCCTTACTACAACGAGCAATGATAAACAGAATACACCGCCAGTCTCAGCGTGTTCGCCGAATATTCCCGTTCTACTTTCTATTGGTCCTCTTTGTATCGGCCTCCCTTCTCTGCTGTCCAATTGGTTGACCCTCGCCACATAATCCAGCCTCTTCACTGCATCGAAATGATCGCTTATATATTGGCTCCTTACCTCCCTTTTTCTTTAATTGGTCATCTATTGTAAAGCAGACCCTCTTTCCAATAGCATTAGTCCTTTGAGGGCATGCCGCCCTTTCCCAGTCCGCAATTTGTCTTCCTTGGATTGTCCCACCCTGTGTCGTCTTCCTCTTTTATTCGAACTCCTTGCTTTCATTAGATTTGATACATTTGTTTCCCTACGTTTATTTTACTTTTATCTCCCCCTCTTTCAATATTTGGTCTGCTCCAGCCTCTTCTCTTTTTTTCTCAATCAGTAGGTCCACGGTTCCTGTCTAAATGTGCTTACAAATATGCTTGTGCAATGCGTTTTTTTACATCAATACGGTAGGATTTGTCGGTCCCCGCACATATGTATTTCCTTGATGCATGTTAGAATAAATTGTCCCTCTACGGCTACCGTCAGCTTTAGGCGTTGATTATGGTCGCTTTCCACCATTGCCTTGTCTATCTGGCAATGCGTCTCCAATAATATCCCTGCGTTTAACAGTCACCGCTGCCTGCTCCCTCCACCCGCCTGTCGGCGGTTCTGCTCTGTCACCTCATGGCGGTCATCGTGAATAAACATCGCAGCTCTGGCAGCGGGAATCAGATTTTTTTCACACCCTCTAATGTGTCTTTTTCTTCTCTTTACTTTCCGAAGTCTGTCTTTATTTATCCTGTTTATTTATCCTGTCTCTCTTTCTGTTCCTATCTTGCTTGCATTTTTAGGTCTCGCCTGTCGATGCGCATGCGCATCGAGCTTGCGAGACTATTGCTGCTTAAACAACCTTTAACTAACAAGCAAGGAATCGTGGCGATTCCTTGCAGTGCCCGTGACTTTTAAGCTCAATGCGCATGTGCATTGAGCTTAAAAGCGCGTGCACATCAGTTCCCTCAGCCGCAATCGCCGTCTGTTCCCTCAGCCGCATTCCTCCGACACCTTTTGAAGTGAAGCTTAGCTTCACTTCAAAGGCCCCGGCTTCTTCACACCCACATGCCGCTCTCCCCGCTCCGCCCCCTCCCCTGCCCGCCGTGTGCATTTCTCCTCGTACTTTCACTCTCGTGTCTCTCCTTGTTTTTTTTTGGGCTCTGCTCACATCTCCCCCTCCCTTCTCCCCCTTCCTTTTCGTTAGTTTCATTTGCCTGTACTTCTCACTAGACACTTATTCCGAATCGCTGACTCATGCTGCTCTGCTTATTTTATGGTAGCAGCCTGACACGGGCATTAACATACAATAAATTCTGAATTCAGCCGGCGCACACGTATAATTTGAGACGAGACACGCAATGAGCCGCTATGCTGCAGTCAGCCCTTGTAAATCATAAAACTCGTCAACCACAGATCACTCCCAACCTGCAAAGTGGCCAGCCACCCTCATTACCGTATTACTCAGAACATTGTCATTGAAAAAACACTTCAGTGCATGATATCTGGTGAAATGCTACTTTCTTTTGTGACCAAAAGAGGGCTCCCAGGAAAAAATTATAAACATTCATTTTGATGTGAAAAGGCCTCTGCAATTGAATATTTCTTAGTTATTTATACGAAGGGAATGACTCTTTGAAGCAGTTTTTTTTGTACATTCGTCACATATTTTAAACATTACACAGTCTACTAGCTGAATGTCTCTCTCCTTCTCGGTCTTTTTCCTCTTTAATTCTCGCAGTAAACAGACAACAGGCGCCACTGGGCCTGTGGGCAGACAGAGCCATCCTGCTTGATTGATGGCTTTGCATTTCCATGTGTTCACAGTAAACATGCCCGAGGCGCCAGTCGAGCACAAGGCACACGGTGACATCCTCCTTAATTGTTGTTTCCCTTCTGAGCGGAGTCACTTTATGCTCAACTGCATAAAACAAGCATTGGCATAGCCAATAGGTCTCGCCTTTGGGACCTTATTAGTATTTAGTTATGCAGCGAGACCTATTGGCTATGCCAATGCTTGTTTCCCTTGATTCTTCGTCCGCCATGGTCTTCATCCGCCATGGTATTACCAATACGTAATTGCGTTTTGTTGTACTATACTTCCTTTTACACCGCCGCCCCCTCCCTCTGCGACCAGCTGCTAAGCTATAGCAATCGCATGTTACACTCTTTCATAACTGGGGCTCAGTCACATCTTCGGACACGCCCCTCCTACAATCCATAGCCTGCCCTCAAAAAACACCCCGCGGTGACCGGGGCAGAGTTAGATCTTGGCAGACAAATACCCCTCGTACAATCCATATCGTGCCATCCTAAACACACCCAGCGTTGACTGGGGCAGAGTCAGATCTTGGCAGACACATACCCCTCGAACAATCCATAATGTGCCCTTAAAAGCACAGCCAGCGTTGACGGGGGCAGACTGACAATTAACCAAATCAAAAGCTATTTCGGCATCTGAGATACAAATGTGAGCTGGAATATGTTTGGTTTTAAGAAAATCTAGAGCTTCAACTAAATGTGTGTTAGTAGACAACCATATTCCTGCTATAAAACAGTTTTGGTCCTGATCTATCAACAAACCCACTACCTGGCTCAATGTATTTGCCAACAATGTTACTATTTTATAATCAGAATTTAGAAAACTGATTGGTCTGTAAGAGTTTACATTTTCCTAGTGTTTGTTCTTTTGGAGGAAGCTTACAAAAATCACAGTATTAACAAGCATTGGCATAGCAGATAGGTATCGCGTTTCGGACCTTATAAGTCTTTAGCCATGCAACAGTTGATGCTGTTGCAGAAAGGATACTGTGGTGCATAACTGAATACTTATAAGGCCCCAAAGGCGAGACCTATTGGCTATGCCAATGCTTGTTTTAGTTCTGCCTCACCCTAATAACGAAAGGCTTTACTGAATTGACCCAAAAAGAACCCGAGGTGGAGGATTCCTTTTTATCTGCTTTGTCAATGCTCAAAAAGGGAAGGCGGTCCAGAAGAGAACCTTGTCCAGGTATATAGTCTTGTGCATATGAACATGCTATGTCCTGGCCAAAAACGCGCCTTCTTAGGGCCTTCGGGCTCATCGCACCAGGGCCAGATCTACCACTGCAGCACACTGCCAGAAGGTGTTCCAGTGTTAGACGTCTGCTAGGCTGCTTCCAGAGTGCCAAGACACGCCTTCAGCAGGCACCACTTTCTCGAGAATCAAGTCTGCAGGTAGTCTCATTTTCACCGGTTCAGTCCAGCTGGACTTTCTGGTGCAAGTCCTGCTTTTAGACCCTTAACCTCGGGTGAGATATTGCTTCGGTATCTGTTCAGCAAGTGATCGATAGGAATCTGTGGTTAAAAGTCTTCATCTGAAAAAGTTACTTACCTCTGGTAGCACTCTTTTTGGTGGGAGTCTCGGTTTAACCACAGATTCCTCACTTACTTACTGTCCTCCCCATTCTGTAGAGTAGATTTCTGGATAGGTCTTTAGGTTGTCCAATTTTCGATTAGGCACACCGTCCCATTAACGCCTAGAGTGAATTCAAAAGCGGTTCAACGCCTTGTCATGTGTATTAAGAGCTATATAAATATAAAATGTGTCCATAGGAAAGAGTGTTACCAAAGGCAAATCACTTGTTACTTTTAAAGCTTATCAGGCAAAAATGCTTCTTGGCTGCAGCCTTAGTTAAGATTCTTAATGATTTGGAAGCAGCCTATGAAAAATATTTTGAATGTCTGATAGAAATATGGGGAGCTTTTGCATTGTCTTTTGTACGCTAATGACACTCTTCTTTTGACGCAGTCAGTAGAAAAGGATTGGAGGATTATTACCTAAAGAAAAATGTATCTCCACATGAGGGTAAAAGTATAGAATTAATAGTGTGAAGATCATATTCCCCAAAGAGAAGCTTTAGGTTAAATAATATTAGATTGTATATTGTTGTCAAGTTTATTTAGGTATGCATTTTAACAAATATAATGTTATGCATTGCTTCATAAAAGGTCCAGAATAATGACCAGTTATATGTATATTCCTTATGACTATACTAATTTCCTCAACATTGAAGTGTTGTCTGCTATCTTGGAGTCTTTTGTGCTAAAAGCAGTTGCTTTAAGTGGAGCTGAAATATCAGGGAATAACCCCTTTTTGCTTCCTCCGTTGACAGATGGCCTGTGTCAAGGTCTTACAAGCCACAGGCAGCCACAATATGTCAATGTACGATTCCCCACTTGTATCTAAAACTGCATCAATCGTAGCATTTGGAGAGGTAGCAGGGAGCACCCCATCTCAGATTCACTCCCCTTCTCCCAAATCCACAGTTTACTACAGCTGTGAATACCCTGTTAAGGGAAGGATCAGTTTGAAACTTTCAAACAGTTGCAGTGATAACATTATAAAAATGGGCCCTTTTACATTGATTCCTTCCCATTGAAATACAGAGGCTGATTGCACCCAACCCGGTTTGCTGATCCCTCATGTTAGGGTTCCATGAAAGAACAAGCCAGAACTATTTTTGTAGCATGTGTTGCTGTAGATACCAATGCTTTGCATGCTTCTTTCATCAAGGATTGGGTTCGAACATTTGTCTTGTTTTGTTGAAGTTCTTAGTCATAAGATGCCTTCTAACTCCTCTCTTAACCCACAAGACACTAATACAAAGACTCCATCTCCGCTTGTTTTTTTCCACCATGGGGTTTGGAGGTTTCAGTTCCAATACCGGAAAAGTCAACAACTTCTGTTTGACCTTCGGTGCAGGTTGTCAAGGATTCCACACAAAGCGATGGAAGAACTCTTTTTTTTTTTTTTAGTGAGCAGTACCCCTGCGCACCAGTGTGTGCCGTCTTTCGGCTCCACTAAGCATGGTCCACACCATAAGTGACATGCACAATACCTTTATAGGCCCCACCCCACCGTGCTGAAGTCAGTTCTTTTCTTCCTACACCATTCAGCGCAGATCTGGAGAAGAGCTACGCCCAGTCACCTTTTGACTGACCTTTTTTCGACCTTTTGTCTAAGTTTTTGAGACATTGTCTCTTGGTTTTACAGAGATGTCCACGAGGAAGACTGGTTTTAGGCCCTGTGGCGCCTGTCACTGGCAAAACTCAGTGACAGATCCACACCGCGTTTGCCTCTAGTGTCTCGAGCGTGACCTAGATGCCAAGACCTGCGTCTATCGTCGTGCCATGCACCCCAAGGCCTTGAGGGAGCGAACCATCAAACTCCTTGCCACTCGACTTGTGATGCCACAACAGTCACAATCCCATTGAGAGTAAAGTCCAGGGATCGGTCGGAGAACCGTCAATCATCGTCACAGTCGAGGTAGTACTATCGGGTGAGTCCTACAAAAAAGAACAAGAAGTTGAAGAGGTCTTCAAGTTCTTCCTGTCTGTCAAAGTCATCCGACGAGATGAGGGCGCATCGCCCTTCAAGACGTGGCTCTGCAGTTGAGCCTGTGCCGTCTTACTGAGTTTCCTGGAGCTGGAGTAATCCCACGCATCTCTCCAAGTTTTATGAGACAATTCACCTAATTTGGGCGGGTTGTCCCAGAGGGCGCACCCACTGGTTTGGGAGGAACCCCTATTGGTTTCCCACTTGCAAGTTCACCCCTGGCACCAGTCGGGTCCCTTGGATCCATGGACGGATCTGAGTATTGTCGGTCGAGCCACCTTGATCTTCCCCCGTGCCGGCACCACTGCCGATGACCCCAGCACACCTCGGTGGCACCGGACCCATTCTTATCCCTGACTCATAAATGTAGCTGGATTATCATCATCCAACACCGGTCCTGGCACTAACTGGAGCCATCCATCCAGGCTAGAGCCTGAGCCCTATTCCTATGGGCTGGGAGTTTGGTAAGGTTGGGAGGGCCCACTAGACTCTTTTGAATACCAGCCCATGGACCCCAATGAGGACAACTGGTATGAGGATCTGGCAGATGCTAGTGGTCTGGACATGCCCCAGATATTGGCTTGGCCTTTCTTCCTACCTTGGCTATGGAGGAGGGAGCCTCATTTGCTATATTGACTGAGTGAGTGAGGTCCTGGACCTTACGCTACCCTCTATGGCTGTCAAAACAAACGTCTTGACCCAGATGCCTCAACCGGTAGTGTCCCTAACTCTACCTCTTCTCCTGTTTAATGAAGCCCTCACGGACGTCCTTCTCGGGGCTTGGTCCAAGCCTTGTACAGGGGCTCCTGTGAATAGGACAAATCTGAAAGAAACAGGTTAGTATTAGATTCCTTACCTTAGAATATCCCCAGGCGTCAGACTGGATCCGGAAATTTTTGCGTAGCAGTACCCTTGCGCGCCGGTAGGCGTCGTCTGCGGCTCCGCGTCCGTCGTCGGCGTCGTGATATATCGTTACCGAAGGTAAGTAACTTGTTCTTTTATGCCATCGCCTGCCCCAGAGCACCGCAACGTCATCATCAAACACCCCACCCTGGGGAGCTTGGCGGTCAAAACCTACACTTATAAACTAAATCCTGCAGCATTCCCTACCTTTCCACTGGACAGGGAATCCAAGAAGCTGGATACCTTGGTAAAGAAGCTTTCTTTTAGCAGCCTGCCACTCCGTTTGGTGAACAGCACTTGCCTTTTGGGCCGATACTTCCACTCATTCTGGGACTTGGTTGCGCAGGTGCTGCATATGGTCTCGAAGGAGTCCAAAGCCGTACTATCCCAAGAATTGCAGATGAGGGGGGCACCGCTTATTTCGCCATACCCTGTTTACGGGACGCAACCGTCTCACTAGGCAGAGTGGTTTCTTCGTTGGTTGCTCTTTGGTGCCACGCCTGGGTGAGAACCACTGGCTTTTCGAGAGCCTCGCTCATGGATATGCCCTTTGTTGGCTCCCTTCTTTTCAAAGTCAAGGCCTACTCTGCACTAGAGCACTTAAAGGACAGGAGAACTATGGCCAGGTCCTTGGGCCTTTCCTTGGCCCCTTGCCAACCCCCGTCTGCCTTTTTCTCCTCTTGTGGCCACGGAAGGGGCTTCCAGCCGTGTCTCTACCTGCTGAGCCACCAAGGCATGCAAGCTTCCCAGCCCCTGTGTGGCCGAGGACACTATACCCACAGACCCTGTGGGTTAGATAGCCAGAGGTCATGCTAGTCCACCACTCCCCCAGCGAACCACTGTTAAACACCACTGCAAAAGATTTGCAGTGGTGGTTAACTAACTGCGATTGGGGCAGCGGTAAAACCCTCTCCCTTCCCCGACCATATCTAACAGTAGTTACTGATGTGTCTCTCCTGGGCTGCGGTGGCCATCAGGGAGAGGTGGAGATCAGAGGCTGCAAATCAATCTGTTGGAGCTTCAGGCAATCCGATTGGCATTGAGAATCATTCAACCATTCGTCAAGAGCAAGCTAATGCAGGGATTCACGGTCAACACCACCACCATGTGGTACTGCAACAATCTGGGTGGGATGGCGTCATGGCCTCATGGACCCTTTGTCTCTGAAATGTGTGGCCATTTCCCTGTTGCTTTAACACCTGATGGAATCTCGGAACACCAGAGCAGACAAACTCAGCCGTGGATGCCTAGTGGGTCATGAACCTTGTTTCTAACCGGTGGTGGTGCAAGGTCTCTTTCAGCAGTAGGAAGAACCTTGGTTGGATCTGTTTGCCATCGTGGAGAACGTACAATGTCAGCAGTTCTGCACACCAGAGTTTTTAAGGTGGCTCTTGCTCAGTCTTTTTTTTTTAAATCTCTGGTGTAGCTCAGTCCTCATTCTGCCCATACCACTACTTCCCAGAGTTCTCAAGATCAGGAACAACAAGGCCAAAGTCATCCTTTTGGTTCTGGAATGGGCTCGGAGAGCCATTGGCCCTCCAATCAGGTTGCCCTTCGGGAAGATCTTCTGTCACAGCAGCAGGGTAGGGTTCTCTACTCAAACCTGTCAACGCTCCGCCTTCATGCATCGAGATTGAGCGGCGACAGTTGACAGCTTTCGACCTTCCGCTCGAAGTCTGTGATGTCATCTCAGCAGCACTGCGTCCCTCCACAAACACGGTAAATGCCTGGCATTGGGGTAAGTTTGTGGTATGTGTGAAGAAAATCAGTCTGACCCCCTTTCTCAGTTCTTTCTGTTTATTCTTTCTCTTGCCCAGCATGACTACGCTTTGGGCACTTTAATAAGCTATCTTTCTGCCATCTCTGAATTTCTGATGATGCTAGATCAGCTATCCCATTTCAAGCCCTTTATTGTACATGGCATGAAATTGTACATGGGTTCCAACACTTGTTACCACCATCACCCTCCATCGTGCGTCAGCAGGACCTAAATCTAGTCTTAACTTTTCTAATGTGCGCTCCTTTTGAGCTAGTACACAGCTGTCCTATTAGGCTCCTTACTATCAAGATAGCCTTTTTAGTGGCAATAACATCTGCCCGGAGGGTCAGTGAGCTTCAGGCTTTTTTATCAAAGCCTCTGTACCTCAACATCTTCCCAGACAAGCTGGTCCATCGCACTAGCGCTTCCTACCTACCTTAAGTGGTCACTCCCTTTCATGTAGGGCAGTACAGCACCCTGTCTACCTTTTACACTCCACCTCTTCCTTCTAAGGAAGAGGAGTGACTCCTCTAACTGGACCCAAAAAGAGCCTTGTCTTTCTACCTTGACGAAACAAGAGAGTAAACTCTTCATGGGGTATTTCGGAGCCCAGAAAGGGAAGGTGGTACATAAGCAGACCATCTCCTAAAAGATCATGCTCTATCAAAATCTGCTAAGCATTGGCCAAGAAGCCTCCCCCTAGGAATTTGTGTACTCATTCCACTAGAGCCAAGGCTACGACCACTGTGTTAGCATACTGAGACCCGGTACTGGACATCTACCAGGCAGCATTGTGGGCATCTCTGCATATATTTACCAAGCACTACAGCCTGGCCAGTTCAGTCCGTAGGGACGTGCACTTTGCCCTCTGTCCTGCAAGATTTTTTAGTGTGAAATTGTTTTGCAGCTTTCCGCCTTGAACATATTGCTTGGGTATCTATGCTAAGGTAAGGAATCTGTGACTTTAAGTCTCTATCAGATGAATGAGTTACTTACCTTTGGTAAGGCTTTACCTGGTAGAGACACTATCTACCTGCATATTCCTTACCGACCCACCTGTCCGCCCATCTCTATGAACGTATTTATAGACTTTGGGTTTTCCCTTTCAGGGCCCTAGTTTTCACACACCAGTGGTCCGTGCTGTTCGTGGCTCCATGCTTCTGGCATGAAAAGAAGTAAAAAGAAACTGGCGTCAAGGCACTGGGGTGGCATCTATATTAGCACTGCGCATGTCACTTCCAGCGTGAATGATGCCAATGACACCACACAAGGCCAAAGAGCACCACAGGGGTACTGCTCACAAGAAAAATTCCAGATCCAATTGGACGCCTGAGCCTAATGTGAGGAATATGTAGCTAGATAGTTTCTACCAGATAGGGCTTTACCGAAGGTAAGTAACTTGTTCTTCTTGTTGCTGAGAACGCCAATGAGTTCATGCCAAAATGCAGTGTCAAGAGCAGTCTCACAAATAGGATGCAACCTTATGGCTAGAGCGGTCGACCTTGAAGCTGGGGAACCAGGTTAGAGTCTCAGCAGGGAAGCTCAACTTCCTGTGATTCTGGGCAAATCACTTAATCTCCCTGTGTCCAACAAAAATTAATGTGTCCTTGTGTAACGCAACTGGTGCTCATGTAAGGCGCTCTGATACCTTCTGGTCAAGTTTGCTCTATATAAAACTCCGGGGGGGGATTCAGCCTGTGGACCTCAGGGCACTGCACATGACAATGGGGGGACTCAGCCCTTCAACTATGCAGCCAGCATAGGGAAATTGAAGCACAAAATCCTGTCCCTCAGCCCACTGAAGACTGAGGTGAACGAATTCCTATTGTGACACATCACAGGTCCTGGATAATACATTATCAAGTTTACATTTCTCCCCACTTGCTCTATGATTAAACACACCAGGAATTGAACATTATTTCACACTAAGGCCGAGTACTGCAGCAGAAGGAGTCAGGTTTTTAGCTCTGTGACAAACCAAAAGATGTCGCAAAATTTGGGTCTCTGTTCTCGCCTGTGACCTTTAGATCCAGAGATTCCTCTTTGCTCCAGGATAGCATTCGGTGAAGGACACTAAGTCTTTGCAGCTATCCATGCCAGCTCGATCCCAAGTCTTCGGCCAGTGACTGCCAGAGTCGAAATAAAGGCAACTCCAAAATTAACACCGAACCCTGCTCCAAAACAGGCCTCAATGCCAACAGTCTCAAGCAAACCATATCTCACCATCAATCTCCCACATGTACCTGATGGTAGGCAGTGATTTTCATTCATTTCTCCACCAAAAAGATCTTCGCTAGTCCAGCCCTTTAGGAAGAGATTCATACGCCACAGCCAGGAAGAAACTACATTCCTATATGCTACCCGAAAGGTATAGGGACAAGACCACCACATCTCCCAACCTCTAAACACTACCACATCCTTCGCTACCACAGCTGTCTATTACCTAAGACCACATTGAATCAAATCAGGCAGACTTTAATGATCCACATGACTGAGACAAAAAACTTCTTCCACCCAGGACTGGGAATGATCCTTGGGAGGATTAGTTCATAGACCCACAAGAGGATTCTGACCGAGAGGTAGTTCACTACTTGCCAATTCTAAAAAGTGTGACCAAGTGCAATGCTGACATATTAAAAGACCCGGTAAAGGAAAGAGTTGCCACCCGAAGGATAGAATAAAAAATATAAGAATATCAAGGGTGACCCAGTGTATATCATTCGACATGGCCTATTTATTTTATTTATTTTATATTCTTATATAGCGCCTGAATAAACCCCCAAAGGGGTATCTCCGTGCTTTGCCAGTAAGAATAGTGCTCCAGATGGTCTTATACAAGGGATAGTACATCATACAGGGAAGAAATTAGTTACTGGTAAATAAGTATGTTTTTAGGGTCTTCCGGAAAGTCAGGTGACTAGTGAGTGATCTCAGCTCAAGAGGTAAAGAGTTCCAGAGCACTGGTCCCACATGAGCCAGCGCTCGGCCTCCTTGTCTGGACTTCTTTATTCTAGGTATCTGCAGTAACTGTTGACTGCTAGAACGCAGAGAGCGCCCAGGAACGTGTGGCCGAAAAATTTCGGCCAAATATCTTGGGCCTTCGCCTATCACACTTTTGTGGATGGTACATAGTGTCTTAAACTGCACTCGTTTCCTCACCGGTAACCAGTGGAGTCTAGTCAGCAGGGGCGGGAGGGAGTCCTAGGGGGAACGTTCAGGACTGTCCTTGCCGCCGTATTTTGGACTACTTGTAACTTATTAAGTTGTCCTTCGTTGGCTCCTAAAAGGAGACCGTTACAGTAATCCACTCTGCTGATGACTAGCGCCTGCACAAGTGTTTTCCTGTGGCTGTCTGGTAAATAGGGAAACACTCTTTTTAGCATCCCAATTGCCCGAAAGCAGGTACCAGCCACCTGGTTTACATGATCTTTAAACGTGAGTGTCTGATCTAATAACACTCCCAGGTTTTTTACCGTACTCTTAGGGCTGGGAACAGGACCTAATTCTGAGGGCCACCATTCAGGTGACCAGTGTGTTGCCGCTTGTCCAAACAGCATGACCTCTGTTTTCTCAACGTTGCATTGAAGACAGTTTGATGACATCCATTCTGATATAGCTCTCATTCCATCTGCAAATGATCTTTTTATTGCAGAGGTCAGACTTTTAAAAGGAAAGAGAAGTTGGGTGTCGTCCGCGTACGACACCGGAGTAAACCCAAATGATCTTGCTAAGTTGGCCAAGGGGTCCACATACACATTAAAAAGTGTCGGGCTTAAACATGAGCCCTGTGGCACTCCCTTGTTGAGCTCCCTATAGGTGGATTTGTGGGAGCCCAGCCAAACTTCTTGAGAGCGTCCGGATAGAAAACTTTCCATCCATGACAGAGCCGTTCCTTCCAAACCTACGTCCTTTAAACGATCGAGAAGCACCGTGTGAGACACCGTATCAAAGGCGGCGGAGAGATCCAGCAGCACCAGAATCATAGAACTGCCCTCATCCAGTGCCATTTTGATGTTATTGGTCACTGTTTGGAGGGCTGATTCGGTGCTGTGGTTAGGCCTGAACCCAGATTGCGAGTAGTCCAGGCCCTCCGTCGCTTCTAGATGTCCTGATAGATAGGTGTTCACGTGCCTCTCCGCTATTTTGCCGATATAAGGCAAAAGTGAAATGGGACGCAGGTTTGAGAGGTCTGTCCATGGGGAAGCCGATTTTTTCCTAATTGGGTTTACTACCGCTCTTTTCCAGTCTGCCGGGACCTGTCCTTTCATGAGAGAGATGTTAATAACACTCTTTATGGATGGTCCTAAGAGAGAAATCAGAGGGGCAACCATCTTGGCAGGGAGGAGGTCATGTGGAGATCCAGATTTAATATGGGCAATAAGGGAGAGGAGCTCTGCATTGTCAATTGGAGGAATAGCTAGCAGCGGGTGTTTATTGTGCTTTGGCGGAATTGGGGGTAAGGGCTTATTGGTATCTTCCATGTTGTTATTAGCTGCCACTATTCGTCCATAAATAGTATTTATTTTTTCCTCGAAGAATAGGGAAATTTCATCGCATAGAATCTGCGAGAAATCGTCAGAGCTCTCACATGCGGCGGGTTTTATAAAATTCTGCAGAATTTTAAAAAGCTCTTTGGAACAGTTATCCGCTTCTGTTAATTGTTGCATTAAACAGTGTTTCCTAGCTTGCTTTATGTTTTTGTAGTATGTTATTTGGGCATCTAGAAAAACTGCTCGAGTCTCCTCAGTTTTACTTCTCCTCCATTTTTTCTCTACTCGTCTACATTTCCGCTTCTCTACTCTTAACTCAGGTGAGTACCAGCTCTCCTGCTTAGAGGAGGGATACTGTTTGTGTGATTTTAAAGGGGCTATAATATCGATGGCTCGCTTGATTGAATCATTAAGTTTAGCCAGCGCTGTATCTGCTGTGTCATCTATCAATATGGCAGGTTGTATCCAGATTTCCTGTAGTTTATTGATTGAGATTTTATGCCATTGACGGCGCCAGGTGGAAGAAGATGGTACTTTATTAGTGGATCTTTTTGGAGTCAGTAAGTTAAATTCTAATAAAAAATGATCCGTCCAAAGAATCTCTTTTGCTGGAAGACAGGTTAATTTAGTGCAGTTGGGAAAAACTAAATCCAGCGTGTGGCCGCCCCTATGTGTTGGTCCTTTATTTTGTAATTCTAGACCTAAATTTGATAGATCCGTAAGTAGGGAAATGGATTCGGATAGTTCTAGCTGATCTACATGGATGTTAAAATCTCCCAAGAGAATGAAGTCTTCTTTAGATTTAAGACGGGGAGCTAAAAGCTCTTGGAGAGTGAGCGCAAAGTCAGGGTTTAATCCTGGTGGTCGATAAACCAGAGCGCCTTTCCAGGAAGTGTGGCTAGTTAGGTCGATTTTAAAGATCATGATTTCTAGTTGTAGACTTCGATGTTGCTCGAGTATTGTGACCTTTATCTCGTCCTTATGTATTATGGCCAAACCACCACCTGTTTTCACTTCTCTGTCTAGATGTTTAAACTTATATCCAGATGGGATCCCCATTGCTATAGCTGTAATTGTGTGGGGCTTCATCCATGTTTCAGTGAGAAAACATATATCCGGCTGAATAGTATTAACTAAATCCCAAACCTGGTGCTGGTGTTTGGGTAGGGATCGTACATTTAGGAGGAAGCTCTTTAATCCATCTGAGGGAGTGTTTGCCTGTGGTTGGGTGATACTAGTGAGTGAATGACGTCGACACTGAAGACATGAAAAGCCTCCCTCAACTGTCGACCAGGGTATTTTAGTGCAACATTCAAAAAGTGGCTTGAGATCCCGTAAGGTTTGGGCAGAATATGTTATATGTTGTTTGCTCATACCTGTTAGAGCTGGGAGGACTGGGACGGAGTCCATGGCCCCTGTGCCGCGTCCTGTCGCGGACGGGCGCAGACGGGCTGACTCAGGCGAGACTCCGGCGTTAGGGACGGCGCTCCCGCAAACGCGACCGCTAGCGCGGTAGAGCGTCCGTTCCTTTTATGTGGTCCACTAGAGCGCTCTCACCGCTCTGGGCCCTACTCAAGATAGCCGCCGTGTAAAGATTATACAATCCCCAAATAAAGCCCAATAAAGCCCAAAAACGGCCGCTAGAGCCGTGAAATGCTGGCGAAATTGCTTGCAGGAGGCCTAGGGGTGTGCTGTCTGCATTACAGGATGAAAATAACAATTTTTAAAAATGACGATTTTTGATTAAAAAAAGCTTCAAACAGCTGACAAGAGCAACAGTTTTTGATATCCCTTAGCAGGAAGCGCTTCTAGATCGTTTTGGCATAGAATCTCGCGAGCGCTGTTACAGGGCTCCTTTTATGGGGTCCACTAGAGCGCTCTCACCGCTCTGGGCCCCACTCAAGATGGCGGCCGTGTAAAGATTATACAATCCCCAAATAAAGCCCAATAAAGCCCAAGAACGGCCGCTAGAGCCGTGAAATGCTGGCGAAAATGCTTGCAGGAGGCCTAGGGGTGTGCTGTCTGCATTACAGGATGAAAATAACAATTTTTAAAAACGACAATTTTTGATTAAAAAAAGCTTCAAACAGCTGACAAGAGCAACAGTTTTTGATATCCCTTAGCAGGAAGCGCTTCTAGATCGTTTTGGCATAGAATCAGACTATCAGACTAACACAGCCAGAAAAAGAGCTTCAACCCAAGCAAAAGTCCGCTCACAGTGTCCTTTTTGCGCCTTGAGTTTTGCTGAGGGACTGCCCTGCTGTTATCCCGCGTACCCTGTGTTGGAGCAAGCCTCCCCCGCTGAAGCGGACTCGCTGGTGTGAGCGCGTCTTGCAATCGGCAAGACCTGTCATCGCTCCCAGCTTGAGTCCACGGGGTCTTGAGGCTTTGAGGCATTGAGGAAAGTAATAGCGGTAAGGGCACCGACCGGGGGACTGCGAGGACCAGCATTCCACAGTCAGCACAGCTGGTGCCTCTTCCCCCGGCGGCCACGCCCACCGCCTTCCGGCCTCAATACCTTTCGCGACACCCGCTCCGCGGGTGCCGCTCACAGTGTCCTTTTTGCGCCTTGAGTTTTACTGAGGGACTGCCCTGCTGTTATCCCGCGTACCCTGTGTTGGAGCAAGCCTCCCCCGCTGAAGCGGACTCGCTGGTGTGAGCGCGTCTTGCAATCGGCAAGACCTGTCATCGCTCCCAGCTTGAGTCCGCTGGGTCTTGAGGCTTTGAGGCATTGAGGAAAGTAATAGCGGTAAGGGCACCGACCGGGGGACTGCGAGGACCAGCATTCCACAGTCAGCCCAGCTGGTGCCTCTTCCCCCGGCGGCCACGCCCACCGCCTTCCGGCCTCAATACCTTTCGCGACACCCGCTCTGCGGGTGCCGCTCACAGTGTCCTTTTTGCGCCTTGAGTTTTGCTGAGGGACTGCCCTGCTGTTATCCCGCGTACCCTGTGTTGGAGCAAGCCTCCCCCGCTGAAGCGGACTCACTGGTGTGAGCGCGTCTTGCAATCGGCAAGACCTGTCATCGCTCCCAGCTTGAGTCCGCGGGGTCTTGAGGCTTTGAGGCATTGAGGAAAGTAATAGCGGTAAGGGCACCGACCGGGGGACTGCGAGGACCAGCATTCCACAGTCAGCCCAGCTGGTGCCTCTTCCCCCGGCGGCCACGCCCACCGCCTTCCGGCCTCAATACCTTTCGCAACACCCGCTCCGCGGGTGCCGCTCACAGTGTCCTTTTTGCGCCTTGAGTTTTGCTGAGGGACTGCCCTGCTGTTATCCCGCGTACCCTGTGTTGGAGCAAGCCTCCCCCGCTGAAGCGGACTCGCTGGTGTGAGCGCGTCTTGCAATCGGCAAGACCTGTCATCGCTCCCAGCTTGAGTCCGCGGGGTCTTGAGGCTTTGAGGCATTGAGGAAAGTAATAGCGGTAAGGGCACCGACCGGGGGACTGCGAGGACCAGCATTCCACAGTCAGCCCAGCTGGTGCCTCTTCCCCCGGCGGCCACGCCCACCGCCTACTCGTATTTAACTGCCAACACGCCCCCCGCGACGCGGGACGCGCGCGGGTCGGAGCTCGGGGCGAAGCCCGGGCAAAGGGCGGGCCCTCTACGGCCCTCCAAGGCCAGACAAGGCTTGGCTTGGCCGATCCCTTAACATTTTGCGTTACGTACTTGGGATACGTTTATTTACACACGCCGCCATATTGTCCCTGACATGTCTACACCTGCCGATGACGAACTTCCTACAAGGGTAGGTGTCTCTTTTTTGGGGCCCTTGGATACATTTTTTACAAGAGCTGTAGCTGAAGTTGATAGAGATCTTGCCCTGGCAGAGCGGAGAGCTGCCCGCAGGCTTTCTATCGAGCAACTTAAGAATACTGCATTAGACTCCTCCTTTAAAGTTATCCCTGACTTGCACTCGCACAACACCTCTAGGGAAAACCCCGATGCTGACCTGTTTAATACGGAAAACATCCATATGATTTTTCAGGTCAGCTCGTCCCCTAAAAATTATACATCCACTGCCAGCCAAATTGAACCATCTACTTGAGGCATAAATCAAACTATTGATCTTATTGACCTTGTCACCCCTAAAACTTTTAAACCCCCGGAACCAGTTAGATTATGCACGACAGAAGCATCAATGACCCTAGATGTCGGACATCTACCATCGACTCAAAATCCTGGGATTCCTATCAAATAATCTTATTTGACATGGGCCCTTCCTTGACTCTATTAATAATTAACTTCTATAATAACATGTCTTCAGAGGGTTTGGAGAAAGTACTTAATGACCTGTCCAATGCTGTGGTTTCGATAAAAGAATGGTGTGGGGGTGAGTGTGCGACTGCCTTCATGGGTGATTTTAATTGCCACATTTGCCAAAACACCCTAAGAGGCCCGTGCGAATTTTCTCCTATACAGGAAAATGAGCTTGAAGATGACACTTCAAATCACTTCCTACACACCAAAACAGGGGAGGCACTAAACAACTTTATGGCTTCTTTTAATTTAGTTTTCGCAAATGATATATGCTCCCCACCGCGACCTTTTAAACCTTCCTTTCACGGACGTGGAGCAAATTCTATCATTGATTTTGTTCTTTTTTCAAGGCCACATGCTCCCCTTATATCATCCTGGGATACCCTTGATCACCTATATGGGGATCACTATCCCTTTATTCTATCTATTGTGCTACTACCTCAAATACTTCGCCAAAAACATCCCTCAATAACATACGAGCAACCGATCAAAATAGGTGCATTAAATGGGTACACCCTAAAATGGGATAAAATCAATCCATTGAGCCTTCTTAAAAATCTTTTAAAGTTGAGGTGGGAGGAGGTACACATATGTTTGTCCTTGGTTGAACAGCCCCAAGTAATTCTTGAAGCCTTCCTGAAGATACAGGAAAGTTTAAAAAAGTTACTTACCCGCCAGTTTAAATCCGGTCCTATCATCCCTAAAGGGTGGTTCGATAAAGCCTGCACTAGAGCACAGAATCTTTGAAGAAAGCCTTACACTCGAGCCCAAAGATATGCAAGGAGATACGCCTGGCTAGACTTCAATATCGCCTAGCCATAAAAAATAGGAAAAGAACCTTGAAGGCGGAAGCCTGGTAGACTTTGTTGACAACCTGTGGGAATCGTGATTCCTCAGCATTTTGGAAATTCGTAAATGCCCCTTTGCCATGGGTAAATATGCCTGTGAGGAATTTGGACCTTGCTATTGACGGAGATACTTGGGCTGCTTACTTTCAAAAATGATATAGTACACCTATTTCCTTCGATACTTCTTCCTCGGACTCCTTTTATCCCTTAACCTCAACTACCATGGCTTCAAGAAAGGGCACTTCCAGCATTGTCTTTACTTGTGAGGAGGTCACGCTTGCAATAAGGGAGAGTCCCTCTGGGAAGGCACCTGGGCCAGATGCTATTCCAGCGGATGTTTTCAAGGCGGAGCCAGATTTTTGGGCTCCACTCTTAACCTTGGCCTTGAACTCAGCAAATGTGTATGGCCAAATACCAACTTGGACTGAAGCAATCGTGATACCCATTTTAAAAAAAGGAGATAGACATTTACCATCTTGCTATCGGCCTATCTCCCTGCTTGATTCTCTAATGAAGGTCGCAGGTCGTATAATTTTAAAACGTCTACAGAACTGGTCTGAGGAGAATGATGTCCTCTCAAAGCAATGAAACCCCCCCCCCCCCTCCTTCACCACACCATGCATAAGTGGTGTCTCATCACACAACACTAAACGGAGCTGCCCCGTCCAAAATAACAACTGACAAGCAGAATCACACCATACTCAATGATGATCCCTCCATGACGAATACAGGATATCGAGGCTGAATCCCAAACCTGTTTACCCTAACCGGGGGTGAGTCAGTCCAGCGGGTGGGGAGAGGGTTAGTTGGGATTGTTTTGTTATTACTTTGACCTTTTGTAGACATATTAGCCAGCACTAGCGACAATACAAGGTTTGACATTAAATGGCTAATTCATGTAAGAGTTAGCTTCTACCCACTAGCTGCAACTTGTTGATACTCATGCATTGTTGACCTATTGTTTTTCGCAATAAATCTCTGTACCTACTGTATTATTGTCTGCGCGTGACGCGCCAAAATAGAACGTCTATAAAGTATGTTTTTAAGAAAAAAAATGTTTTACATTGGCAGGACTAAATTCAACCATTAAACCGAACAGTTCTTTGTTGTTTTTGCACAGCCTCACATAGGGACCCATATTTCCATGGATGCAATTGCCAAATACATTGTTAAATTCATGCAAGCATGTTGTACAAAGACAGATTACATTCAGTGCCCAGGGCACATTCCGTTCGGAAGAAAAGAACAATTATGACCATCTTAGGTAACATTTCTTTTGCAGGAATAAGCAGGGCTCCTACCTGGTCAACCCCACACACCTTCACCAGACACTGTGTGGATGTTCAAGCCTGTGAGGAGGTTTTGGTCAGCTAAACAGTGTCAAGAACTTGGTTTCAGATATCTCTATAATCCACTCGCTAGCCACTGCTTAGGGGAGATACTGCTATACAGTCTATGGAGAGCATGTGTAGCTACAAGCTGAAATGCCACCCTGGAACCACCTGTTCGTAGCTTGTAGTGTTGTGTATTCACGTGCCCCTTCCTTCCTCCCCTGTAGTGAGCCACAAGCCAGGATGTTTTCCAATTTTATACCTTCATAATGCACTATACTTGCATTCTGTTTTACTTCACTACACTCCACAAATAGTACTCGCCCACGAGGGGGAAAATATTCTTAGATGGCAACTTTGTCCCGGTGCATTGTGGGCTAGTGGAATGAGTTGCAGGCCACCTCATGACTGAAAACATCTTCAAACAAAAGTAAGTTGCAAAAATGAAGAACATGTAAATCTACAACACTTCAAGCTATGAAGAGATGGTCCTTTTAAGCTTCACTGTAGCAGTGCCCTTGTATGCAGATTACTCGCTTATCTCCTTGTGCGACTTCCTAGGGAGTTACTGTCACCACTACTTCCTACTAAAGACTACAGAAGTCCATAAGTCCTCAAAGGGAAACAGTCCTTCTGCTGCCCTTTAATTTAATGCAGAGGACAGGCAAGTTGTACACCTGCGGCTGAGAATCTAGATACAATGGATATACAACCCGTTAAGGAAACACATGGACTTGAAAAACCAATAAGTGCAAATAAACCAGTCCAAAGAAATTTATACAGGATAATGCCGAAAGGTGTGCAATTTCTCAATGTGACTGTGATGTCTAACAATTCCTGCTTAGCTGACAAGGCTACATATTACAGATGTTTAAGATCACTACAGTCATCTCGGCATGAGCAGTAAGTGCTGGAGAAATGCACAGAGGACTTCACATTAAATGGAAAGCCAGCAGCATGGCCTACAGATTTAGGAGAAACATGAAGAGATTAGTGCCTCTTACATGAGTACAGCCTACTGCCTTTCCTCTCAGTCTTTCTACCATCCCAGTAGCCTACTTAACACTCAAAATCTCTTTCATCTGAAACTTAGATACTTCTACCTTTCACCCCAAAAATGTTTCCTTTCGCTCACTGAGGAGCTACAATTGTCATCTTAATTTTGCTTTAATATCTAGACTCTGGTTGGTGTTGGAGTGTCCATGATATCTGTTCTATGCCCTGGTAGTGTGGGACTGCCTGGTCCCTGGAATGTCAGTACTTTGGAATGCAGCTTTCCTCCAGTAGTGCAAGAGTGCGGCACTGCTTCTTGCTGCGTTGATAGTGAGTGAATGATTTAACACTGGTAAAAAAAAATCTGGCTTCCAGCTAGGAAGTAATGTGCGATTGTTGTTCTGCATCATGCTTATTGATGGAATGTCAGAGCTCCTTTCAGAGGGCCACAGCACACCCAGGAATTACTGGGCCCAATCGTGGAGGTTGAGGCCTTTTACTTGTGATGTCCCGGGGCCCTATTTACTATGAATCCTGAGCAACTGGGCCAAGTACCCCTTCTGCACTTGACTCTTAGTGGTAGCTATGGTTGAGCAGTCTAAGGCTCCATGGGAAGGGAAGTGTAGATACAGTTTAGTGAACATGACTCGTATCTCAAAGAGCGCACAGCAGTGCCAATAAATCAGTGTCCAGTCCTATTGAAAAGAAGCATTTTTTTTAACTGCATGCATTCAAAGAAGTAATATAACTCTCATAAGCAATAATATAGTCGCCTTGAGGTCAGTTCTCTAGTGTTTCTGTGGCAAATCTGTCCCTCTTGCTACTTGTACTTGGGTCCGGGTTATTCCCCATGAACTGATATCCGCATCCAGGGATGCTCACTAGTAGGCCTCATTCAAGAGTTCACTCCGACTCTTAGAAAGTAGTCAAAAGTGTCTTTCATGCCACAGCACCTTTAGCCGTGAGGCCCTGTAGGCCCGTATAAAGTCTTACCTGCTTGAGCATCGAGAAGCGTTCAGCGGGTGGCGTCAGTCAGTCGTGAATCTTTATTCGGATTTAGCAATAAATCCATAAAAGCAAAAACAAAAGGAAGACAACTGTTTCTCACTACAAAAACCAGAGACATGAATTTGAGTAAAACCATTAACGGCACATATGATTGTTAAAAGTTATAAAGTACCTCTTCAGATAAAACAATTAGAAAAATAAAAGCAAATCCATTTTTGTGAAAGAGTGGAAAGTGCAAATGACCAAAATACATTTATCAATCAAAACCAGTAGTTCTCTTGTACCAGTTAGCACCACTACTCCAGTAAGTGAGTAAATGATTTAGATCGAATTTTGTTTAAATTTGTTTATGGGTTTTTCATTTTATGATGTGCATCAGGTCATACAGTTACATCACGATACAATCATTTGAATTCAATAATTCTCCTGAGCACTGTTACATATCTGAAAGGAACACGTTAGTGATAGATGCCTTACCTTAGATTTACCCCCAGGTGTCAGACTGGATCCGGAAAGTTTTCGTCAGCAGTACCCCTTCGTGTCGGTAGGCGTCGTCGTACGGCTACAAGTACGTCGCTGTTGTCGTGGTCGCCGATATATCGCTGGAGCTACTTAGACGCGCCAATGCACGCTTACGTCAGTTCTTTCTTTTTCCGTGCCAGCAAGCGCAGATCTGGAGAGAGTGGGTACCCCCAGTCAATTTTTGACTGAGTTTTTAGGACTTTTGTCTCTGATTGAGTCTTTGACTCCGGGTGTATAGGGATGCCCAGTTTCAAGTCTTACATGGCTTGTCTCCGCCTGATGTCGGTGACGGACGCGAGTGTCTCTATTGCCTGGGGCGCGACCATGACCCTGTGTCGTGCTCCGACTGCTGGGCAATGGCTCCGAAAACTTTGCGGGATCGGTCCCGAAAGTTGCTTGAGGCTCGGGAGTCTGCTCTGCGCCGTTCAAGGTCCCGGTACCGTGGGAGGTCGAGGGACCGGTCGGGGAGCCGCCACCATCGTTCAAGGAAGTCTTCACACTCAGGGTCAGGTAAGACTAAGCACAAGAAGTCAAAGAAGCGACGTCGTTCTTGGTCTTCCCCTAGCCTGTTGCACGACACGGCTCAGGGTGCGGGTGGTGCCTCCCCCGGCGGAGCCTACACAGTCGCCCTCAGCCTACCTGCCCTTCCCGGGTCCGTTCGTGACTCCGGCCCAGCTGCAGGAATTCCTGTCTGCCATGGCCGCCTCTTTAGCCCGGCGTGCCCCGCCGGCGCGCCTTGGTCCCCGCGGGTCCGACTGGGGGTTCTCGCCCTACTTCGTCAGCGGCTCCCGCCCCGACGTCAGAGATGGCTCCCACCTAGGCGCCGCGATACCCCGGCCGATGTTGTCGCAGGCTTCCACCCCGACGTGGAGACGGCGCCGGACCGGTGTCGATCGACTCAGATTCCGACGCAGATGGGGAATTTTTATCCCTTTCTCCATCCTCCTCCAACTTTCCCACCCGCCCAGCAGGCTATGGAGGACTGGGAGGGGTCTGAAGACCCTCTTGCAGCCCAATGCCAGTTAGACCCGGACTGGGCAGAAGATTTGGGGGACACCGGTGAGAGGAGGAGGGGGGGTACTTATTCAGTGGTGTTGCATAGGGCAGTAGAGTCTCTCCACATCGAGCTCCGTACAGTGGACGTCAGGGGCTCAGCTCCTGACAGAAGTGCTTCGGCCAGCGGCTTCCTCTGCGGAGCCACTGCTGCCCATTAATGATGCACTTTCAGAGGTCCTTTTGGGCACCTGGTCCAGGCCCAACACACAGGCTCCTGTGGATAGTAACGTAGCCTGACGCCATCGCCCGGCCCCGGGTGACCCCATTTTCCGCTCCCAACATCCTACCCTGGAGAGCTTGGATGTCCAAGCCTCTGCGTCCCCAAGCGCATTCCTTTCCGGACCTCCAGACAGGGAATCCAAGAAACTGGAGCAGTTTGGGAAGAAGATTGTCTCTTCTGCCTGTTCAGGGCTGCCGTCAGTGAACACTGCATGCCTCTTGGGCCGTTATTCCCACTCTGTGTGGGATATGGTGGCGCAGGTGCTGCCTCAGTGTCCGGAGGAGGCTCGAACGGTGCTCTCCCAAGCTATGGCTGAGGGGAGAGATGCAGCCAAGTTCACGATTCATTGTGGCCTTGACACTGCTGACTCACTGTGAAGAGCGATTTCTATGATGGTGGTGCTACGCCGTCACGCCTGGCTGAGAACCACTAGCTTTTTCAGGGGATATCCAGAACACTCTGATGGACATGCCTTTTGATGGCACTCACCTTTTTGGCGACAAGGCAGATAGTGTGGTGGAGCGCTTTAAGGACTCCCGGGCTACGGCCAAGTCCTTGGGCCTTTCGCCCATGTGCACTCCTTTGGCGTCTGCTTTTCGCTCATTTCGTGGCCAAGAAAGGGGCACCCAGACACGCTCGTTTCAAAGCCACAGGCCAGCGCAGCAACAGTCTCAGCGCAGCCGCGGATTAGGGACCCGCTGAGGTGGGTCAAGGGGGCCAGCGGGCGGGTCAGTCCACTGCCTCCAAATCTTCCTAGTCCGGTGTTTCAGGCCCACCAAACGCCAGTGGGCAGCAGGATTTGCCATCACCTCCCCCACTGGTGAACCATCACTACGGACAGGTGTGTTTTACAGATTGTCTGAAGGGGCTACTCCCTCCCCTTCCAGACCACTCCTCCAGCCATGCCACCTCAGCACCACCACATGTCGGGGGATCACTTGTGCTTCTCCAGCAGGAAGTTGCGGTCCTCTTGGCCAAGGGGCCATCGAGGGCGTCCGATTCCCGAAATAGGTTGTGGTTGTTACTCCCACTATTTCCTGGTTCCAAAGAAGGACAAGGGCCTGCGTCCTATCTTAGACCTTCGGAACGTCAATCGCTTCCTCTGGAAGGAGAAGTTCAAGATGCTCACACTTGCTCAGGTCATGTCTGCCCTAGACCCACAAGACTGGATGGTTTGAGTTTATTTATTTGCAGGGTTACTTAAAACCATTGCAATACATGCAAAATAAAACCATATATAAAATATTCGACCACCGTAATAAAATGCCATTATACTGAAAATGTAAAACGCTTCTGTCGCTTTACATTATTAAAAATACAAATTTAGCCATGCGGGAGCAACCTATGTAAGTAACACAGTCTCCTGTATCGATTAGTGCTCCCCCTGCGTAAATTAATAGACCAAATACTCCAATGCCCAACAGCTTTTGTGTCAGTTTGGAATTTGTTCCCGGGCTGCTTCGAGAAATCGTACTAATCTAGTATTCAATTGTGGTGATGCGGGATCGAAGCAGGCCAAAACTGCCTGCCTGCTTGTCCGAATCCCCCTTTGATTAAAGGGAATTTTTAGCAGATGCCTCCTTTCTTGAAGCATCTCCGTATAAGAACAGATGGTGTGAATGATGTCCCCCTGGCCGTTTTTGCACAGACTGGATACTGTGAAAGTCTGCACCCTTTTCCATGGAGGAAGATGCTGCGGACATGGCATCACTCCGAGGCGTAACTTTAGAAATTTTAATTTCAGTGCTTTTGAGTAGCCCAGGTTAGACCGGATGGTAGAGTTGGACTTGCAGGACGCTTATTTTCATATCCCCGTCCTGCCGGCCCACCGGCATTAACTGCGGTTCACCGTAGGCCACGAGCACTTTCAGTTCACTGTGCTCCCTTTTGACATTACCAGCACCCCTCCTGTGTTCACGAAAGGGATGGCGGTGGTCTCAGCTCATCTGCGCAGATCAGCGCACCACCCTGTGGTACCGCAACAACCATGGGGGGTTAGGGGGGATAGTGTCATGGACCCTATGTCAAGAGGCCTCTGGACATGGCTGGAACATCAGGGCATTTCCCTGGTCGTTCAACACCTGGCAGGTTCTCTAAACGTCAGGGCGGATGAACTCAGCCGTCGGTGCATTGTGGATCTCGACTGCCGTCTGAACTCGGAAGTTGTGTGAGGTCTCTTTTCAGCAGTGGGGAGAGCCTTGGTTAGACCTGTTCGCGACCGAAGAGAACGCACAATGTCAGCAGTTCTGCATGTTGGAATTTTCAAGGTGGCGTTTTTCGTCACAAGTAGAGTTGCAGTCTATTGTACGCCCCAGAGTGCTGAACCGGGCTCAAGTCATTCTTGTGGCACCGGACTGAGCTTGAAGAGCTTGGTATCCTGAGCTACTCCGTATGAGCCTGGATCCCCCGATCTGCCTGCTTCTTTGGGAGGATCTCCTGTCGCAGCAGGGGACGGTTCGCCACCTCCTTGCGTGGAGATTGAGCGGCGACAGTTGATTCCATTTGACTTGCCTCCTGAAGTCTGTGATATCATTCTGGCAACCAGATGTCCCTACACTAAATCGCTATACACCTGCAGGTGGAACAAATTTGTGGCATGGTGTACAGCAAAGGCTGTAGATCCCCTTTCTGCCTCTCTTTCAGGAGTCCTTTTGTCCCTTCTTTCTATGGCCCGCTGGGCTCTGCTCTGGGCACTATTAAGGGCTACCTTTCAGCAATTTCAGCCTTTCTCAGGCTCCCTGATCAGCCCTCTCTTTTCAAGTCTCCTGTCGTCAGTAGTTTTCTCAAAGACATTACTCACCTTTTCCCTACTATTCCGTTTGTAATGCCACAGTGGGACTTGAATCTGGTTCTTACTTATTTGATGTGTGCTCCTTACTACTTTAAAGACTACTTTCCTGGTTGCCATCACCTACGCTAAGCGCGTAAGTAAGCTCATGGCTCTTTCCTGGAAACCTCCTTTTCTGTCTGTTCATCCGGACAAGGTTGTGAACGCACTCGTCCTTTCTTCTTGCCTAAAGTGGTTACTCCATTCCACATCCGGCAGGCTATCACTCTGCCCACTTTCTTTCCGCCTCCGCACCCTTCCAGAGAAGAAGAGAGGCTCCACTTTGAGGTAATTGAATCTGCCCGCAGAGTACGTGAGCTGCAGGCCTTATCATCTAGTCCCCTTACCTCTCAGTCTATCTTGACAATATAGTGCTTCACGCAAGGGTTTCCTTTCTATCAAAGTAGCCATCGATTTTCATGTAAGCCAATCTATCACCTTTCCTACCTTTAATGCTCCTCCACATCCCTCTTGAGGAAGAGGAGCGACTCCACCGTCTGGACCCGAAAAGAACGTTATCATTCTACCTTGACTGCACACAAGAGTTCCGGGTGACAACCTTCTCCTCCATCCATCTTGCATACGTCAAGTTCATCTGTTCCGGCTGCTGGGTCTCCGGATATTTTATCTGCACCACAAGATCAAGAAGTGCAAGATGATGACGATGATGCAGTTGTCGATGAGGGCAAACTCCCTAAATCACCAACAACCATGGATGAATGGGAGATTATGTAATTCCTACACAGTCATCACCAGCACCTCAGGCAATTGATTTCCCTGCGGAGGTCATTGAACGTTTTCATGCCATCATGGAGAGGACAGCGACACGTTTTCACTTCCCTATGCCTGTTTAGCAGTCTGACTGCTTTCTCTATGATTTTAAAGATCAAAGCAGAAAAACGGTCCGCGCCATTCCCATAATCGACCCTATTTGGGAAGAGGGAGTCAAGATGGAGGAACCCTTTCTCCTTACCTGCAATTCTCCCCAGAATTGATAAAAAGTATTAGGCCTTAGATGATCCTATATATTTACAACAAGGGGTGGTGAGGGACAGTCTCTCTGAATTAAGCAGAATACTCTCACCCAGTCAAGAGATCAGGGCTAGATCCAACACCGTTTTTTAGCTCAATGCACCATCCCAGTTTCAGAACCTGGCTGTATGCAAATTAGTCTGTTCCTGTCCCAGTGCATGATGGGAACAGGGCAAACCAAACTACAAAAGCCAATTCTTACACTGGGAAGGAAACAAGCTTCCGGGGACCGGTTTCTGGCATTACAGCCGTCTTCGGCCCGGCTTGCTTGAATCCTGATGGTGCAATGAGCAAGGGACTCATGTCTGAGTATACCCTTCCACGCTTAGGGTGGACAAAAATATTTACAACAAGGGGTGGTGAGGGACAGAGTCTCTGAATTAAGCAGAATACTCTCACCCAGTCAAGAGATCAGGGCTAGATCCAACACCGTTTTTTAGCTCAATGCACCATCCCAGTTTCAGAACCTGGCTGTATGCAAATTAGTCTGTTCCTGTCCCAGTGCATGATGGGAACAGGGCAAACCAAACTACAAAAGCCAATTCTTACACTGGGAAGGAAACAAGCTTCCGGGGACCGGTTTCTGGCATTACAGCCGTCTTCGGCCCGGCTTGCTTGAATCCTGATGGTGCAATGAGCAAGGGACTCATGTCTGAGTATACCCTTCCACGTTTAGGGTGGACAAAAATATTTACAACAAGGGGTGGTGAGGGACAGAGTCTCTGAATTAAGCAGAATACTCTCACCCAGTCAAGAGATCAGGGCTAGATCCAACACCGTTTTTTAGCTCAATGCACCATCCCAGTTTCAGAACCTGGCTGTATGCAAATTAGTCTGTTCCTGTCCCAGTGCATGATGGGAACAGGGCAAACCAAACTACAAAAGCCAATTCTTACACTGGGAAGGAAACAAGCTTCCGGGGACCGGTTTCTGGCATTACAGCCGTCTTCGGCCCGGCTTGCTTGAATCCTGATGGTGCAATGAGCAAGGGACTCATGTCTGAGTATACCCTTCCACGCTTAGGGTGGACAAAAATATTTACAACAAGGGGTGGTGAGGGACAGAGTCTCTGAATTAAGCAGAATACTCTCACCCAGTCAAGAGATCAGGGCTAGATCCAACACCGTTTTTTAGCTCAATGCACCATCCCAGTTTCAGAACCTGGCTGTATGCAAATTAGTCTGTTCCTGTCCCAGTGCATGATGGGAACAGGGCAAACCAAACTACAAAAGCCAATTCTTACACTGGGAAGGAAACAAGCTTCCGGGGACCGGTTTCTGGCATTACAGCCGTCTTCGGCCCGGCTTGCTTGAATCCTGATGGTGCAATGAGCAAGGGACTCATGTCTGAGTATACCCTTCCACGCTTAGGGTGGACAAAAATATTTATACAAGGGGTGGTGAGGGACAGAGTCTCTGAATTAAGCAGAATACTCTCACCCAGTCAAGAGATCAGGGCTAGATCCAACACCGTTTTTTAGCTCAATGCACCATCCCAGTTTCAGAACCTGGCTGTATGCAAATTAGTCTGTTCCTGTCCCAGTGCATGATGGGAACAGGGCAAACCAAACTACAAAAGCCAATTCTTACACTGGGAAGGAAACAAGCTTCCGGGGACCGGTTTCTGGCATTACAGCCGTCTTCGGCCCGGCTTGCTTGAATCCGGATGGTGCAGTGAGCAAGGGACTCATGTCTGAGTATACCCTTCCACGCTTAGGGTGGACAAAAATATTTACAACAAGGGGTGATGAGGGACAGAGTCTCTGAATTAAGCAGAATACTCTCACCCAGTCAAGAGATCAGGGCTAGATCCAACACCGTTTTTTAGCTCAATGCACCATCCCAGTTTCAGAACCTGGCTGTATGCCAATTAGTCTGTTCCTGTCCCAGTGCATGATGGGAACAGGGCAAACCAAACTACAAAAGCCAATTCTTACACTGGGAAGGAAACAAGCTTCCGGGGACCAGTTTCTGGCATTACAGCCGTCTTCAGCCCGGCTTGCTTGAATCCTGATGGTGCAATGAGCAAGGGACTCATGTCTGAGTATACCCTTCCACGCTTAGGGTGGACAAAAATATTTACAACAAGGGGTGGTGAGGGACAGAGTCTCTGAATTAAGCAGAATACTCTCACCCAGTCAAGAGATCAGGGCTAGATCCAACACCGTTTTTTAGCTCAATGCACCATCCCAGTTTCAGAACCTGGCTGTATGCAAATTAGTCTGTTCCTGTCCCAGTGCATGATGGGAACAGGGCAAACCAAACTACAAAAGCCAATTCTTACACTGGGAAGGAAACAAGCTTCCGGGGACCAGTTTCTGGCATTACAGCCGTCTTTGGCCCGGCTTGCTTGAATCCTGATGGTGCAATGAGCAAGGGACTCATGTCTGAGTATACCCTTCCACGCTTAGGGTGGACAAAAATATTTACAACAAGGGGTGGTGAGGGACAGAGTCTCTGAATTAAGCAGAATACTCTCACCCAGTCAAGAGATCAGGGCTAGATCCAACACCGTTTTTTAGCTCAATGCACCATCCCAGTTTCAGAACCTGGCTGTATGCAAATTAGTCTGTTCCTGTCCCAGTGCATGATGGGAACAGGGCAAACCAAACTACAAAAGCCAATTCTTACACTGGGAAGGAAACAAGCTTCCGGGGACCGGTTTCTGGCATTACAGCCGTCTTCGGCCCGGCTTGCTTGAATCCTGATGGTGCAATGAGCAAGGGACTCATGTCTGAGTATACCCTTCCACGCTTAGGGTGGACAAAAATATTTACAACAAGGGGTGGTGAGGGACAGAGTCTCTGAATTAAGCAGAATACTCTCACCCAGTCAAGAGATCAGGGCTAGATCCAACACCGTTTTTTAGCTCAATGCACCATCCCAGTTTCAGAACCTGGCTGTATGCAAATTAGTCTGTTCCTGTCCCAGTGCATGATGGGAACAGGGCAAACCAAACTACAAAAGCCAATTCTTACACTGGGAAGGAAACAAGCTTCCGGGGACCGGTTTCTGGCATTACAGCCGTCTTCGGCCCTGTTCCCATGATGCACTGGGCCAGGGACAGACTAATTTGCATACAGCCAGGTTCTGAAACTGGGATGGTGCAATGAGCTAAAAAACGGTGTTGGATCTAGCCCTGATCTCTTGACTGGGTGAGAGTATTCTGCTTAATTCAGAGACTCTGTCCATCACCACCCCTTGTTGTAAATTATTTTGTCCACCCTAAGCGTGGAAGGGTATACTCAGATGTGAGTCCCTTGCTCATTGCACCATCAGGATTCAAGCAAGCCGGGCCGAAGACGGCTGAAATGCCAGAAACCGGTCCCCGGAAGCTTGTTTCCTTCCCAGTGTAAGAATTGGCTTTTGTAGTCTGGTCTGCCCTGTTCCCATGATGCACTGGGCCAGGGACAGACTAATTTGCATACAGCCAGGTTCTGAAACTGGGATGGTGCAATGAGCTAAAAAACGGTGTTGGATCTAGCCCTGATCTCTTGACTGGGTGAGAGTATTCTGCTTAATTCAGAGACTCTGTCCATCACCACCCCTTGTTGTAAATTATTTTGTCCACCCTAAGCGTGGAAGGGTATACTCAGATGTGAGTCCCTTGCTCATTGCACCATCAGGATTCAAGCAAGCCGGGCCGAAGACGGCTGAAATGCCAGAAACCGGTCCCCGGAAGCTTGTTTTCTTCCCAGTGTAAGAATTGGCTTTTGTAGTCTGGTCTGCCCTGTTCCCATGATGCACTGGGCCAGGGACAGACTAATTTGCATACAGCCAGGTTCTGAAACTGGGATGGTGCAATGAGCTAAAAAACGGTGTTGGATCTAGCCCTGATCTCTTGACTGGGTGAGAGTATTCTGCTTAATTCAGAGACTCTGTCCATCACCACCCCTTGTTGTAAATTATTTTGTCCACCCTAAGCGTGGAAGGGCATACTCAGATGTGAGTCCCTTGCTCATTGCACCATCAGGATTCAAGCAAGCCGGGCCGAAGACGGCTGAAATGCCAGAAACCGGTCCCCGGAAGCTTGTTTCCTTCCCAGTGTAAGAATTGGCTTTTGTAGTCTGGTCTGCCCTGTTCCCATGATGCACTGGGCCAGGGACAGACTAATTTGCAAACAGCCAGGTTCTGAAACTGGGATGGTGCAATGAGCTAAAAAACGGTGTTGGATCTAGCCCTGATCTCTTGACTGGGTGAGAGTATTCTGCTTAATTCAGAGACTCTGTCCATCACCACCCCTTGTTGTAAATTATTTTGTCCACCCTAAGCGTGGAAGGGTATACTCAGATGTGAGTCCCTTGCTCATTGCACCATCAGGATTCAAGCAAGCCGGGCCGAAGACGGCTGAAATGCCAGAAACCGGTCCCCGGAAGCTTGTTTCCTTCCCAGTGTAAGAATTGGCTTTTGTAGTCTGGTCTGCCCTGTTCCCATGATGCACTGGGCCAGGGACAGACTAATTTGCATACAGCCAGGTTCTGAAACTGGGATGGTGCAATGAGCTAAAAAACGGTGTTAGATCTAGCCCTGATCTCTTGACTGGGTGAGAGTATTCTGCTTAATTCAGAGACTCTGTCCATCACCACCCCTTGTTGTAAATTATTTTGTCCACCCTAAGCGTGGAAGGGTATACTCAGATGTGAGTCCCTTGCTCATTGCACCATCAGGATTCAAGCAAGCCGGGCCGAAGACGGCTGAAATGCCAGAAACCGGTCCCCGGAAGCTTGTTTCCTTCCCAGTGTAAGAATTGGCTTTTGTAGTCTGGTCTGCCCTGTTCCCATGATGCACTGGGCCAGGGACAGACTAATTTGCATACAGCCAGGTTCTGAAACTGGGATGGTGCAATGAGCTAAAAAACGGTGTTGGATCTAGCCCTGATCTCTTGACTGGGTGAGAGTATTCTGCTTAATTCAGAGACTCTGTCCATCACCACCCCTTGTTGTAAATTAGATGATCCTAGGCCCGACTCTGGCATCTCTCAGGCTGCTTAGCGCAGATTGAGAAATCCATCGATAACGATTACCTGCACCTCCTGATATGGATGGTAGGAGGCTCGATAATAAAGAAAAGAGATTCACCACCATGGCAGGTGCTTCAGTTCATGCCGCTAACTCCTTGGCAGTCCTAGGGAGATATGACTGGCAAAAGTGGTCAGATATTGCTCCATACCACACGTTTTTGCCAGATGATTAGAAGCAGGAAGCGAGAAAAATTCTCCTGGAAGGGGAAAGAGCAGCATCGGAAACGATCGACATTTGCATAGATTTAGCCTCCCTAGGTTTGCAACAACTGGCTGGAGCAGTGGTCCTCCATCGCCAGGGTTGGCTTAAATCTACCACTTTCCGCCCGGAGATACAAAGCAAAATCCTTGATATGCCATTTGATGGGGATGCGCTCTTTGGCAAGCACTCGATGATGCTCTGCAGGAGATTAAAAGGGACACCGACACGGTCAAAGCCCTTGGATACTCTTCAGTACAGGATTATTCCTTTTTGAGGGGCCCGTGGAAGAGGGTCTTTTTCCTTTCGTGGAGGTTACCAAAAGTATCAACCCCAAACTTACCAGGGCAGATATGGTTATCAGCAGCAACAACAATCTTACAAAGCCCCCCCTTCCTGCTGCCGCTTACAGACAACAGAACAGGAGGAAGCAGCCCCAACAGGGCAGAGATTATTGTAGGAAGCAGTGACGTCTCCCCAGCACCTGCAACAGTTCGGCCACGCTTCAACCCCAGGACGCCGAACATTTCTCGTCATTTCAGCCAATTGGAAAAACTGACCTCGGCCAAGTGGGTTTTAGACATAATCAAATTCGGACATACCCTAGAATTTGTAAATCTCCCTCTGTCCCATCCACCTTTAAAGAAGCATCCACCACATCTAGCTCTTCTCATGAAAGAGGCAAGGCAAGGAGTATGCTACAAAAAGGAGCTATAGAGAGAGTGCCACGCTCTCAGGTGGGAAGAGGTTTTTACTCCCTTTTCGATTTAGTCAAGAAAAAGTTGGGAGAATGGAGACCAATCCTGGATCTAAGGAAGCTGAACAAATACCTGCAAAAAAATCCTTTCATAAGGTTACTCTTCAAGATATCCTGCAACTCCTAGACCATACAGATTTCATTACAACACTAGATCTGCAGGATGCATACTTCCACATCCCGATCCACCCCAAACATCGAAAGTTCCTCCGTTTTACTGTGGCAGGTGTGCATTTTCAAATCAGGGTTCTCTCTTTTGGCCTGCGTTCAGCTCCAAGAGTTTTTACAAATGGCCTTGCTCCGGTTGTGGCTCATCTCAGGCTGCAAGGCCTGCAGCTTTTCCCATATCTGGACGATTGGCTAATAAATACTCCTTCTGTCCGGCAGGCCTCAGAAGCAACGCTCACCTACCTTTGCATGTTTCAATCCCTGGGGCTGTCTCTCAACTCCCAAAAGTCAGTTCTTCTTCCGTCTCAAAGGATTCAGTTTCTGGGAGCAGTTTTGGACACTATCCAGGACAAAGCTTTCTTGTCCGCAGAAAGACAATTGCATCTGATTTCTCTAGCATCAGACATACGAAAAAGAAGGTTCGCTTCTGTGAGAAAGATAAAATCCCTTCTCGGGATGTTGTACTCTGCAATCCTTTTGGTTCATCACTCCCATCTCAGAATAAGACCTATCCAAGAAGAACTGGACAGTCAATGGCTTCAAATCACAGGGTCGTTCGACGACCTGGTGAGGATAACCCTGGCTATGCGGGTAGCTCTGCTTTGGTGGCAGCACTCCAGCAATGTCTCGACCGGGCTTACCTTTCCTTCTCCCACACCAGAATTCATCTTGAAAACAGACGCTTCTCTCAAAGGATGAGGTGTGCACCTCCAAGATCTCTGCATAAGAGGGAAATGTTCCAAAGCTTTGTCAAAAATGCACATCAACTTCCTGGAACTTCGAGCTATTTTTCTGGCTTTACAGTCTTTTCTCCCAAAACTTCAAGGGTCCTCAGTTCTCATAAGAACTGATAACACCACTTGCATGCATTACCTAAGCAAGCAAGGGGGGACTCGCTCTCACGTCCTATCTCAGGAAGCGCAGAACATATGGAAGTGGCTCCTTTCTCACCACATTACTATAAAGGTGGAGCACCTGCCAGGAGTAAACAACACTCTTGCGGACACTTTGAACACAACATCAAATTCTTGCCACGAATGGAAGCTGGAACACATTTTCCAGATGTGGGGCACACCCAGCGTGGATCTCTTTGCCTCCAAGACAAATCGGAAATGCCCTTTCTATGCCAGCTGGGAACCAGAGAGGGGCTCTTGAGGAAACGTCTTCATGATAAGATGGACGGGGATTTTCGCGTACTCTTTTCCCCCCTTTCCGTTACTCCCGAGCCTGCTAAGAAAACTAAAGATGGAACCCTGCCGAATGATTCTCATTGCCCCACGATGGCCACGTCAGCACTGGTTCACAGAGCTGCCCATACTCTCAGAATGCAACCCATTTCACCTCCCAGTGTTTTCAACTCTATTGACAATAAGCAAGGGCCAGATTCTCCACCGACATCCAGCCCCTGTGCAGTTTCATGCCTGGCTTCTGAGCTGTCTGAATTCAGAGAGCTAGATTTACCGCAGGACTGTAGGGACATACTTGCAAAAGCAAGAGCTCCTTCTACTATAAAAACCTATTCTCTGAAATGGAAAAGTTTCTGTTGATGGTGCCGTGATAATAATACACATCCCTTGGACTGTTCTCCGGAGAAGGTTCTCCCTTATCTTCTTTCGTTAGCTAAGTCTGGACTCATGTTCGCATCGGTTAAACTGCATCTGGCCGCAATCTCGACTTACAGGCTCTCTACTTGCGGCTTATCTCTCTGCTCTAACCGTCTAGTCAGGCAATTTTTGAAAGGTCTCTTCAGAGCTTTTCCACCCATCAGAGCTCCTCCCCCTGAGTGGAGGATTAACCTGGTTCTAGAACAGCTTATGAAGCACCCATTCCAACCTGTGCGCAAAGCTGAGCTTAAATATCTCTCCTGGAAAACTGCTCTTTTGTTGGCGCTTACCTCCGCTAGGAGAGTCAGCAAAATTCAGGCATTTACTATCAAACAGCTGTACCTAAGATTTACCAAAGACTATGTTCTCCTAAGAACAAATCCTACCTTCAGTCCAAAGGTTCCATCATCTTTCCATCTTAATGAGGCCATTATTCTACGTACTTTCTTTTACAGTCCTTCCCCTCTGGCTGAGAAGGCTCTACACACTTTGGATATTAAAAGCTGCCTCAAATTCTATTTTTCACGAACTGTAAGCATCCGGAAACCAGGTACAGCAGTAACAAAATCAACAATTGCATAATGGATTGCATCAGCGATTCAATTTTGACATTCTAAAGCTGGAAATCCTCCATCCGTGCAGCCTAAAGCTCATTCCACAAGAGCAGTGTCATCATCGGCAGCGCTTTTCGCCAGAGTGGGGCTGGTATAAATTTGCTGTGCTACAATTTGGAAAAATATGCACACATTTACACGCCATTACTATCTGGATTTGGCTACAGAAGCTGCATCAGCTGTTGGTCCAGCAGTGTTATGCAACCTTTTCAAATAAGCTAAGCCTCCGTTGAGAGGTGGTTATGTTATTTCATGCTTTTGAATGATATCTTTTACTTGTTAATGTTATTTTTTTCTTTCATTATGCCTAATGTGTCTCTCATGTGGTATAGCATATATTAGAAATATGTTTACAACTATGTTTTACAAGGTATCTAATGTGGTCTGTATGATACCAACCATCCGCTAAGGAACTAAGGGCTTTACTGCTGGCTGTTCTGATTCAAGCATGTGAATCCATGAAAGATACCCCAATACTGGATAAGAAAACTAGTTACTTACCTATAATTTCAGTTATCCAGTATTGTATCTTTCATATATTAACATGCGACCCACCCTCCTCCCTGGAGAGGCTTCCCTCAATGCGATTTTATACTTACTGTCACTTGTGCTACGAAAATCTGAGGAACTTGCCTCTCTGTGGAGTGTTCTAGAGGGTGCTAGAGCATGATTGGCTGTGCTCCAGATTTGGTTCTTTTTTACAAAAAGACAAGGATAGGCTAGTGTAGTGACTTTATGGTCCATTATAGCCTATTGTATATTTTACGGCGGAGATGATTCAAGCATGTGAATCTATGAAAGATACCAATGCTGGATAACTGAAGTTACAGGTAAGTAACTCGTTTTCTTATTTGTTTTCAGTCTTTGTATGCGTGTTAAATTATAAGGCAAAAACAACTTTTGTCAACTTTTCCATGGTATACTGGTTGATTCTAAAACCTGTAGTGTCCTATTCAGTTGCATAATTGATCACAGCGAACTGCCCATACTGGAGGAGAGACATGCCATTCTATATTATATCGAAAGCAGATCATAAAATATTATTCAAAGAATAAATGCGAGTCTGCACTGTAGTCATGCCATTATCTATGAGCCAGTGCTTTGTCTAAATTTGCTCTGTCAATTTGTTTCAAGCCTTCAGTAGCTTCCATCTGAGAAATTTTCCACATGTTTTTTTATGTGGCATATATGAAACGTTTAGAACGTGGTGATCCAGGACCCAACAAGAAATCTTGTAAATTCATGTTGTCATAAAGGAGAAATAGATGTTCCTTAACTGCAGACAAGGTGTAATGCTGTAACCTTCGCTGGCATAACTTTCCTATGCTATAGGTGGTAACCACCCTTGGATGTTGTGACTGTATGTGCTGGTCTGCTAGTTTTAAAACCCACAGAGTATAAAAAAAAGTGTGTCACACCCATTAGTGTCGACTGACCACACTACCCGCCCATTGAACGTGAAATTGAAGAATTAAACGTACCGTTCTGTCCCATACTATTTAGCTGTTCTTCTGTAAAATACGCAAATTGTTGCCAATTGTCAAAACGTACAATGGAGGGAAAGCTATATAAGTTCACTTCTTTAATTTTCGCCAGACCTAGGCAAGTGGTAGGTTGCGCTGTTTTGTTCAGAAAGATCATTTGTGTAGGGATCAGACAAGCTCTAATTTAAGCATCAATGCCTTGGGCTTGCCAGTGTCGTGTTCTCCAAATCAATTTCAATTCATTGTTTTCTTTTCAATATTCATAGCCCTCTACAGCTAACTGGAAAGCAAGTGAACCTGACTAAATTAATTTTGTGTGGGTCAGCATATTTTTCTTCTCTTGGGAAGGTGTAAGCTTATAATAATAAAAAACTGGGTCCAAAGGGTTGTGACCAGAACAATATGTAAACTTGTTCAAATATGTTTTTGAACTACCCATTGGTGGTCTCAGGCAATGTTCCCATTGTGTATAATGGAAAACTACACATGGAGTACTAGCTCTATGTAAATAGTGATAACAAAACATTTCACCTTCATTAGCAGAATTTAAATACAAATCTTAAGTTGCAACTACTGTATACAATTCTCGTTCAGAAAGCATGCTGTTTTCAGTATCTACATCCCATTTATCAGAGAAGGATACAGGAGTAACTTTCTCATCCATAGCGACTTAAAACACATTAGGAATCTGTAAAGTTTCTTTAGGACCAAAAATATGAAATGGGACCTTATCCCACACAATTCCATCACAGACAGAAAATACAGAAATCTTCACAGGCAACAGGTCTCTTTACACTTTATGTGTAGAAGAATGAGGCTTCAGTAGCTCAGTTACCAGTTCTGGAAGGTAATGTCTATTCAGAAGCAAGAAAAAAACTGCATCTGAAAGAAACACGTTAGTTATAGATTCCTTACCTTAGATTAGATACCCCAGCAATATCAACCCCGACGTTGGGTCTGTGAACCAAGATCGCGGCAAAAGTCCTGGAGAACAGAACAGCGAAAGAAGCCATCTCTCCGTACTTGACTGTCAAGACAGTAGCGTTTCGTAAAAGTGTGCAACAAAGCCCACATAGCTGCCTGACAGATGTCATTCAGAGGGACACCTCGTCCCAGAGCAGTGCTATCCAGACGAAAGGAAAGTGCACGTTTTGGGTCCAGACGGTGGAGCCTCTCTTCCTCTTTCGAAGGATGCAGAGGCGGATAGAAGGTGGGCAAAGTGATGGTCTGCCCGATGTGAAAGGCAGTGACAACCTTGGGCAGGAAGGAAGGACGAGTCCTGAGAACTACCTTGTCTTGATGGACAGACAGGAAAGGAGGCTCAGATGAAAAAGCCTCGACAAAATCTTATAACTCTAGTATGAGAGCGAAAAATAAACCTCCTTTTCCAAGCAGAAGTTACTTAAAAGACAAACTTGAACAGATAGCAAATGTGTCTAGGTAAAAACAAGATTTGAAGGCATCTTTATTGCTCATTCACTTTCTGAAATAATAGAACAACCGTTCCTTTCTAGCCTAAGTTTACTCTGCAAATGGGGCTAGTAGGTGCTAAAAATAGCTCGACCTGATAATATTTTACTCTCAATTGCAAGTAGGCAAGTAGATTTTTCAAGGCCTGATCTGGACCCCAAAAAGGTTTTTTTTGGGAGTCCAGCCACCATAGGATCATCTAGGCAGATTATTTAAAACTCTCAGGACTTTATAGAAGTGATGGATCCAACTACCTCCTGAATCTAATACTCTAGCTGTTAAGGCCTGCTTTAAGCTATGGTTCTTCCTTTACACTATCGAATTTCCCTCAGGATGATAGCATCACCCATGGGATCCCAGTAAGCCTTCGAGGCAAACGTGTAGAATGCAGCTACTGCATATGTGCGGATAAAGACCTACAAATCTTTAATAACAGTTCAAGCGTCAGCCGATCACTATGGCAATACCCCGAGGAATCTAGAACATAAATCTAGGGCCAATAGAATACATTTGAATGCACCATTCCAATGCTGAGGTCCCGAAAGTTCAAGATAGACACATGTCAGTTGTTCTTTCAAAACTAAAAGGGTGTCTGCGGTAGGACTTTAAATTTGCTGACAAATGTCATAGCTGAGGACATATTGTATTATCTCCTTGTACAGACAAGGCCACTAATAGCGTTTCTGTAGTAAGGAAACTGTAGCTGCCCACACCTGCATGGGCAGATGCTTAACACTTCATGAGCAGCTATGAGGTATTCTAGCCTTCTATCCTGGTTGAATATCACTGTATTACCCACACCAGGAATGTGAGCAAAAGGTATGTTTTGAGCACTCCTTTGGTAGGAGTATTTTGCTGAATATTTTTTAGGTAATGGAGTACTACTGCATGAAGTGGTAACAGTAACCATGATGTCTTCATCCACCCTATTGTGTGAACGAGTAATTGCAGCTACAATAGCAGTCTGAACTCCGGATTTGGTGGCTATATTAGCCAGTGAATATCCTTACAGCGTATATTCCCAAACGCTGGTAAATCAATGTATGAATTAAATGAGCCTGTGGCAAGCAATCTTTAAGATATGCCACTTTTCCCTAATGCAATTTATACTTGTCAGCGTTTCCTTTAGAATCTCTGAATTCATTAAAGCAACGATAATGTAAATGTTGATTAAAAGGCTGGACACAGTTATACGAAGCACACATTGGATGTTGGGAATTCATGTTCATACTAGAAACATTCTTGTGTTTGCAAGGTCAGTTCAAAAACATTTCCAACATCAGTATCTGTTTAGGAGGCGGCCCATTATATCTATCTTTGATGTAAGGCTTTTGTTTTGGGAATGCTGGCATTGGTAACAGCCTCTGAAGCTGGAACAGGAGTTAATACAATTATATCCCCTGAGGCAACGATCTTTCCTTTATAACCGCTGTCTGTACTGCAGTCAGTACCGTTGACGCAAAACGCATTTCAGCATTGGACTAAGAAATCCGATTTATAAACAATCGGTACAGTATAGCCCTTGTTAAAGGTGATATGTAACAAGTGGATCCTGCTATTATGCGCATCACCACGTTGGTTGCGTTGAGATTAGTTTGTAAGTGTCTGGATGCAAGCATGTCAGTTTGCAGTGTTCTGAACTGGAAAATAAGAAATTAATTTGTAAAACATTTTTACCCGTTGTCTATAGTCTGGTATGTACATTCTCCCAAAGTTGAGAAAACCTTAAAGTTATTGTAGCGTTTTTTTAGGCTCGCCTGAGCCAGCGCATGCGCTGCTCTGGCGAGACTTTTAGTAAGTGGGCTTCAAAAAACTCACAACACGCTTTTGCTTGTGGCCTAAAGCTTGCTGTTACACACACAGTTACGTGCAGAGGCGTCATCTGGCTTTCCTCTCTCGTCATGGCTCATTAAGCACATCGCTCGGGCACCCTTAACATCGCTCGGGCACCCTTACAGCGTGCGCACATCGCACACCACTCGGCAGATGTGCCTCCTTTAAAAAAAAAAAAAATGTTTTTTAACTTTTAGCGTGAGGCGCATGCATGCACCACTCGCATGCTTGTTTTCTTTTTGTCCACTCTCCCTTCCTTTAATTCCTCTTGTTCGATTTCTTTCAGCCTTTGCTTCCTCCACCTCGATTCTCATTCTCTTCACCATTCCCCTTTTTCATCCCACTTCTCTCATCCCCCTCCTCTCATTGCCTGACCTCTTTCTCCTAAGCATTTCCTTGCCTCATTCTCCGTACCTCTCGCCTAGCCCCTTCCTTTTCTCTTTCTCCTCCTTTTTCTTTGTTTGCATATCCATCCTTCTCATTCTTCCTTAAGTTATCCCACTTTGTTTCCCTTTCACTTTCCTGACTTTCCACCTCCCCTCCTTCATTCTATTTGTCTCTTGCTTTCTTTCTTTTTCCGATTAGTTCTTCTTTTCTCATCCCGCCTTCCTTCCTTGGTCATTGTGCGCTCTGTGTAAATAATCACAGTGAACAGATGGAGTGATGTACTTCCAACTAGCTGCCCGGTAGCACTTTGTCGCATGATTATTTTAAAATAATTGTCCATTCCGGAGGGCATTAAAATAACCACACGCGTATTGGATTCAGTCCAAGATGGCCCGGTAATTTTACTTTGTGAATTGCAAGGGGCGCAACCACCACAAACGCAGTCTCCTATCATGCACTCCATCAGCTGAGGCTCGGAAGCGCTGACAGGTAGCATGATCGTTTGAACAGCAGTGTAAGAGTACGTTTCCAAGGATAATGTGCTGCATGGGCAAATACTTACAAGTGTTGACCCTCTCCTCATTTGTGCTTAACTTCCTTCTGCTAGTTTTTAATAGCACTACCTGACCAGTTCTTCCAGTCTGAGCGGAAAACCGAAGATTATGGCATAGTGTGAAATTCACTCACATTTTAGACAGCCCGACGGGTGAATACTAGGAGGCATCACACTGCTTATCAAGTCCACAGGCTATAGTGTATATATTCGCACAATAATGCACGGCAGCGGTCAACACTGCTCCACCCTACTGAACTGTTCTTTGGGTGGGTCGTTTTTTTGCGTTTTTTTTTACTGCAAGCAGTGCCAAGCCCACCTTATTGACAATGAATGTTCTCATTAGCAGCGAAACAGGTAGATTTAAGGGTAAATATTGCTGCTGTCAACATTGACTCACTTCTTTAAAAAAACTTCGCATTGTGTTGTAATAAGAGTCCAGAAACCAGCTATGTATGTTAATCCCATATTTAGGGCGTCTTTGCACCTGTGCAGTGCTCTTCTGCCTTTGTGCTTCCTTTCAGCCAGGTTTGCATGTGTAAACAACACCTACCTTCATACACAGCTGAAGGTTTGCGCTTGTAAACAGCACATCCATCCATACATGCATTCATACACACTGTAGGTTTGTGCGCATAAACAGCACATCCATTCATCCATCGTCGAATATCAATTTCACATATTACTGTTCTTGCCTGTGTATGTCTAGCAAGAGCCTGCACACCCAAACTGGTGAATAGTGCGCTATACAAAACAGCATAACAAATGTCCTGCAGCGGCTGGTAGTGCGAACGCCAAGCCTACCTGAAATTAGTGTCACTTTTCTGTACCCTTAGATAAGACTGTGACTAACATGCATAAATAAACAATCTATATTGGTACCAGGTTCATTTTTTATTTTTTAAAAGCGCGCTGAGACATGAAAAAATACTTTTCACTGACGTTGGACCCCTTTCTCATAATCGGCTAAACATAGGTGCATTATTATTTACTGTGTGTTAAACAGATTTTGTTGTTAATATAGTGGCACGTAATAGTTGCTTCAGAGCACTTTCCATATTCATGTAACTGAATGGAATATTAGAAAATACAGATGGTACTTCTGTAGCAATACTACTTTTAACAACTTTATTTATATGCCTGTGAAAATATTAATGTTGCTTAACACCACGTTCCAAATTATATCTAGCCATTTCTATGCTGATTATTGTATTATTTCTGCATAGTATTTGTTCTTGAAGTTCATCCTTGGCATTAGACCACATCTTGTCCTTGTTTTGTCTCTACTCCCTTAATGTACACGTAATGAATAGCCTGTGCCGCTTGAAACGTCATAAACGTCGTATTTTATTGTATTTATATACTGCATTATAAGGCGTTGTAGCACTTGAAAAATGCGTTGCATCAATGCAATGCTTACGAGTTCCAAATGGTGTTTCATGTACAGTGCATTGTTTAAGGCTGAATGAGAACAGTATATGTTGCATCATCCAGGATGATGTGCCTCGTGGCTAAATACTTGAAAGGTCCCAAAGGCGAGACCTATTGGCTATGGCAATGCTGGTTTATGCTGTTTGATGGTTGTAAGAGAGCACATTTCTCCAAGAAATGTGGTACAAGGCTTTTTCCTTAAGTTGATAGCTCGTATCCAAAGAAGAGGACACTGAGAAAATCAATTCTTGTTGCCATTTGTAGCAAATCCCAAAACGATATGATCTGCTCTGGCTACGTGTATGTTAAATTCATTGTGCATAAGGTAAATGTCATCAACATAGGACAATGCTTCGGAGTAAATTTCTTGTAGAATTGACATTACTCGTCAGAAAACAGTACTGGACTGTTCTTATTCCCCTGAGGAAGTCAGCAGAATTTTCTGTGGACCGCTAAAGTGGTGAACGCCGTCATGTCTCTTCTTTCAGGTGCTATATTTTGGCAGAAAAAGCCATTTGGATTATCCAAAGTGGTTTTATATCTTTTGCAAACTATATTGCTAATTAGAGCAGTGTTGTGTGAATTTTGAATTGCAAAATTGCGTGTATGACTTTATATGTCTGCATTCTAAGACTAAGCGGTAGAAATTATCTGCTTTTGCTAGTGAAACTAATGGATTGTTAATTCCTGAAATGCAAGGTTCTAATAACCCTTGATATTCTAATTGTAGTAGAATACAATAACCAGATGTTTTGCCTCGTGTTTATTTGGGTATTGTTGTTGGACTTTATGGATATAATGTGATAAGAAGAGTCCTTATCCCAGCCTACATGCCTTAATAATGCAAGGGCTTGTGAAAGAGCTCATTCTGCAGGATAAGCTTGTTTGACACCTAACAAGAATGGACTAGGAGGGTATTATTCCATCTTTCCCTTGTGAGACTTTTCTAACAAACGTCCTAAATTAATAGTACGCGGTATGTCACCCTTTATGTGGATATTCAAGTCTCTCTGGGAGTCTAAACCGCTGATCTGGTGTTTCAGCTTGAATAAACTCATTAGTAGCTCTTGAAACCAAAAACTCTTGAAGATTCTGGAGAACTATTGTACCTCAGCTCTGCTGTTTAGCAGTGTCAATGTCCATGTCTTGTTCTGAAGGCGAGTTCTCAATATGCATAGCTTGTTTAGTCGAAATACCTGCCATTTCTGCTTTTTGAAATGGGGTTTTTGTTGTGGAAGTTTCTCTTAGTTTTTTATGATGATGTCAGATGAGTGTTGAGAGTCCTTTCTTGATTACACGTACTTTAAATGCCTGAGATGGGGTTGTCCCCTTTTCTCCGAGCGTCTTTTGGTCGAGTTCTGAAAGGAATGCAAAGCATGTGTATCCTACTGATACCTTTCAGGCTGTTTAAGTGTATCATGGTTACGTAAATTAGAATGTCTTTCAGCGGGCTCTGGTTGTGGAGATCCGCCCCTTGTTTTATTATTTTTCTGTTTGTCTCAGCATTTTTGTTTTTATTGAAGAGTTAGCTGCTTTGTATTATCTTTTTCAGAACTACCTTTAAGCAGCGGCTTACTAGGTCTGGCTCCTGAATGATCTTGACCTATAGATGTATAGGTTTCAGCAATCATTTTAGGTAACTCGCGCTCTTGATCTGCAGCGTCAACTTATGTGAGCCGTTGATGTACTGCTGTTTCCCTTTTAACATTACATAACATAATTGAGGAAACCGACAACATTGCCAATTAATTTCATCCCCAAATCTGTTTTAGCCACTTAGGCAAAACAGCTATATACGGTGCACCTTGTGTAATTGTTTTTATATGGCAGCAAAGACTGTGCCCCAGTTGGCACAATCCTTTACTGGGGGGACCATTCCAAGTGATAGGCACATTGTGAGAATTCTTTGTTTGTTTTGGGGTCCCATATGGGGAAACACTGTTTTTTTTTGTACTGCCTAAAACGGAATTTCCTCTCATCTGGTGGGAACTTTACCCATAATTGCATTAATGGTGAATGGATTAATTGCTGGCACAGCTAACTGTGGCCTCACAGCTTGAACAGCCCTCGCTGGGGTAGCTGGTATTGTATGCATAACAAACTGCGTTAGACGTCAATGTATCCTATCTAGACCTGTGTAGAGAGCACGGAGGTCTGCTACATTTAATGTTGCTAAGTTTAGGTATGGTGTATCGTTGGCTAGGATTGACCTGATCACCCCGTCATTGCTCAGGGGACCCAGTCTTAAATTGTTTAGTGGATATTGGAGGGCTCCTTAGAACCAATTATGATATTCCTGATATGTTAATAGTATTTCTAATTGTTCATAAGCACTCTACTGACCTGGTAATGAAGCAGGATTGTATGTGTGAAATGAGGGGGGGCGTGGCTTGGACGGCAGTGCGAATGGCCGCCTAACCTCGAGCTCCGCAACTCAGGAGAACGACTCCATCAGTTTCCTGCTGACCCGCTGTCCTATCCAGCAGCAAAAGCGGTGATCCTGATGCCTCACACCTTGCTGAGCCCTCCGGTGCCTTGATCTCTCCTCTCGAGGCTTCTGACGAGGAGTTTTGCATTCTTTGGGACGATCGCGCGCCAGCGCCGATTCTGCATAAAATGGCGCCGCGCCGTCACGGCGGAGATGCCTGACGACCTCTCCGGTCTCTTGTACCCAGCAACACCTGGACGAGTTTATCGCAGCCGGGGGTGTCAGCTGCTCCCCAGTTTTCCCCTCATGCCGGTAAGAAGCGAGAGCTAACACGCTTTCACAGCGCTGTGCTGCCACTCTCTGCCCTTCTCGCCTGACCTCAAGATGGCGGCTGCCATCGGAAAAACGCTCCGATTCCTACTTGCTCCAAATAACTGCAATTCAGCATGAAAGCGCCTGTAAAGAGAAGCGGTTCTCCTCTGCCCTCATGCAGATGACCACCTGTCTACTTTCTGTGAGGCTTTCCTCGATCCTTGGGGGGTCACATTTCTAAGTTACCTTGGCATCGTGCCCCTACCCAGCACCTCACTACCAGCACCTAACTTTGCTTCTCCTATCAGCTATACAGGGTAGCCTTGGTTCGAGAGGTCAAGAGTCAGCACAGGAAATAGCACACCCACACTAACAGCGTCAATCAGCTAGCCAGCACTAGGCTCGCCTGGCGCTGAGAGAATCACCGCGTGGAGCCAGCCTTGAGCGTCTTAACAGCCCTAGCCTGTTTGTCAACTCCCTGTCTGATCCCACCATCGTTGTCCCAAGACAGGTGTTCCTGACAAGCTAACTGATAATCACATCTCTTCTCAAACCTCACGTCCAAAATGGCAGGCAGAGATGAAAAGACAAATTCTAAGAAGGTGAAACCTGGGCCGCATATTTCTGACTCCCCTATTAAGAGCAAACCAGACATGGCGGACACGATGGAAATGATTTTGAAAAAATTAGGAGACCTCACTGTTATCTCCAAATCCACTAAGGCGAATACTGATGCTATGCAGCTTGAGCTAACGGCCATCAGAGCCGATATACATGACCTAAAATCCGGGCTGAACACAGCGGAACAGCGCATCGGCGACGTGGAGGACCTCGCACGTCAATCAGCTACTAGAATACAGCGCCTTGAAGACACCACTAACACCCTCAGACGCCAACATGCTGAGTTGGAAGACCGCAACAGGCGAGGGAACATTAGAATTTTTGGCATACCCGAAAACGCAGAAAAAGATGCAGACTCTTGCGTGACTTTCCTGGAAGCATGGATCCCCATGATCACCGGCATTGCTTTCCCGCATGGTCTGGAGCTAGATCGTGCGCATAGAATCCCCACATTCACTACTAACCGCGAGAAGGGCCCCAGACCAATGATATGCAAACCGCTCAGATATCAGCACGTCGATCTGATCCTACAATACGCAAGGAAGCAGCACTCCATCATTTGGGAAGGTCAGAGGATCATCTTTACACAGGACTACTCCAAGGACACAGTGGAGATTCGCAAGGGGTTCCTGGAAATCCGCGCCAAGCTTAGATCCAAGAGCATACCCTACTCCTTTGCAGGTCCAGCCAAGTTCAAAATCACAATAAATGGCCGCGCAAAATTCTTCACGGACCCGAAAGATCTGGAAAACTACCTGCAAAATGGCCCACCTCAGGAAATGGACCAATCGAATGGCCCTTCCAACAAAAGGAAGACCACGTGACTATCATGACAAAGTAGAGGTCTATCGGATCTCTATCCTTTCCAGGTCGCACTATTGTGTACTTGTGTACTTGTGTACTTGTACTTGTAGTTTTGTAATAGCTTTGTAATAGTTGCCTTCTCTAGTTGTTTGCTAGTCCGCCCACTCGATAAGTGACGTTTTATTATCTCCTTTGGTTTGCAACAGGGTTGGTGGTTGCTTGCATAATGTCGAGCAGGTTCTACTCTCACACTTACTCTATTGCACGACGCAAATAGTCGCTACTAGTTTGTCATTATTGCTATTATATGCTTCTGTGCACATATATTGCCCTTACTACAGGGAGTTCAATCCACTTTAACGATTCAAGTTTTCTTGACGCAACATTTAGCTGGTTCTAACCTTCTTACTGCTTTCGTCTGCACGTTGCAGACAGTCACTCCTGGTTTAATACAGCATATTATTGCGCACAAACACTATCATTACGCACGTATTATTGCTGCAGTAAATATTACCCGCTGCCACACAGTCTGGACATCTAAATCCTCTTACGTTTTGACATTGGAACTAATGAATATCTATTGCTAATGTTTAATAACTCCTGTTTTGCCTAGCTAGGTACTGTCGTCGTACTCCCTACGTACGTATTGGGGGGGGGAGGGGGGGAGGGGGGATTGGGAGGGCTTGCATGGGGATTGGGAAAAAGAGAGAGTTTTCAGCAGATAATGATTGTTGGTACTTTATAGCATTGTATATCTTTTTGTCCCTTTTTCTGTCTGTTTCATTCCGCTACAACACAAGGACGCTAGTTATATCCCTAGCCATTTCGCTAGCTCTGTCCACTTGTTATTGTATTAGCACACAGGCTCCCACGGGGATGTTTGTCTCATTGTTCTGCCCACCACCAGATCACCACTTAGCGATAACCTTGCCCACTAATGTCTAACACTAAGTCAATAGCGGATGACCTCAACATAGTTTCGTTAAATGTTAAGGGTCTTAACCACCCTGTAAAAAGGAGGAAAGTGTTCGACTACATCGCCAAAACTAAGGGGGATATTATCCTCCTACAGGAAACCAAACTATCGGAAGAGGACACACGTTTCTTAAACGTCCATTGGTCTTCCCATATACTGTCATCCCCTGCACCGCACAAGAAAGGAGGTCTAATTACCCTGATATCAAAGAAGTCAAACATAACACTAGTTTCACACACTCATGATACGGAGGGAAGGGTTCTGGTGGCCCATCTACGCAGGGAAGATGACCCAATACACGTAGTGAACATTTACGGCCCTAACTCAGACGACCCCGGGTTTTGGGTCTCCGTTTCCCGCTCGATGGAGCATATCCCTCAGGACGACCTTCTCATTGTGGGAGGCGATTTTAATCTTCCTCTAGACCCCTTACTAGACAGGCAGTCCAAATGCGCTTTTCACCCATCACGCTCACATGAGGCACTCCTGCGGCTATGCGAAAGGTACTGCCTTAAAGACTCATGGCGTCTACAAAACCCTGATGGGAGAGACTTCACCTTTTACTCCACTCCCCACAACTCCTACTCGCGTATTGACTTTATCCTAATATCCTCCACATTTGCACACCTAATCGAGGAAACCGCCATCGCCCCTAAACTGATCTCCGATCATGCATGTATCCACACCAAACTTGCAGGCTCCCGCTCAATCAGACCGCCCAGAAGATGGCGTTTCAACGATGAAACGCTAACCAACCCTGACGACAAACTACAGATTACTAAAGCCATTGAAGAGTACTTACTCTTAAATAATGTTCCTGACACAGACCCAAACATCCTCTGGGATGCGCTCAAAGCCACGATCCGTGGAGTTATTATTAATATAAGAACCAGAGCCAACAAAGCGATAAACAAAGAACTGGAGCAATTGGAGCAGGAGATCAGATCACTAGAATCCTTACACAAAACCAATCCTCAAGACTCCAAACCCCTTGACCAACTCATAAAAAAGAAATACGAGTATAATTCCATTGTGAGCAAGAGAGCAGGCGTGTGGATCAACCGCTTCAAAGCCTTGAAGCTGTGTGAGGGAAACAGAGCCGGGAAGCTGTTGGCCTCCTACCTTAAACACAAGCAGAAACTAACAACCATATCCTCTATAAGAGATCCCGCTAATAATACGCACACCAACCAGTCCAAGATTCTTGATACCTTTAAGCAATTTTACGAAGAATTATACAGGAATGATAAGCCCCTGGACCCACAGACATGTATAGAGTACCTAAAGGCCCTAGACCTCCCCAGACTCTCAGAGATAGACGAATTAAATCTAGGGTCCCCCATCAGCATCACAGAAATCTCGACGGCCATAAAAACACTCAAAAGCAACAAAGCCCCGGGCCCTGATGGCTTCTCTGCCTCTTTCTACAAAGCCTTTGACAGCCAACTCTCCCCGACACTCCAAACCGTGTTCAACTCCACCGCCACCAGTGGGAGTATCTCTCCCTCGATGAGTGAAGCCACAATAATTGTTATACCCAAGGAAGGGAAAGATCCCCTCCAGACAAAAAATTACCGCCCCATTTCACTCATAAATATTGACTGCAAGATCTATGCCAAGATCTTAGCAACTAGACTAAACGCCGTACTGCCCAAATTGATAAGTCCGTCACAAGTAGGATTTTTGAAACACAGGATGTCGAATGACAACACCAGACTCCTATGCCACATACTTGAAAAAGCGAAAAACTGCAAAATGCCGATGGTTGCAATAACCCTAGATGCTGAGAAAGCATTCGACAAAGTCTCATGGCCATTTCTTCAGCATTGTATGGGCGCATTCAATCTGGGTAACTCTTTCATTAAAATGGTGATGGCCTTATACTCCGCCCCCTCTGCCCGTATATCTATTAATGGAACACTCTCTGACCCGTTCCGCCTATTCCAAGGAACTAGACAGGGTTGCCCACTTTCACCGGCTCTATTTCTGCTGGCTCTTGAGCCACTACTCACCGACATCAAGAAAAATGAGGACATCGCAGGTGTCACATTCGGAAACACTCAGATAAAACTAGCGGCATATGCCGACGACATCTTAATAGCCACAGAACACCCAACCCTATCAATTAAGGGGCTTATGTCCTCCATCAGTAAGTACTCGGCATTGTCCGGCTATAAGTTAAACAAGGACAAATCCGAAGTTAAACCCCTTAATGTACATACTACCAAAGAGGTCCTTGGAAATTCAGGTCTAGCCTGGCAACCGGATGTCATTAAGTACCTAGGAATAGAATTCACCGACAACATACTAAGTACACTCAAGCACAATGAATCGACCACACTAGCGAAAATTAAAAGAATCTTGGATGGTTGGTCGCCGCGATTCATTACATGGTGGGGTCGGATAGAGACGATAAAAATGATGATCTCCCCATTGGTCAATTACCTGAGCTCGATGCTTCCCCTAACGCTCTCTAACGATTTCCACTCAAAACTGGATAAGGTAATTACCTCCTTCCTCTGGCAGGGGAAAAAAGCCAGGATCAGCATGAAAAAGCTACGACTAGATAAATCCTTGGGTGGCGTCAATCTGGCCGACTTTAGACTATACCAGACCGCCTTCCTGGCCAGGCAAGGTGCGATCTGGCTCACACCACAGCCTGATTACACACCTGTGTGGTTACACATCGAAAAATCCCTAGTGGAAGGCCTTGACCCCTCCTCCCTCCTTACCATCAAAGTGCGTCCCGATATCGACTCTAATATCATATTTAAAAACACTAAGAACTCCCTCCTCCATATAAGTAAATCTCTACCCCATCAATTTCGCAATTCAAAGTGGGAATCTCTATGGCGGAATAACGCTATAACATACAAAGGTAAACCGCTGTATAATCCTTCTTGGATCAGGAAGGGAATACACTTCCCTCACCACCTCTACGAGGGCCAAACACCACTCACATTCAAGGAATTACAGGATAGATTTCAACTCGAGAACATTGACTTCTACTATTTTCTACAAGTTAAGGTGGCCCTAACCAAAGCAAACTTGGGCAACACATCCCCCTCACTCCCTGGCCTTTTATCCACCCTTAATAGACTTGGTCACCAGGTATCCAGAATGTACAAAATGATCAAACCACAGACATCTAACCTGGTCTCTGCATTACAATCCTATTGGGAAGCATTTTCCTCCACTCCCACATCTGATAACGAGTGGGCCAGAATTTGGGAATCAACCACAAGACACAAAATTAGCCCAACTCTATCCCAAACTAAATTCTGGCTCCTACACAAAGCCTTTTGGACCCCCAGGAGACTTTTTCTGCACAACATCAAAGACAATGACTCCTGCTGGAACTGTTTGGAAGCGGGAGGAGACCTTGAACATCTATTATTTAAATGCCCCCGGGTTGCCACATACTGGGACAGGATATTTGACTTTGTTAACAAAGCCCTGCACGTTTCTCTCCCGAGAGAATTTGCTACTCTAGTTATGGGTTCTTCCAAAGCTGTCACTTTAAATGAAAATGACAAAGCCCTACTTGATCTTTTACTGACGGCGGCGGTTAAAGTCATAACGTCCAACTGGAAAAATACAGCCAAAGCCTCCTTCCCCCATTGGCTCAACTGGGTTTCTAACCTCAGGGGTGCCGATACCATTGCACTTGCCTCTCACCCATGGCGCCCACAACACAGGAAAATATGGGTCTCACTTGACGCTCACTTTGATCTCTTCAAACCTCCGTGAGACACCTAAAACTTTGTTGTGGCAAGCAACTTCTCAATATGTCATTTGATGGTTGTGATTCACCCTGCTGTGCTATATGACCGATCTATCTGCCGGCTGACATATCCCTTCGTGTTGTACGGACTTGATGCTTAGTTGTCATTTTCTTTATTTACCTGTTTACTTTTTTCCCCCCGCATGTTATGTTTACTCCATATTATGTTACTTCACCGCTTCTCGATTTATTATGTACTTGTACCATGGACTTTATCTGCTATTATTTGTTCTGTTCATATCACTACCAAACTCTCTCAATAAAAATTTTGTGAAATAAGTATGTGTGAAATGCAGGTGACATGCCATTGACTGCAGGAAAATTAACCCCCTAATACGATAACTCTGTTTTATACACTTCGAGCGCCTCAACCACGAAGGTAACATCTCCCTCTCATACAGGGAGCCCTTTTTGTAGTAATAGTGCTGTAACTGCATGTCTGCAATTAACAGGAATGACCGCTTGCAAACGCCATATTTAATGATTTAAAGTCATAGAAAGGAAAATACTATTGTGGGATAACCCTTATAAAGGTTCAAGCTTGAGCAACAACCTTCAGACTAAAATAGGGGTTTCCTATAACGCTCAGCCGGATTAATCCCCAACACCACAGACGTCTCCTTATAAAGTGAAAAGGAGACCTTGGGCACATGTAATAACTACTTACAAGACCCATTAAATAAGTACCTGACCTAGAACGTTGAACACCATGTTATACGGTTCCCACAGATTAAGTAGGACTGTGTATCTGGGCAACATAAGCTTAAGAATATGGGAACTTATTTCACACATCATCAGCTAATATTGGCCTAATTCCTAGCTAGGTCTTAGTGCCCCATCTGAACACCTAACCTTACCAGATGTTATCTGCAACCTCGAACCTGACCACTCTTTATTACCCAAGGAAATTGTTGAAACAGGTCTACCCTTTTGTTGTTATTTTTGCATGCCCAGGTAAACACAAGGAATATAAGGATATGGCTTTTCATAATTTTTTTTAAACAATCACATTCTTGTATAAAAAGAGCGAGCTGCAATTATTGGACAGAAGAAACAAAGCATTGGGAACAGCATTACAGGAATGGTGAAAAAGATATACAGTTCAATCATAACAATACTATTTGATTATACTCCTACCTAATACTACGTTTAATTTCCTTAGCATAGTGGGAGTACCCTTTTCTGGATCCATTGGCATAGCCTAACCCCCATATGTTGTACCAGAGACCCCATCTGATGTAGATCAGGCTATTGTCCTGTGCTGGATAGAAGTCCTAGACTCTTGCAAGGCTGCATCTCAGTCACAATGCATAGTGTTCCAGGACAATCTATTCATGTGTCATTCTATGTATGGTTGCTTAAAAATCAAAATAACATTCTTGACATCTTCCTTTGAGGGATAAGCTTGCTATTCTGTTCTAAGTTTGACTGTCAGTAAGGGTCCTACAGATGCAGAAGGAAATGTTACTTGCTATTCTGGTTCTGCATCATACCAATCCTCACTGAAGTCATAAACAACCATACCGCCTCCCTTGAGGTAATAATTATAAAAGAAATAGTACTAATGTTCAAGCAGCAAGATATCACTACAAATCTATTAAGCCAAGAGGAATTAGAATAATAACTTATGGCAAGATATTTTGGATACCGGGAAAAAGAATGACATTAGACTATTTTGGCGCCTTGTTACCCAAACTAAGTTAGAAAAACCTAAGATACATCAATATAATATTTCCCCGGATTAATGGGTATCTAATTTTACAATGCTTTATGCTTCTGGTGACTCCCAGCCCCCCAATAGCACTAGCTTTCTAAATGTATGGCCTATATTAGATCCCACGCCTCCTATTGTCTTTAGCTTAGGCAAAACAATTAGAGCGATTGATTCTCAGAAATGTGCTAAAGCCCCTGGACCAGATAAAATACCCGGGAACTTATATAAATCTGAACCTTTGACATGGTCCTCCTACCTTAATATGTTATTTAATGCTATTGCAGCAGGGGGGAAGGTACCCGACTCATGGCTTGGACCTGAAATTATAGCTATACATAAAAAAGGTGATCTGGGGGAGCCTATCAGCCTCATTGATAATACCCAAAAGATTTTTTCGAAACAAATCCCGATGAGACTTTTGGATTGGATTGATGCACAAGAGATTTTATCTCCCCTCCAGGCAGGTTTTGGACCAAGAATTAGTACAACAGGTCACATTTTTAGATTTATTGTTTTATATTGGAAATATGTTTTACTTCAGAAACAACAACTTTACGTGGTATTTATTGATCTTAGAGCAGCGTTTGATCTTATACCACGATCGGCCCTTTGGCAAGCCCTGATAAACATGGGTGCTCTGGCCAACCTAGTGCATTTAATAAGTAGATTACATGTGAATAATTTTGCACTGGTCCGCTGGGGTCCAAATGAAGAATTGATGGATCATATTCCCATAGAGCGAGGAGTTCGCCAGGGCTATGTGCTAGCGCCCACCGTATTTTTTCTATATATCAATGATGTTGTGGACACCCTAGAACATTGTAAAAATTACTCTCCAATTTTAAATAACAAAAAGATACCTATTTTACTTTTTGCTGACAATTATCTCCTCGTGTCTTAATCTCCGATGGGCCTCCAAATTTTAATGGATACTTTTTAAAATTTTGTAATTTCAGAGGCTTAGAATTAAATATAAACAAAACTAAGTTTATGGTTTTTGGAAAGAAAAAAAAAGGAAGTTGTAGTATTCATGCCTGCGGCGAGGCCCTGGGCAGAGTACATACTTTTGATTATTTGGGGGTCAGACTTAAAGACAATTTAGGGTGGGCAAACCAATTGGAGAAATAAAATTACTGAACACAGATCCAACGCCATTTGAAGGTTTTATAATCAAGCAAACTCGAGTGCTATTTACCCTGCTGTGGAAGTTTACCGAGCAACGGCACAGGGTGCCACTTCTTATTGGGCAGAGATATGGGTTATGGTCATTTACAGTTATTAACCATTGCCGAGAACAGCTTTTTCAGAAGGCTATTAGGCTTACCATCTAGTACCCCATTAATCCCCATGTGTCTTGATGTTGGAATAAAACGAGTTGCTCACCGGGCCAATTTGAAAACTTTAATATATTGGATCCGACTATGGTGGACTCCAGAACTTATAGTCTTTAAAGACTCTCTAGTAAAGGTAATGAACCTTTAAGGAGCCAGGGAAATTCTTTGGGTTAAATCTGTTTCTGGATGGTTTTCCAAACTCGGTATGCAGAACTTGGGAGATGAGCCCAACTCTATTTTAAAATCTGATATTAAACTACTTAAATATAGGTATTGGGCTTATATAAATGACCAATCTGTTATGAATACCCACAATGACCCTGCAACTATTATGTTCTTGGCTCATAAGCACTCTCCACTATTTGAAGAATTTTTAGATTTAATTTTCCCATCTCCACCCAGAAACTTGTTTATAAGATTTCGCTATGGAATTTTACCACTGAGAATCCTTACAAGCAAATGGTCAGCAAACCAAGAAACTGAAATCTGCCCCATTTGCGACCTGGCACCTGAAGATGAAAAGCATGTACTGTTTTTTTGCAGGGAGAACTTTTACATACGCTGTAAATGGCTAGTTCCCATTTGTCGTAGCATGGCCACAGGCCGTCACCTAGAAGCCTTTAGGATCCTGAAAAGTGATACATCACAAAAACAGTATTTGCTGTAAGTACATTTTTAGAAGCAATGTGGTATAGGAGAGCAAAAATCCTAAAGGCATTGGAATAATGAGTTTATTTGGTTGATCATTTCCAGTATGTATTGCAGTTAATTACATGCATTGTACACACTATGCGCAGTCCCTTTTTTAGGTTTCGACTGCAAAAAGCTGCGCAAGCAGCTTTTGCGCAGGAGAAATCTAATGAGAACTGTAGTGGGTTTGGGTCGGCCCTCGTCATTCATTGGCTGGCTCCATAAATGGAGCCTAGCCATTGGACGAGGGGCCTGTCCGTCAATGCCAGACCAGATTCGGGGGCGTTCCCGAGATTCTTTGGCTTTTGCCGACGTCACGCGACGTCAGCCGGGAACGCCCCCGAATCTGGTCCGGCATTGCCGGCACCTGATTTTCGAGTATTTTGTCCGCTGGCAGGTGCCCACCCTGCCAGGGACCTTGCCGCTGTGGTGGTACCCCGAGCGAGTGCCCACCTCGCTTAATATTTAGATTTAAGGCCGGTGCCCACCCGGCATTGCTCCGTGTATTCACCGCCGCGGCCCCGAGTGAGAGGAGGAAGCAGCGCCCGCCTTCAAGCCCGGGCCGCGCTGGGATTGGCCCAGCCGGTCGAGCCCCCTTCCGCGTCATCGCAGGAGGAGGAGGAGAGAGCCGGAAGGAGGAAGCAGCCTGCATCGACCGTCCCGAGGCTCCCGAGCACAGGAGGAGCCCCGGGGAAAGAGAACGTCCCTCTGCGGCCCCGGAGAGTCCCGAGGAGCGGGAGCTCTCCTCCAGCAGCCGCCGGACCCGGTGAGTGCCTGCAAGGGGAGAGGGGCGTCGGGACACATTGTCGGTGTCCGCCCCTCCCCCCGTAGTGCGATCTCGCACCCATTATACTGTAAGCTGCAGAGAGCTCAAACCAGAGACCCGGATGTACGCGTCGCTTCGCTTTTAATGCACCACTTCACTTCTGATGCAACGAGTCGCTTCTCCTGCACCACTGCCTCCCCGAGCACCACTTAATTTCTCATGCTCCCCTTCTGAGCACCCTTTCGCTTGTTCTAAAAGGCTACTCAGTTTGCCCATTCTAGCCACCAAGGATCCCCGGGTCAGCTACCCACCACATTTCTTCCCTCAATGTACTGGCCAACATTGTTTTCGCTCCGTCTATGACTACAGCGTATGTTTTCCCCGGCCTGTTTTATCCCCCCCCCCCCCCCCCCCCGCAAAGTAATGTCCCCTCGCTTTGTCAAGTGTGCTCACATGTTGGCGTGCGTTTGCACAAGTAGAACACGTGTGCCCTTCCGTGCAAACTGTCAGACTTGAGGTGCACATGGCGGATATAGGGGAACATGATGGGGTCCGGGGGCCTCCGTAGGCACCCCCTCTGCCCGGCTAGAGAGGAGGTAAAGTTAAGCTGGAGGGGGTGCAGGTGGGGGTGTCGGGGGGGGGGGAGGACGGGGCGCCGCAGCTTTCTGCCGAACGAATCGTGCATATGCCAGTGTTCACTGCAAACAACCCTGACGGGGCCTTTCACTGCCGGGTCCCCGCACCCCAGCTGCAGCCCCCCCCTCCCAGAACACTGTCAGACCCCGCAAAGGGGGTACCGGGCCTCTGAAGCGAGAGAACTCACTCCGCACCCCATTACAGACTCCCTAGCCCCCACCAAATAAATGCAGTAGACCCCTGCAACAATACCCCACTGAACCCCCAATGCACCACACGAGAAAAACACGGCACACGGTCCTTTCAACGCAAAAGACCCACAAAAAGCAATTCCCAGTGACTCCCGCCGGAGACCCTCGACACTTGTCCCCGCAGAAACTCCACGCACCAGCCTGAGGCGGAGACCCTCACGGACAGGGAAGGCGCAAGACCCCCACAACAGACCAGCAGAAACAAATTCTTCGCATGGACTCTCGGTTAAAAGGAAGGCACGAGGCCCCCGCACGTCAGCTTCACACGAGGCTAGCTGTTTTATTGGTCTACAACAAGTTCCATATTTTTTAAATTTCAAACACGTGTCCTATATAGTTACCAAACACTGATCCACAAACGTGCATTTACCTAAACTTCTATTTTTACCTTTCCGCTTTTCTTACACATTGCTTTCTCTTCCTTGCTTCTCTCTTTCTACCCATGACTGTTTCTTTCCTTGTTTGTTTTTCTGCCTCCTGTCATACTTCCTTTCTCTCTTCCGATCGTTCTCCTAATTGTACCCCCATTTTCAGTTTTAATTCCTTCGTTTGCTGGCTTTCTTTCTGTTGCCCATTTTCTCTAGCATTCTCAATGTCTCGAGTACCTTTTCCCATCCAATAATCTCGAAACCTACCCCTTCTTTCCACTTCTCCGCGTTTCTATAAGTGCCGGACTCGTGACTACCGAAAGCCTGCCAGGGCTGATTGTACCTGTCTTTCCTACCCCAATACGCCCACTGGCACAATGGACGCACGCATCCTAAATAAATGTACAGTTTATAAAGAACAGCAGCTTACCAAAGCCAAACAGAAAAAAAATAACTTCAAACTAATAATATGAGCCTAAGTGTCTTTGCTGATTTTCACGCTCACTACTGCATGTACGCCTTCCATACTAATGTATCATGGTAAATTTATTTGTATCCATCGCAAGGGTTCTGTAACACTTGAATGTTTTTTGCACATTACTTTTAAATGCCAATAAAATATTTGAAACAAAAAAACCTAGCAATATTCAAATGGGTCAACGTTCGGGGCAGGGGCAGGCACACAATGTCATTCATACCGAACACAGAAAATGTAGATTTAATGACGTGTTGTGATATTAAAAGACCCTCCGCACTTGTAAACTACAATTCCTGGTATATGTTAGAGACATTGTTTCCCCCACATAAACCTTGGCAATGAAACACGCACGTCGCACGTTTTGAAATTATAAATGCTCTATCGTCCATATAGACACACAGGTCCATAATTAGCTTTCAAGCACACGCTTTCACAACTTCCGTGGCGTCAGCACTTTCAAGAACGTATTTTTCGTCATCCTTGGGCATCACCCCGGGGCACGGGTGTAGTGCACCATCTCTCTGCCCTCGTCCGGTGAAGTGCAGGCTGTCTCTCACTTAAAGTGTATTCTGCACCAACTCTGACCTCCTATGTTGGAGTCTACCTGCCCCTGTCTGGTGAAGTGCAGAGTGCCCATCCCTTGATGTGCCCTCTTCACCCCCCTTCAACCCAACTGCTCACTGCTCTCAGCCCCTGTCTGGAGAAGTGCAGGTTGCCCCTTGCTTGAAGTGCTCTCTACAACCCCTTTGCCCGCTGCTCCCAACCCCTGCCTGGCAAAGTGCCCGCTGACACTCACTTGAAGTGCCCGCTTCATCCAATATGACACCCTCTGCCCGTTACTTTGTCAGTTTCGAGTTCGTATATTACTCCTGTAATGTACCTTTTGCTACCTCGTGTATTTTGTTTGCTCACAATTGTCACTTTTGCCTCATGTAATTTAACGTCTGCTTTTGTAATTTGTTCACTCGTAATCTTCTCATGTATCATTTCTGTTTCTATTGTGAAGCGCTGGATTTAGCAGTCACTGTTGTGTTATAGAACTCGTCTGCAAGTAATTGCTGTCTGCTGAGCTCGTCCAGTAGGGTACAATAGGTCTCACATTTGCGAGAGATTAAGCTATTGGCAATGTAAATGATACTGCCATTTATTTATCGGTTTTCAAAACCAACACATAAATAAAAATTTAGTCATTTACAATGCCAATAGCTAACTTTTGAAAAGGCGAAACCGTTGCATTGTAAATGCTTGTTGTTTATTTGCACAGCCCTTATATGGTATGTGAAGATAGATTTGCTTATGCGCAGAAGGGAAATTGTTGCTGGTTCAAACAAATGACTATAAAGGGAACCTGATGGTCAGAGTGGTCAATATTTAAAGTAATATATATATTTTAGTTTCTTGTACTTTTTACGGGATGTTTTATTGGGTTTTTATAATGTATTTAAACATGCCTGGAGGGAAATGTTAAAATTATGTACATTATTGCTATTATTAAAATTTTTATGAACTGATTGAAATGTTTTCGATTATTGTAGTGAGGCTGTATTGGTGTATATAGGACCCAGTACTTTCCCCCGCGAATTGATTGTCTGTTTGAGCTTGTTTTTATTTGCTGTGTGTACTTTGATGGTTATTTAACTGAATAAAGTTATTCACTACTACTAAAAGCAACAGTCTTTTAATCCGACATTAAAATCCTTCAAAAAGAGCTGAGGCTGTGAGGCAAAACTGCCAGTACAGCGCCTGCTGTAACATGGAAGCTGTTGACTCCTTATAGGAGCAGTGTTCTGTTTCTCTTTTTTAAACGAATTCAATCTCGGCCTAGCAGGGCACCCTTTCTTTCTGTTGTCTCTTCTGTAAGGTAACGGTTTAAAGCTCATCATGTTGAAGGGCTACATTTTCATCTGGTTGCTACAATGTAGATTGAAATTGTCTTTCTCCGAGAGAGAGAAATTCAGTAAAAGCTGACCAGCTTCAGCCTACGGAATTGATGCATGCAATTTAAGTGTGTGTACCTCCATTAAAGATCTGCCTCTGGATTTAATTAAGAGAAGTGTTCTGGGGACCCTGCACACTAGTGGAAATTATTATTCCACATTTATGACTAAAGCAAGGATTCCTTAGATGCCGAACCAGGATTACAGGTAAGTAATGTTTCCTTCAGTCACCTCTGTCAGTGGTAACTACCTCTAAATACTTATGCAACATCGTCATAGTTTTCTTTAACAAAGTCCATCTGCATGGCTAACATTTTTGTAGAGTATGTATATTGCTCTTACGCTGTGCTTTTTCATTTGTCAATGAAAAAGAGGGTTGTTAAGGCTCCCTTCAGTTTTCTTTATTTACCTACAGACTTCAATGCCCGACTTGGAAAGCAATTTGGATCCGAACTGCTTGTCTCGCTGCAGCACAGAGATTTTCTCTGAAGCCAGCTGGGAGCAGGTGGATAAACAGGATACAGAGGTATATACTCCATCCATCTTCTGTTTGACTGTCTACATTCAGCTGTGATTGATGTGCCTTTCTCTAACTCTGCATTCCAAATATTTTCTACTATACTATGGGAACCCTGCACCTGCCATCCATCTAACAGCAGTACTATCAGAATGCATGTTTGGGTCTGGGTGTCATTGACTTGAAGATGTTATCCATTGAGGTAGAGGAACATCTTTGTGTTAAATGACAGACCGTTGCCTGGAACCTGTTTGCATTACCCTCCTGCAGGCTATGCACTTTAGTGAGAAGAGATTTGGAAAATGCTGATTGCCTTTCCAAAGATCTGGAGCATTAATATATTCATAAAATGTTATTCTTCGATGCAGTTCACTTTCAGTTTACTTACAGTATAAATGAACCGATTCTTTAAAAGAAACCATGTTCACTTAGTTAATTGCAGGTTACTCACTAGAGCAACGATGTTTCTCCCATTCCTGCTCCTATGAAGAGGAAGTATAGCTTAACTGAATAACATTCTAGATAACAAGGAAAATCCAAATGGCAGTGGTGACACTTAAAATCTTTTATCCTGGGTAGTGTCCGCCTAAATAACCCATTGAAGGATTTAATATTTATGTACTATAGGTAAAATTAAGAGGTCTACACACCTAGGTATCATGGAGGATTCTTTCTGCATCAACTGTGATCGTTTACTAATAAATGACAGTGAGGAAAACCTTTTTGTGGTTGCTCGTGGGATGTCTGGAAGAAAGAAGTGATTTTGAGCGAGTAGTACCTTGTCTATGGGAAAGACCTTGAAGAGATTTGAAGATGAAAAGGCTTATTCACCATCAGGCTGTGATGTCTTCAGGCAAACAGGCCTCATTTATAGGCCACTTGTTTGATATCACTGTATGTAGTTGGTTTTAAAGGCCCATGAGCCCACACAGCCAAAGATGTTGAAAAGGTGGGGAAGTGGGAGATGGCTCAGGTCCTTATGTCTTCATCTGTACTGGAAGGAAAGCTCAGTAGATTTCAAGTAGGGGCTGGGGTTAATAGAAAAATAATCTTACTTTTGTATTTTGCATTCACCCCTATTGCTATTTTGTGCATGTTTTCTGGTGATGGAAGTTTGGGTTGATTTATTTTTCTGTTCCACTATCTTTTTCTTGGACTTCCTCTTAAAACACAAAATGTTATTCTGCTGTTCCGTTCTCACTGTGTCTTAAAAGTCCCAACAGCTTCAAGATTTATTGGTGTGTTTTTATTTAAAAATATGATTGTTTGTATGCTGTGATGGTGTCAAATGTTCCTTGATGCTGAGCAGAATATCATGATGTGTCATCGAACACTGTGCTGAGTTCATAGCCTGTAAGGGCTCTGGGTCAATTGACTCCCACAGAGAACACAACACATATTGTTTCTGCAGTAAACCTATATTGACCTGACCAGTTTGCCTTAACATGCCTTAATTGATCACTCCAGATTGGCGACAAACCAATTTTCAGAGCATGGCATCTAAGTGAGAGAATGTGAGTAACACTTGTGCCATTTACGGCGTACTACATAGTTTGAAACATTGGGGTGGGCATATTGCACAGTGCTTCAAGGAAATAATAGAACAACAGAGGCCAGGGTGGTGTTGGATTTAGCACCATAGCAAGATCAATTTTTTTGTTTAATCTAACATTTTTAGAAATTTGCGGGCTAATGCATGAGCCACACTCCCTGCAGTTGATAATTGCTGTGGCATGGTAAGGGAAGACCATGTAAAGTGACTAGCGGACCTGGAGTGAGACATCCCTTCAAGCTGCAGTGCGTGAACCTAAGCTCTCCCTCACAAGCAGTGGAGGTCATCAAGTACAATCAATGCTGAGCCGAATGCAAGCCATCCAGCAGAATCCCTGCTGAGCTGAATGCGTTGGTCTAAGGACGGGGAGCATCAAATAGTGCATGAGGCCCTTCATTCTGCAGCTCCATCCAGCGAACGTTTAGATGGACCACGAGGAAGAATTTGTGTTTAGTCATGAAGCTGCTTTCTCACTGATTAGTCGACTAGTCACTGGTGCTACTCCCATAAAAAAAGGACTGTTTCCTTTGTTTACCCTGACAATCGTCCACACAGCGATCTCCACGCTTCACCTTGAGCTGTATATTATTATTGTGATGAACATTTGTCAAACAACCGTCATTCAACCTTCTGCAATTTGCACACATTAGTTCTATAGTGCAGATCAAACCAATTTATCACCAGTAGTTTGTATTCTTTTCATTCTACTGTGATTTGCACACAATAAGTCAGAAGCGTAGATCCATTTTACCGGTCATTAATTTGCATGCTTTGGTTTTGTGACATTTAAAAAAAAAAAAAAGACAGCTGAGGGTATTGTTGTGCTTGGTATTATAAGTGTAATTATTGCAAGCTACATATCAAGCAACGGTGGCTCTAGGGCATGCAGGGATGTGCTTGTGGTTTTTTCTTGAAAATGACACCATTCAGAATAAAATGTCACTGCCACCTTTTTTCGAGTAGTCTGGTTAGAGTGGGCATTGCCTATAAAGTCTTTCCAGGCTTATTTAAATGCAATAGATGCTCCAGTAGAGAAAAATAAACATGTACTATTATCAAGGGGTAGAAGATCAGAATGTCTATCACCATGTCCATGAGTGCACCGCTGCAAAAGTTGAAGATCCTGACTCCACAACTTGAAGAATACTTTGCCAGTTAAAAAAAAAATGATTGTGCATAGGTGTAAGTTTTTGACAAGGGCATTGTGGTCGTGTGGTGATACAGAACAGAGAGTCAGGGATGGTTATATAGGGGTTTTTAATGGTCAAATAAAAAATTATATATACGTGGAAGTAAAACAAAAGGTCCATAAAAGTCAATGAATCAAATACATTGGAGGACTCCTTGTCCTTCGTCTGTCTCTAGACTTCTGGGTCAGTCTCTCTCTCCCGTTCTCTTGCTAGGGCACTTCCTCGCGATCTATTCTTCCGGCCCCACTGGAAGCAGGCAAAGGGGTCAGTAGGCAGGGCCCTCGGAGGAAAAGCCAGACAGTGTTCAGGTATGTAAGGGCTGAGGTAGTCAGTGTACCATCACCTGGGGTCGGATGGTGTAGTGTTAAAAAGGGGCTGTGTTGTGTAAACTATCAGGAAAAACACGTGGAGGGAATATGTGGCTGGGTGCACATGCACATACAGGTGTGCTTCACTGCCCCAACCTCCACCAGCCCGTGCAAAAATAAGAAAAGAAAGGTGCTTGCCTGTGGCCACGACCCTCCAGGGTCGTGGCAGGGGGAGCCTCGCCGTACTCCTCTTCAGACCGGCTTGACTCTGGGACCTTGCCTCTAGGCGGTTCGTCGCTCGGCGTGACCTCCTTCTCCTGAACTCCTTCCCTCAGCGCTTCTCCCTCCCTCTGTAGCTCCAGATCCTCGGGGTTCTCCTCCTCCAACAGGCGCAGCCACCCGATCGGCTCCGTGGCGTTCTTTACTCCCTCCTCTCGCCCCTCCTCTTCCTGAGCCGGCGTTCCCATCCATCCTTGGATTGGACTGCCGACCTCCTTTTCCTGGTGCCCGATCGCGGACACCATGTTGGAATTCTCTGCCGCGGGAGGCGCCGTGTTACAGGCATAAATGCCCAATTAATCGAATGGCACCTATACCTCTGCCTTTAGGTCCTAGCTGCAAGCAGAGAATTTGAGGCATTAACACCCCAAGTCATATGAGAGCAGTTAATTGGTAGGTGTTTTTCAAACAGTAATGCTGGAGCGTCTGTTGGCATGAAAATCCAGCTCTACACAATGTCCTAGACATGGCAAAGGGGCATTGAAAATTCACTAGAAAATGGAAACCAGTTGGAGATTCCAACATTAGTGTGTCTAGCACAATCACAGGTGCTACAAGGCAAGCATCACAGCAATCTTTCAAAGCAAACCTATTTAGTGCAACAAACATCCAAAATTATGTGTTTTATCTGTGGGTCGATGTCTCATAAGCTAGAACATTTCTTGTGATAGACTAACAGTGTAAGGACTGCTGTAAAATTGGTCACTTTTTGAAGGTTTGCAAAGGCAGCAGAAGAAACACATATGTGTCCTAACTGAAGAAGTAGATACTCAAGCGGAATCGAGTACCAATGCAAAGAAACTGGTACTTTTTGTAAAGAGTGATGGCAAACAAGTGGAATGTAAGATTGTGGATTAAGAAATTGATGTGCGGATTAATAAACAGTACATCAAATTGTAATTAGACTTTGGACCTTGCATCACCATCACTGCTCTTAGGCAAACTATCACTAGACTACCCCAACCTTTATGTGCTCTCCTTGTAGATGGGGCATGCCTTTAAGGTGAATCTTAAATCATTTCCTGTCAATCCAAAACGATTGATGCCTTTAGCAATCGTCTGTGTTCTTCTGCCAGCCTGGCACTGAGGTCCATAAACAGTCATTTGGCCCACTATACATATGCCCTTTGGAACAAGGCCAGTAGCATGCTGGGGTCCCGGAGGACTTAATAGCCTCTTTGGTTCCTAAGGGCAAGGTGCTGTCAACTATGTCATCTGCACAGGTTTGGATACCATGAACTGGATTGGCAGGGTAGTCTGAACCAATGTTGCCTTTTATTGGCATGCCTCTATAAGATCAGTTAGATTTTCTGGTGATGTTGAGGCATCACTAATAGATATGTCCTTTGATGAGTCTCGCCCCTTTGGGGAGAAGGCAGACTTTGCTTTCGAACGCTTTAGGAATAGCAGAACTACAGGGCCTCCTTGGAATTGTTGACCCTTACAAAGCAAGTTCGAGGCATGTGGGCTGCTGAATTTATATCTATGCATAGATCGCCGCCTAGTGTTGGGTCCGGATGATTGCACATTGTTGTCCTGGAAGAGTCTTCGAAGTATCACGAGATAGGTGGCTCCTCCCCGGACTACAGTGCGCATGGGCATCCCCTCCATGCTCAGATTGTTTTTTTCCGCCATTAGGTTCGGATGTACTTCTTAGCTCAAGTTCGGAAATTGTAATAGTTACTCTTTTTTCGGGGCCAAAAGGCCTTAGAGGCGTCGGTATTGTCTTTCGTTCGGTGCCCTTTGGCTTTCCTGTTCTTTGAACTCGACTTCGGAAGACTTTGTGTCTTCGACGCCAAGGCCCGTCGACGATCGACAATGGAACGGAGCCCGTTCAAGCGATGCCCCGTCTGTAACTCTAAATATCCCCACATCGACGTGCACCCGGTGTGCAACAAATGTCTCTCACCGGATCACGACGAGGCCAGCTGCATGGCCTGTTCGAAGTTCAGGTCGAAGAAAACTCTCCGTCTTTGACGTGCTGCACGACAGTCGGTGCGTGAATCGGCGCCAGACCCAGAAAACATCTTCGGTGGTGATGACACCGACATAGTACAAGACGACGAACCTGAACAATCGGACCCCGCGGCGGAAGAAGACTCTACCTATAACGAGGACGAGGAACAACTCTACGTCCATGATGAAGACATCGTCGAGGTAGGAGACGACGCACAACCTCTTGGAGCCGTCGACGACGACTCCAGCGAGGAGCTAGGCCCAACCGCAGTAGCGGGGCCTCATATAGACTCTTCCACGGCTCAGGTCGAGGCATCGCCAGAAGGCCTTAGCCAAGATCTTCAACACCGTTCTCTAGTCTCGCTTCCAGGCCCGACTAAGAACATTTCTCATGAGCCATCGGTCGATCGACCACTCCTAGTGGAGAAATCGAACCCTAAATCAAAAGAGCCGAAAGCGAAACCAAAACTGTTGGAAACAGCCTTCGGCTCGAAGACTTCGGAGCCGTCCAAGTCAAAACAGGTGCTCAACCCCTCGGAGTCGACAGGGGGCGTCGACCCGAAGATCGGAGCGACAAAAACTGTGTCTGCCGTTAAACACGTCACGCTCACGTCGACGTCGGCGTCGAAGCCCAACTCCAAAGATGGCGACTCTTCTAAGGGGCTTAAGGCCCAAAAGACCGTCGATCCGAAGGTCCAAAAGACTCATCTACTCAAGGCCTTCGAGCCGAAAACCACCATCGGCTCGAAGGAACACACACCTCCGCCACCAGCACAAGCGTCCCCACTCCGCAGCACCGCGTCGAGTCGACGAAAAAGCACAAGCACGCGGACCAGCCAGAGTCCGGCGGATCGAAGTCAAAGTCTTCGAAGCAAGCCGATCCGTCACCGACACCTTCGGCGCCTATCAAATACGGGCTCCCACCAACGGCGAGACCTAAAGCTGTGCAAGTCCAGAAAGCTACGGACTCATCCAAGTCCATGTCAGTAGCTGCGCCCGACAAGCCTCGGACCGAAACCGTTCAGTTCCAGACACCGAGCTACGACGAACAGTCAAAGTTGTACATTGACACAGAATCAGGCAGGCTCACCATTTACAAACGGAAAATCAGGCCTGAAACACCTATGGAGCCTTACAAAATACCACTAAAAAAAAGAGAGACTCCACTACCTCTCCAATTCTTTTTGAGCCTAAACACACATATGGGCAAGGCTATTCCTACTCACCTACAGCAGTCACTGAGGATGTGGAGGAAGGGGACAATGAGGACCAGTTCAACTACCCAATGGACGCAGATCAAGATGAGTCACAGCCCTGGGCTGACACTGTTGACCCCGATGAGCCTCACACCACCCCTGACACTCAGTCATATGCAGTCAAAACTTCCCCTGCTGAGGACACTGCTGCGTTCAAAGCGCTAATTGAAAGGGCAGCACAAAACCATGACGTAGATATGCACGCTGACCCTGTGGAAGAGGACTTCCTTTTTGATACTTTCTCAACATCTGAGAGATCAGTGAAAACTCTACCTATGCTCAAGGGTGTGCTCAAACATGCCAGTGACATTTTTAAAGAGCCCACTAAAGCAAGGGTGGTGAACCCGAGAATCGAACGGAAGTACCGGCCTGCGCCCGTGGACCCTACCTACATCAGGGGCCAACTCCCCCTGGACTCCCTAGTGGTGGCTAATGCTCGCAAGAGGGCTAACTCACAAACCACGGGTGATGCTCCTCCCCCAGACAAAGAATCCAAGATCTTCGAAGCCTCTGGGAAAAGTGTGGCTGCTCAAGCTGCTAATATTTGGAGGATCTCCAATACACAGGCCCTGTTAGCAAGATATGACAGGGCACACTACGACACTTTAGAGCAGCTCCTTCAACACCTGCCGGATACTTATAAGGAGGGAGCAGAAATGCTTATACAGGAGGCAAAGCTAATTTCCAACGCTTCCATTAAGTGCGCGTTAGACGCAGCAGACACAGCAGCTAGGGCCATTAACACTAGCGTTATGCTACGGAGGCATGCCTGGCTCCGCATCTCTGGTTTTAAATCAGAAATCCAGACTAACCTACTCAATCAGCCAGTAAACCCTGACTTCCTCTTCGGCCCAGAAGTAGACACCACTCTTGAGAAGATTAACAAGCATTAGAAATGCAATCGGGCTCGGATTTATTTGACTTTGAGCTAATGGCATTGTAAATGGCAATGTCTTTTCGCTATGTGTTATGGAGTGTGTGCATGTGGTGTGTAGTGGAATTATGTGAGTTAGATTTGAATTGTAGCAATGGTGGCATGCTGTGCTTTACAAGAATATGTTTAAAAGTAAAGTGTAGCATACTGAGATTGGTACAATAGTTAATTGTGGATGCGTTAACAATTGACGCGTGCACTGATGGCTGGTGGTGTGTGTGACTATGACGCACTGGTGCCACTGCACCTGCTGCACAATGGTAGCTACGCCACACTGGTGGTACTACACCTGCTGCGCAATCATAGCTAAGTAACACTGATAACACCTCACCTGCTCCACGAATGGTAACTACGCCACACACTGGTGCCACTGCACCTGCTGCACAATCATAGCTAAGCAACACTACCACTGCACCAGGTCCACCAATGGTAGCTACCAATCACCGGTACAACTGCACATGCTGCACCAATGATAGCTACGCCACACTGGTGCCACTGCACCTGCTGCACAATCATAGCTAAGTAACACTGATAACACTACACCTGCTACACAACGCCATCTACCACACACTGGTGCCACTGCACACACTGAGGTTTACACACACACACAGACATACACTCTGCGGTTTACATACACACGCACGCACATACAATGAATAGTAAGGTTTGAAGCACATACATCACACACGCGCCCCCACACACACAAACACACAGAATGAATAATGAGATTTGTAACACACACACACATACACATCACACCATAACACACAGGCACACACACACTTTTCTATGTCTCCAATGGAATTGTCGGGTATTTGATACGACGGAGGCTTCACAGGGTTTTCCGCCCAGGCACGAGGTGACCTTGGTCCCTGGGTCGGACAGGCCACCGGCAGCCATGGCACCCCCACTCTGCCGCCTCGAGCATTGAAAGATCCTTTGCCCGCTGGTCCGGTAGGTGAATCGTTGCAGAGTGGAACAAAGCTGTACTTGACCCCTGCCTTTATGAGCGCCTCAGTGTTTGCCTAAAACGCAATCGGGCCTGACAATAGAGATTGCTACCGTGTGACACGGACCATTCAACAGATAGATGTCCACCGCCACACACCACCGCGGCGGAATCACAGCCAGCTTAATTATTTGTTTCAAAAGCAGAAAAAAACGCCATAGGTTAATGTCCGAGGAAGGGAGGGCTCCTTAAAAGAAAGGGTGGGAGTGTTTACATTTGCTGCATGTCTAGTTTCTAATATTGCAGAATTGAATGCAGCTGAGGTGACCACACCCACCCCCAGCATCCACCCAAGCCCCGCCCCCTCACACCCACTTGCCTCGTCCTTTCCACTCCTATAACTGTGGAAACCTGTGGAATTGCTGCACTGTTTGGCATCTTTAGTCAAGTTATCGACCTTGGAAGGATGGAGGGCTGAGCGGCACCTCTGGCACGGTGCCCTTCACCTGCGCAGGTCACTTGGCCAGCCGCAGACGTATCTCGAGCGCCCGGCCCCAGAGAACTGAGTGCCAGTCGATGCCCCACTGCGCCCCAGGCCGCGTGCGGTGAACCCTCCGTGTTTGCGCTTCTTTGCACTGTACCCGCTCTGTGTGCATAGGGTGCAACGGCGGCGGGCAGGCGACTCCGTTCACACAGTGGCAGTCAGTGCCCCCGGCGCCCCACTGTGCAGTTAGGCCTCATGTTTCTGCTTCTTGCTGTGCCCGCTCTGTGTGCATAGGGTGCAGCGGCGCCCTGGCAGAGCAGCTGCACTCACACACTGCCCGTGTCAGACATGCTCTTGCAGTCCGTGGTGCTTGGTGTGTGTAGGGGGGGTGGGGGCAGCAGACAAAGGGGCTTGAAAAGACACAGCTGAAGCAGCACATCTTTACGGTGTGTTTATTAAAATAAGGTGTTTGCTAAAGGGCATGGTGTTCCTGGAAACTTAGACACGGCGGCGCTTTCTTTTATAATGAACACCACTTCAGACAGCAAGGAGTGCAGAGGGTGCAGCGGTGCCCGGGCAGGGCGGCTGCATTCACACACTGCCGGTGTCAGACGTGTTCTTGCAGTCCGTGGTGGATTGTGTGCATAGCGTGCAGCGGCGCCCGGGCCCCGGCCGCACGTGTGGTGAGGCCTCCGTGTTTGTGCTTCTTTGCGTTGTGCCCGCTCTGTGTGCATAGGGTGAAGCGGCACCCGGGCCCCGGCCCCACGTGCGGTGAGGCCTCTGTGTTTGTGCTTCTTTGCGCTGTGCCCCCTCTATGTGCAGAGGGTGCAGCGGCGCCCTGGCAGGGCGGCTGAATTTACACACTGCCGGTGTCAGACGTGTCCTTGCAGTCCGTGGTGGGTTGTGTGCATAGGGTGCAGCGGCGCACTGGCAGAGCGGCTGCACTCAGACACTGCCCGTGTCAGACGTGCTCTTGCAGTCCGTGGTGGGTTGTTTGCATAAGGTGCACCGGCACCCGGGCAGAGCGGCTGCACTCACACACTGCCCGTGTAAGACGTGCTCTTGCAGTCCGTGGTGCTTTGTGTGTGTAGGGGGGGGGGGGGCGTCAGACAAAAGGGCTTGAAAAGCCGCAGCTGAAACAGCACACCTTTAGGGTGTGTTTATTAAAAGGTGTTTGCTAAAGGGCATGGTGTTCCTGGAAACTTAGACACGGCAGCGCTTTCTTTTATAATGAACACCACTTCAGACAGCAAGGAGATGAGAAATGCAAGAGATCGAAAGCGAACGCCACCTACAAAAAACAAGAAAAACAGTGTGGACGAGCACGTATGAGTCATCTTCTGTGAGCCTCGCCTCTCGTCATTTTACATTGAACGCGCTCACCGCTCAGACCATCTGGATTGCATTACACGGGCACTCTGACAGCTCCTAATTAAAATTAATGGTCTGCCGTGCGCGTAACCCCACAGAATATGCCAAAAATGGCCGACTAATATTACATATGCCCTATCGCATCGACTACTAACAAAACAGCACCGCGACGACCAATCACTATTCAGATAATAAAATAGCGCACTGAAAATGCACGAGCAAAGAAAAATTTATCCAGCACGAACGAGAAACCCACTACAATACGGCTCGCAGCTCCTCCCCACTTCGTGGTGACGTCGCCAAGCCCGTAAAAAGGACACAAACTGCGAAATCCATGGGGGCTCTCCAGTCTCAGCAGTTATGGGGCAGTTCCTTTCGTCGCTCCGGGTAACAGGGGAGCCTCAAGAGGACAAGCGTCACAACAGGCACAGTACAACAAAGGAGGCTCGCAGACCACCTATAACAAAAACAATAGGGGTGGATACCGTGGTAACAGCGCCAAAGGCAGAGGACGTAGAAATAATAGCACCAGGTCCTCCGCCACTAACAAACAGTGACGTCTTGTCACTGCCCCCCGCCCATACCACACCGGTCGGGGGGAGACTTCAGCAGTTCCTGCCAGTCTGGGAGAGCATAACCACGGACAGGTGGGTGGGACAACTCATTCAACACGGCTATTGTCTAGAGCTCACTTCCACTCCACCCAACATACCACCACGGCACCGTCCTATGTCCGCAGAGCACATGCACTTATTGCAGCAAGAAGTCATCTCCATGCTGCAAAAAGGGGCCATAGAGCTCGTGCCTGTGGACCAACAAGGAACAGGAGTGTACTCTCTGTACTTTTTAATCCCAAAAAAGGATGGTTCCCTCAGGCCCATCCTAGACCTCAGGCCCCTAAACCGCTATATCCTATCAGAACACTTTCACATGCTCACGTTACAGCAAGTTCTGCCGTTGCTCAGGCAAGGAGATTTCCTAGCAACCCTAGATCTAAAGGATGCCTATTTCCACATTCACACCAGTCACAGGAAATATCTCAGGTTCACCATCAACAATCAGCATTACCAGTTCAAGGTCCTGCCTTTCGGGGTCACTACAGCCCCCAGAGTGTTTCCAAAGTGTTTGGCGACAGTGGCCGCGCATCTTAGGAGACAGCACATCCACATCTATCCGTATCGAGACGACTGGCTAGTGCAAGCACAGTCAGCCCAGCAGTGTGCCAACCACATGTCACGCACAATACACCTCCTACACAGTCTGGGATTTTCGCTCAACTACAAAAAGTCCCATTTACAGCCCGCACAAGTACAACAGTACCTAGGAGCAGAAATAAACGTGCTCGCTGCCACAGCGCGCCCCAACTTGGCGAGAGTCAACAGCATGCAAGTGCTGATTCAGAGATTCAGGCCACAACACTACCTCACAGCGCAAGTGTTCATGCAACTGATAGGCATGATGGCCTCTTGCATCTTTTTAGTCCCGCACTCAAGGCTACACATGCGTCCGCTACAGGAATGCTTAGCGCGTCAGTGGAACCAGGCTCAAGGACAACTAAAAGACCTAGTGTTGGTGACCGGTCGTGCATACAACTCTCTGCATTGGTGGAACACACAAAACCTTTGCAGGGGACGACCGTTCCAAGAGCCTGTACCACAAATAGTACTGACGACGGTCGCATCCCTCCAGGGCTGGGGAGCGCATGTCCTCCATTACACAGTGCAGGGACTCTGGACACCGCAACAGCAGAAGTTGCACATCAACCTGCTAGAACTGATGGCAATCTTCATGGCTATGAAGGCGTTCAAATTGCATCTCTGCAACAAAGTTGTGTTGATCCGGACGGACAACATGACCGCGATGTACTACATCCAGAAGCAAGGGGGGGGGGACACTCTCCACAATTGTCACACCTAGCGCAATGCATGTGGAAGTGGGCCATTCAAAGGAACATGTTCCTCCTAGCGGAACACCTCCCAGGGCAGGACAACCAGATAGCGGACCTGCTCAGCAGGCACAGCCATCAGATGCACGAGTGGGAAATGCACCCCTCGGTGCTCCAGCCTTACTTCCAACGGTGGGGTCATCCAGAGATAGACCTCTTCGCCACAAGCGAAAACGCAAAATGCCGCGCCTTCGCCGCCAGGTTCCCACACCCGCAGTCTCAGGGCAATGCGATATGGATGAACTGGCCGAACAGATTTGCGTACGCCTTTCCTCCAGCTCCACTCATACCGCTAGTGGCACTCAAACTGAGGCAACACTCCATGACACTCATCCTAGTTGCTCCAACGTGGGCAAGGCAAGCGTGGTACACCACGTTCCTCGAACTCTCCGTGGTTCCCCACGAGCGCCTCAGACTCGCTCCCAGTCTCCTCACTCAGAGCCATGGAGACATTCAGCACCCGGATCCGCAGCAGTTGAGCCTTGCAATATGGCTCCTGAAGTCATAGAGTTTGGCTACTTAAACCTGCCTCCTGACTGCATGGACATCATAAAGGAGGCTAGGCGACCTACCACCAGGGCATGCTACGCAGCAAAATGGAAGCGCTTTGTTATCCATTGCTCCAATAATAACATAAATCCACTTGATGCTTCCACGCAAAACATCATAGGTTACTCACTGCACCTATACAAGTGTAATCTAGCGTATAGTTCCATCAGGATACATTTGGCAGCAATGGCAGCTTATCTTCAAAATAGACAGCATCTATCCCTTTTCAGAGTGCCTGCCATTAAAGCTTTTATGGAGGGACTTAAAAGGGTTATTCCTCCACGACACCCGCCTTCGCCTGTCTGGAACCTCAACATAGTCCTCACCAGGCTCAAGGGCCCACCATTTGAGCCTCTTCACTCTTGTGAGATACAATTTCTTACATGGAAGGTGGCTTTCCTGGTGGCAATTACATCGCTAAGACGAGTTAGCGAGCTGCAAGCCCTCACTATTCAGGAACCTTTCATTCAGATACATGCTAATAGGGTTGTGCTGCGCACCAACCCTAAACTCATGCCCAAGGTAGTGTCACAGTTCCACATCAACAAAACTATTGAACTACCTGTTTTCTTCCCAAATCCTGAGTCAGTGGCAGACAGAGCACTGCACACACTAGATGTCAAAAGGGCTCTCCTGTATTACATAGACAGGACTAAGGATTTCAGAAAAACGAAACAACTGTTCGTTGCCTTCTCTCCACAGCACAAGGGCAACCCAATTTCTAAAACAGGCATAGCCATGTGGATTGTTAAATGCATCCAAATCTGTTATCAAAAGGCTAAACGCACGTTAACAGTTCCCCCAAGAGCGCATTCCACACGCAAGTTGGGGGCATCCATGGCTTTCCTGGGTAACATCCCTCTAGAGGACATATGTAGAGCAGCCACATGGACCACCATACACACATTCACCAAACACTACTGCGTGGATGTACACTCCAAACAGCAAGCTGCTGTTGGTCAGGCTGTTCTCAAAACTCTTTTTCAGACTGCTGCAGCTGGCGCGGGCAACCACCGCTAAGGAGGGTACTACTATTTATTCTATGCATAGATATAAATTCAGCAGCCCACATGCCTCGAACGGAATATGCTACTTATCAGTATGCATCTGTTCTTGGCATGTAGGGCTGCTGACATTTATATCGACCGCCCTCCTCCCCGGTGCCTGTCGCAGCTGTAGCATTCTAAATTTACATACTTATTCTCACGCATGGCCATCACTCACTATATCACTCTCCATCTCTGCCACAATGGCGAAAAACAATCTGAGCATGGAGGGGATGCCCATGCGCACTGTAGTCCAGGGAGGAGCCACCTATCTCGTGATACTTCGAAGACTCTTCCAGGACAACAATGTGCAATCATCCGTTCCCAACACTAGGCGGCGATCTATGCATAGATATAAATGTCAGCAGCCCTACATGCCAAGAACAGATGCATACTGGTAAGTAGCATATTCCTTTCCTCACAAGTTCAAAACATTCAGGGGCTATTCCGAGGGACTGGCATATAGGCAGAGACGCCTTCCCAGCCAGTGATGCAGCACACAGAAAAGTGCTTTTGAGGCCACGAAACCGGCAAATATTACACAGGCCAGCAGTGGCACCAGTACTCCAACCACTCTTCTGCTGCTGCAAAGTCCAACAGACCACTTTATTTTATCCTCAACGACTTTTACCAAACTGATGGGGGATAGGATTTAATGCTTCCTGCCTGGTTGACCCTCTATCAAGTTGGACAGATGGATCTTGCAAATTGTTTAAAAAGGTAACACCCCGTGGCCAAGATGGCGGCGTGAGCGGACGTGTCTTCCCGAGCTCCCGCTGCTGGTCTTTACCAGCACGGGCTCTTGCTTCCTAGAGCCCGCCATTGGCCTTATTAGCGGTCCGCCTGATGCCCCCAGTGGTCCCTGGCATTGGTGTGGGCCGGTGATGAGTGGTGCGAGCTGTCCTGCTGTGGTGGCCAACGCGGCCTGCTGGGCGGTTCGGATTGGTGGAGCAGCGAGAGGGCGGGGCCGGAGTCTGGACCAGAACCTGCCGCGTTTGAGCGCAGCCGCCCCGGGGGAGCGCTACGCGAGACACGGTGCGGCGGAGGTGGGTCAGCGAGACCCCCTGCTGAGAGCCTCATGGCGGCGGAGATAGAAGCGGCCGCAGGCCGGCCGGGGCCTTAATGGGCCCCTACTGGTGGCAGCTAAGGGGTGTGGAGCGGAGACCAGACGGCTCCAGTGGCAACGTGGAGAGCGGCGGCTGGCGTCTACGGCTTCTGTGGTCGGAGCGGAGGTGAGGCGCGTTGTGGCGGCCTGGCGGGCGGTCAGTGGCAGCATGGCCTGAAGCGTGTGGGGCGCTGGTCTGACCCCGGTGGGCTACAGGAGAGAACGCTGCTGGGCCCACCTAGCGCCAGACATAGTGGACTGTGGGGCTGCTGGAGATAATCGAGTGCAGGAGGCGGGTCGGCCTGTGCTCCCTTGCCCCCCAAACAAAGCGCGCACCCCATGACGACTGGGAGACCGGAGTCAGGATTGGGCCTGTCAGGAGCTTGGACTCCGTGGGCGGCGGCCCTGGACTGGCGGGAGCTTGCGGTTGGGCTGCCCGGTGAGCCCGGAGATTGAGGAGCCGGGAGTGGTGACTGGGCCTGGTCCGGTGGTTCTAGGAACGCACGACTAGTGTCTTCATCCCGCGGTTGGAGATCGCCTGTGTGCACTGGCGGCTGCCCCTCGGTTGAGAAGGGGGCTTGGTGGAGGACGGCTGAAGGCGGGGGAGCTTGGATCGGTCCGAGTGGAAGCATCAATATCGGGTGAGGCCTTCCGTGCGCTCAACGTGCCAGGGCAGACGCACACAGAGCGTGGTTCGGCCCGGGGCACAGAGGCGGGCTACAGCAGGATATGTCCTCAACTAGGGGCCGGAAGGACAAGACCATCAAGGACCTGTTTTCTAAGGCACCGACAGACAAACGTCAGAATCTACGGCAATGGCGGCCGGGCCGCCCGCCCCGGTCCAGTCGGGCAGCTCAGAACCTATCACTAAGTCCTTTCGCGAATCTCTATTCAATACCCTATGTGAGGACATCCATACTATAAAGCGAGAGTTGCAGGAGGAGATTAAAGAGGTCAGGAGGGACACGGATGCCATAGGGGAACGGGTGGCAGACTTGGAGTGCAAGGGCGAGGGGCGGCATGTGGAAATGGAGGCGCTACAGCAAGAAATCATTTGTATTCATGATCAGCAGGTGGACCTCCAGTCCCATGTAGAGGATCTTGAAAACCGTTCTCGATGCCATAACATCAGGATCAGGGGCATGAAGGTAGCCGAAGACAATAGGGATCTCTTTTCATTTGCGCAGAAACTGCTCAACCACATTTTGGGCCACCCTGCTGAGGCAGAACTGCGTATAGATAGAGCACATCGAGTGGGACCGCCACGCTCGGCTGCCGCCCCGCCTCGCCTCCTGATATCTTGGTATGTATTCAGGACTTCGTACAAAGGAGGAGATTCTTCAAAAAGCGAGCCAGTTGCCCAACCTTGCGTTTGAAGACCACGCACCGATCCTCTTCCAGGACCTATTTGCCCTCACCCTACAGAAGCGCAGGTCCATCAAGCCAGTCACGTCACTGCTGCAACAACGTAATATCCCATATAGCTGGGGTCACCCGTTCCGACTGGTGTGGGGGTCCATTGGTCCTTAGTTCACTGGGAACATAGGCAGGTTGTTGATCGCCCAGGCATGCAGCAAGGAGTACCTGCTTTGCGGGGGGAGAGCAACCTTGCGGTGTTGCGTAGGTTTCCCTAGATACACCACACATAGGGATTAGATGCCAGTAACATAAGTGAAAATACTCTCTCTTAATGTCAGAGGGTTAAATAATACAGTCAAGCGTAGGGCAGAGTTATTGTTACTAGAGCAGACCCACGCTGACATTTGCCTCCTACAGGAGACACATCTCTTACAGCGGGACTGTCGTCGCCTGCGATCTAATAGGTTCCCTCTACAGTTCTTCTCCTCTAGTCCCACTAAGACAGCAGGGGTAGCCATCCTTGTGTCGCGGAGGTTCAAGGGGCAAGTTATGGATAAGCTTGCGGAGATCAAGGGGCACCTACTCCTCGACCGATTTTCCTTGGGCTCCACACTTTTTTCTATTGGCTCGGTTTATGAACCAAATGAGGGACAGGAAGGGTTTTTTCATAGGGTTCTTACAGAGGCCACTTCAACTACGGATCGCCACATTCTGTTGGGGGGGGAGGGACCTTAACCTGGTATTTGATAATGTCATAGATAGGTCCTGCCAGCGCACCACACAGGCAGGGGCGTTGTCAGATGAGGGTCTAGCCAGGCTGCAGGAATTAGGATTTAGGGACTTATGGCGCTATTTTCATCCGGGGGAGCGGGAGTACTCCTATTTCTCACATGCGCACAAAACGTAGGCTAGATTGGATTACCTACTCGCTACAGATTAAGCAAGCTATTGCCCAGAGTCACATGGTACTGGGCTAATCTGTCCCCGGTGCCGAGGATCGAATCGTGATCCGCAGATTCCGGAGTCAGTCGCCCTAGCCGCGGCGCCACACCTCTCCCTCTCCTCCCTATAAAGCTGCGTCAAGGCCCCGCCTCTTTATAGGCCATTCACTTACCTTTCATATGTGATACACACAAGACCATTGACATGTCCAGCCACTCAACCAACACATTACAACATTCACAAAATGGGACAATGTGCACCCTGCCAGAGAAAGACAGAAAAGACAAATTTTATTGCACAACCATCTATTCCTCAAGCACACACACATACTGGTTGGATTTGGCACGAAGGTGAGTGATGGTTCAGTATATAAAATGTTCTTAACAAGATTTCACAAAAATGAAATACACTGTTAATAATTGAAAGGACAAAAACCTGAGCCAGTGACTCACAGCTCGTGAGCTGTAAAGCAACGACAAGGCCTCAACCTTTTTCCAGGCCATTCATACACCTTTTATATATGTGACACACAAAAACATTCATACTGCCAGACTCGGGCCCAGCACATAACAACACTCACATCAACAGACAGCGCCATTTGAGGGCCCATCACTCTCGCACGCCCATATGCCTGACACAGCAACCACACCAGCTGATGGATTGTGTGGACTGGCATTGTGCTACCAGTGTGTGGTGACCAGCAGCATGTCACTACTCACACACCCCCAGCCAAGCGCCAGTCCTCGCACACTGCGGTCCCAGTCCACGCACACTGCCGTCCCAGTCCACGCACACTGCCAGCCCCGTCCACGCACACTGCCAGCCCAGTCCACGCACACCACCAGCCCAGTGCCAGTCAACGCACACGCCAGTCCACGCCCACCGCCAGCCAAGCGCCAGTCCACGCCCACCACCAGCCAAGCGCCAGTCCACACACACCACCAGCCAAGCACCAGTCCACACACACCGCCATCACATTTTGTTTTTGTTATACAAAAAAGAAAACACAAACAAAAGTAAGTAGATACAAAACTGTGAACACAAAAGCTGAAACTGAATACATTGCACTAATGCCAACCAAGAAACTGAACAAAAAATATAAAACGATACAGACCAGGCAATTCATTTCAATGGATGCTCCCAAAATTCTTTTGCCTGTGGTACCTTCTAAAACAAGCAGGCACAAGCTGGGTTAGAAGGACACTCATGCAGCACATACAAGTCTCCTTCCGCATATCTCTTCACCGACAGTCTCTACATCCCCTACTGGGAAAGTCTTTTGTGGGTGTGGGAAGAATGTTATCAGCAAAGTGGCGATCTTTCACTCTAGACACATCCTCTTCCACTCCAATTCTAGGAACACTTGCCTGTTCCACTACATTAAGGCTGCCTATCACGGACTCCTAAACCTTAACACATGTCATTCTTGATTCAGTAGAACAATCCTTAAATACAACAAAAGCATTTAAGGTTGCTATGTGGAAAAAATGGATAGCCAACCCCTTACACCAAATGTACACCTTACTAAGAGCAGTGTAAGGTTCCATCCTCTGATCTACTCTATCAACACCACCCATGTGGCTATTCTAGTCTAAAATGCACACAGGTTTGCACACTCCAGCATCCTGACCCCAAACAGTCACAGGTGATGTACTTTCATCATGGATGGTAGTCAGCATGTAGACATCTGTCTGCAAACTTCACAGCTAGAATTTCCTCACTACGCAGCACACTGCACTGTCCCAGCTCAAGCTTTCGACAAACAAGTTATTTCGGGAAACTTTAAAGTAAGAGTGGATTGTGCCTCAAGCAACAGTGTCCACTCTGGCCAATTCCCTTAACAACTGCACACCTTGTAGAAGTTATCTACCTATAAATGGTGACCTTTGTTAAAAAGTCCTCTACCAAGTTCTCGCACAATTTTTTCACTCGCTCCGAAAGTGGCTGGACAACCACGGGGTCAATGCTGGAATCCCTACCGGTGTACACCATGGGGCCAGACAGGTCTCACAATCGGCCCAGTCAGTCCCCAGAGGGGGCAGAAAATGGCCGATACAAAATGCCCTCATTTGGAAACGACCCTTGCCCAAGGCCAACTGGCCAAAAGAAAATCACTCCCTTTGGAAGCGACACCTACCCAAGGGGTCGCTTGCATTTCCTAAAAAAAAATCCCTGGTGCCTAGTGGGGGCATTCCTGCTGCACGATCATGACCCCATGCACGATCGTGCAGCAGGAATGCCCTGCAAAGAGATATCAGGGGAGAGGAAAAAAACTCTTTCCTCTCCTCCGATGCCTTTGTGCACGGAGAACCCCCCCATTCCCCCGGAACCAAAAAACACAAAAAACCTACCTTCTTCTCCAACGCGCTGGAAGCAAATGTCTTCCAGCGCGTCTGAAGGCTCCTGATGACATCGGCGCGCGTCATGCGCACTGATGTCATGGGATTGCAGAGGGGTAGTCTGGGGTAGTAGAAACTGTTCCGCTGCCATTCTTGTCTGGTGGAGTAGATGGGCTGCCAATGGGGGGAGCACCAGCGCTTCCCCCATGGGTGGGTGCCATGATGGAAATGTTCTGTCATGAGCACACGCCCACAGTAGCACCAAAAGTGTTAAAGGCTGTATTTCTCAATGGGTTTACTCCAGCTAGTCGATCTAGTGTACTGCAAGCATGTTCCCTGCAACCACCCTACACCACCTTTATTGCAGACAAATTGATGCTGAGGACTTGGCTTCTCTTCCGAAGGCTGACACTCCCTTTCACATTGGGCAGTCGATCACTCTACCTGTGTTCTTTTCTCAACCTCATATCCTCCCTTTGCCTTAGAGATTTCTCTCGGGCACCTCCTCGAATGTGTTTCGGGATTGTTTCTATTCCAAAGAACTTTAGTTTCAGCCAGTCTCCATTGTGTATCTGCTCCATGTGCTTAGCAACAGCATTAGCTCTGTCTTTATGTGTAGTTGCTCTCGCGTGTTCCATGATGCGTTTCTTTAGTTCACCCTTTGTGCTGCCCACGTACAGTAGCGGGCAGGGGCACTCTATTACATAAACAGTATATTCTGTTTTGCAGGTGATTTTCCCATTTTTTGTTGTTTGGCATCTTTACTTCTTTCGTTGGTTTTGCAATTTGGCACATTTTGCAACCATAACACTTTACGAACCCAGTAGCTTTAAGTCAATCCTTTTTGTTGTCCTTTTTTGTTTGGCAATGACTGTGAATTAGACGGTCCTTCAGGTTTGGTGCTCTTCAAAAGGTTACCACAGGATGTTTTCCAACCAGTTTTCCAACCGTGTCATCCAGGTGCAAGATTTTCCAGTTCTTTCTCAGGATATCCACAAATTCTTTGCTGCCTTCTTAATAATCAGTGATTAGTCTAATTGGTTCTTGTTCATTTTTATTTTCAATTTTGCGTTGTAGGCATTCAGCTCTGGTTTTTGCATTTGCCCTTTTCCAACAGTTTTCCACATTTTCTTGATTGTATTTGCGGTTTTTGAATCTCCTTTTTCTTTCCATGCTATGTTTTTGCCATTCGGTTTCCTCACTACATATTCTTTTGATACGGAGTAACTCCCCGTATGGGATGCTTGAAATTAATGATCTCTGATGGAAGCTCGTTGCTTCTAGAGTGGCGTTGGTTGCCTTGGATTTTCTGTGTAGGGTCGACTGAATTTGATTATCCTTGATGTAGATATGTGTGTCAAGGAAGATTATTTCTTGGTTGCTGATTTCATATGTTAAGTTCAACCCTGTCATGCTTCCATTGATGATCTTGTTGTATTCCTCAAATTCCTCCGAGGATCCGTCCCAGATGATAAGTAAGTCATCTTTAAATCTTATCCAGCATATAATTTTGCTGGTCATGTGATCATTTTCCGATGCCCATGCAATTTCTTTTTCCCAATAGCCCATTGTAAGGCATGCATAGTTCGGTCAAAAGAAAAACCCATAGCGGTTCCATTGCTTTGCCTATATAGTTCCTCTCCGAACAAAAAAATGTTTTGTGACCGACATAATGAGATCATTTCCTGCAGCATCTGATTATCATTTTTGTATCGGATATTCCTGTCTTGCAAAAAGTAAATGCATGCCTTTATCCCAATTTCATTACTTATGTTCGTATATAGGGATACGACATCCATTGTGACAAGTAGGTAATTTTCCTGCCAAGGGGTATTCTCTAATCTTCTCAACAGATCATTGGTGTCCTGAATATAGGAGCTCAATTGGACAACATAAGGTTTAAAAAAATAATCTATATAATTTGAGACCGGTTCCAATAGGGAGCCTTTTGCAGATGAGATGGGTCTGCCCGGGGGGTTTCTTTGATCTTTATGTACCTTTGGCAGGAAGTAAATTGTCGCTGTTATTGGGTGGTTTACTGTTAGGTACTTCAGTTCTTCATCATCAATTAGGTTTTTCAATTTCCACTGTCTTAAACTGTTGTCCAGTTTATTTTTCACCTCCATTGTTGGGTTAGTTTTTAATTTCTCATAGTATATTGTGTCTCTTACAACTGACGGTGGGCCTCCATGATGTAGGCACTCTTTTCCCACACCACTATATTTCCCCCCTTGTCCGCCATTTTTATTTCAATTTGGTCATCGTTGATTAGATTTTTTAACACTTCTCGTTCTTTTAGAGTTAAGTTGTCTTTATAGTTCGAACCCTTGATTTTGTGGAGGTCTTGTATTACAGCTTCTTTGAAAATATCCACCTTATTTCCCGGGGGTAGTTGAGGATAGAATTTTGACTTTGGTTTCTTCTTACTGAGACCAGCCCCTGCTTGTGTGATTGCTTGGCTTAGGGTTGTCTCATTTTCATCTTCCATGTCAAGATTGATTAGTGTAGTATATGCAGTGGCATCTCTTGCTCTTAAGTCTGGGGTTGTTTCCTCATTTGGTTGTAGTTTTTTGTTTTTTCCTTTATTTTACTCAAATAATTTGGCCAGTTTGGTTTTCCTAATGTATAAATAGAAATCTATTCGTGCTTGAGCCATATCCATTTTCCTTTTAGGGCAGACATGTATTCCTCTTTTTAGCAGTGAGATTTTTGTTTCTGTGAGTGTCCTTTTTGATAGGTTAATGATTTGTAATTCGTTGTTCATTTCCCCCTCCTCTGGCGCATGCTCCGTGTTTCCGTTCCCACTTTTGGGGTTGTTTCGTTTGTTTCTTTTACCCCTTCTTGTCTTTTTTTGTTTGTTGTCCATAAAACATTAAACAAAACACAATTGCCATGAAATGAGAACGTATAATGATGTAATCCAACAAATTGGACTTGAAGGCTCTAAGAGAAAATAAGGGGTTATTATTTTCTAGAAATGGAGTGTTATTATCCTCCTTCAAAGACTCTTTTTAATTAAAACTACAGTACCCACAATGCCTAGCATTTAAGCACAGGAAATGACGTAACATCAATTTGTATGCTTTAAATGTTTTGAAAAAAATGCAGGGAACTGATCATGAACAAGATGCTTGTAGCATCGAAACGCGTAGATCAATTGCTTTTCATTCTTAATAGATTAAAATAAACCAACTTGTGGAAACTCAAAGGGAGTGCGCCCGAAATCTTTTCTAACCAAGGGAAGAAGTGTGGTAATAAGTAACGGCGAGGTTCTGCCGTAGGTGCACGCACCCGCTGCGAGCGCTCGATGGCCGGGGAACTGTGAACCGGCGTGTGAGGATATATATATATATATATATATATATATATATATATATATGCAGTTCCACTTCCTTCCGAAATGCCGGGACCCTTCAAACAACGGTGCAAGTCAGGGGCGAAAGTTCCCCTGTGTAAATACAGGTTCACAGCGTATAGCCGCGACAGCTACGCAATGCACTCTCCTTGACAACAGCAGCAGCCAAAGTTACTCACTCCCAATCTCGTGCGTGCATCACAGAAAAGTATTTTATTCTTTCAGTTGCAGCATCAAGAAAATTAAACATGGAAAAACCCAACGCGTTTCAGCGACTCCTTCGCCTTGGTCACGGGTCCCGTGACCAAGGCGAAGGAGTCGCTGAAACGCGTTGGGTTTTTCCATGTTTAATTTTCTTGATGCTGCAACTGAAAGAATAAAATACTTTTCTGTGATGCACGCACGAGATTGGGAGTGAGTAACTTTGGCTGCTGCTGTTGTCAAGGAGAGTGCATTGCGTAGCTGTCGCGGCTATACGCTGTGAACCTGTATATATATATATATATATATATATATATGTGTGTGTGTATGTATATATATATATATATATATATATATATACTTGGTTTATACACATGTAAAATATTTTTAATGTTGAAATGATTTTTACCAACCCAGTGGAATTATAATATTAGGTGTTAAGTGAATCATTTGGGGCGGAGGACTGCAATGACGGCACTCGGTATCCCGAAATCTGGCACATTGCAAATGCGCTGTTCCGATATATGTTGCACAATATTTTTATACACAGTATTGTTGTATAAAAATGCCAGATTCTCAATTTATAGCCTCTTTTGTTTTAAAAGACAACAGGCCGATGTATTGTAAACTGAATGAACTACGAGTATTTCTTCATTGTTTGATTGTAGTCTGTCACGTAAATAACACCGTTAAAATGGCGAATTAACTTTAACAAAGTTGTTAGTGAACAAGGCGTCTAACTTTGTTGAGCTGATAATAAAAGAAATTTGCCAAATGACATGGCGTCGACATTCCTTGATCGGAAAACCAAGCATATTTTTAGACCGGGCTTCTGAGGTCTACATTACGCCGACGCGCCTTTCGTTGAGGAGGTGGAGGGCTACGGAAGCATCAAGAGAACATATATATATATATATATATATATATATATATATATTCACTGAAAAAACCATAGGTTTCACACCAGTTATAGTTAGGTATTAGCATTTTTAAAAAACTATTAAATTCACTGAAAAAACCATAGGTTTGACACCAGTTATAGTTAGCTGGAAATTTTACTGACATAAAACCAGTCCCTACAATTTTGCCAAGTTTATCTCGGCCCCCGCTTCACGAATCCCCCCCAAACTTTCAGGGAAGGAGCGGAGCGGAGCTGGCCATTTTCTTGGAGAAATTCAGCCAATTCCGTCCATCAACGCCAAAGTTATTCCCAATAGAATGTTGCGGATTTCCTATGGAAACTAGGTCCTAACTATAACTACCTACTGGCGACCGCCAGTAGGTAATATATATATATATATATATATATATATATATCTTATGTATATATATATATATATATATATATATATATATCTTATGTATATGTTTTTGTGAGCGTATATTTATATATCTGTTGCTGTCTACATATATGTTTGTGTATCTAAAGGTGTGTGTGTGTGCCGAAACGCGTCTAAGCAGACACTGATCAAGAAATAAAAAAGTTTGGATTCAGACCCACGGAGTCAGCGCCTTCTTCAATCGCACGAGTTTGGTTTAAAGGAATGAATAGGGTTGAAGTCCTGGAAACCCAACGCTGACCCTCCTCGATGAGGCTGCTCTGAGCACAGAAGGACGCCTGCTGGTATTTCTTTGAAACAAGACACTCAGAGCCCCCCGGAGCCTGCAAGAGCCTGAAACCCGAGTAACCTGCAAAAACAGTGGGAAGCTGTCTGTCTGGAGATCCACGACGGCTGGAGAGTAGTCGGAGATTTCCAGGTAAGACGGCTGACAGCTGGAAGTAGCGGGAAGCGGGTAAAAGGTGTTTGGTTCATGGGAGAGGGAGACCCGGTGTTTGATCAAAATACACCGGGCAGTGGATCTATACAAACTAAATACTATTTAATTAAAGAATTATCAGTATGTCTGCCGAATGGGAAAGGGAGAGAGAGGAAGCAGCTGTGGATATATTCACAGATACAGACACAGGAATAAGCGGCAAAAAACCTCCCAATGCCCAGGCACAGCCGGTGACGCTGGATGAAACAAAGACACTACTATTGGAATTGGAGAAACTCCGCAAAAAAGAGACCGGGAAGTGGTGGGAAGTCAAATCACTAACAAGGTACCTAGAAGTTGGGAGAATTCCCAGAGGACTCAGAATTCTAGTAGCCCCCACCTATGAGGACCCCGACCCGGCTATGTTACAGAAATGGGCAGATAACAGTGCCAAATCCTCGGAAAATATGCTGAATATTTTGATTGAATTTGCAGTAAGTGATAGACAAAGAATGATATCGCTCATTAATGAAATAATGAAGTTACTCGAACAAAAACCAAATCAAGATGAAATAACCAAGAGCCTTAATGAAATCAAAGAAAGAGTGCTTAAGCTTGAAGCCAAAATCAAAGAACGTAAAGCGATAAAATTCCAGCGTGACCGCAACGACTACATGAGCGGAATAATTTATACATTCGCTAAAAAATACGACCAAATAAGAAAACAACCCCCCAAACCACATACAAGTGAAACGAATATGACAATGGTAGTGAGTGAGAATGAAATCAGCTCTGAGTATGAAACTGATGGGGAAAGCAACTACAGCACCGGCACTAGTTCAGTGGGCCCACCACCAACTCCGGCACAAGAACTGGCTTTTTATGAACACAGCGCCTCAGAACGCTGAGGCCCCGTTTCCCATCGAAACAAGACTCAGGAACAGACAGAGGGAAAACACACAACAAAAACCAGAAACAAAAACCAAAAGCCGGAGAAGAAAAAACCGACGGTGGAGAAAAACAAGGCCAAAATCGACAACAGAACAAACAACAAAACAGACGACACAGACGCCGATAATGGAAGTACAAAATGAAATAGACAATACAGTCATCAATCTAACAAATATGGAATTTAATGCACAAGAACTCTCAATTTTATCCCTTGGACTTTCGTATTGCTCTAACACAAACTTTGATTATGCTCAGACTCGCATTGATTTATTTCAATATGTTCGTAAACTGAAACTGCAAAAATACTTTATCAATACTAAAAAACGTCCAATCATAACAGCACAAATGGAAGACTCAGACCGAAATCTATCAGTGGCTAACATGGAAGCTCTACAAACTTTAATTGATTTGGAACAAGAAACAGTAGGTGATGGTATCACACCAAGTGGAGCAGCCGCTAGGTCAGAACTTAACATATATGAGGCAGTCAAAACAACATTCAAACCCAAATCACAATTTATGCCTTTGATGCCCAAAGACAACTTAGATCTATTCTCAGACAATGTCATAAAAGACCTCAAAGATCTGTCACTACAAAGCACAACAGAGTATTGGAAAGAAAATGAAGACCACAGAAGGAAATACAACAGCCTCATGACAAGAATCAAATCAAGATCAGATGTCGTGGTCAGATGGTCAGACAAGGGGGGCAATGTAGTACTGTGGCCCCTACAAATGTACAACACGGAAGCCCTTCTTCAACTCCAAGACAAAGACTGCTACATGCGGGTAAGCCCCACCCACAACGTGGGCATTCAAGAAAAGTATCACAACGAACTTTACAGATGGAAAGGAATGGGCCTCATCAGTAAGGAAGAGTTTAATTACCTGAAGAATGACTACCCGGTGACACCTCAATTGTACTTAATTCCCAAGGTCCATAAAAATGAAGAAAAACCACCCGGGAGGCCGATAATATCAGCAATTGGCAGCCTCTTTGAAAAAAACAGCATTTTCATTGACTCTTTCCTACAACCTGAAGTAAAAAAGCTCCCGGCCTACATCAGAGACACAAGTGATTTTTTGTCTAAAATCTTTGACATTGAATGGCATGACAACTACAACTTCATGACTTTGGATGTCCAATCGCTGTATACCAGCATCAGACACAACGATGGACTCAAAGCAATGAAACACTACTTGGGCAATAGACCTATTGAACTATATCAACACACAGAAATGCTTTTAGAAATGGCTGAGTGGTGTCTAACAAACAACACGTTTATCTTTGATAGATTACACTACAAACAACTACAGGGATCAGCCATGGGAACCTGCTTTTCTCCCAGCTATGCGAATCTGCATATGGGCTGGTGGGAGGAGCGGGTACTAAAAGTCCAGCACGCAGAAACTATGACTAACAATGTAATGATGTACAAACGATACATTGATGACATTTTTATCCTATGGCAGGGCAGTGTTGATGAGGCAGAATGTTTCGCTTTGGCGCTAAATGAAAATGCCCTAAATTTGAAATTCACTTGTAACATCAACGCTGTAAGTATCCAATTCCTCGATCTGGAGCTATATGTGCACAACAACAAAATACAAACACGCACATATAGAAAACCTACCGCAGGAAATTCCCTACTACATGCGCACAGCTTTCATCCCACACCACTCAAACAGTCCATTCCCTATGCCGAGTGCCTGAGAATGACTCGGAATTGCAGCACCACTGAGGGACTATCCAGTGCTAAACAAGAACTTTTTTCAAGACTCAGAAAGAGGGGATACACAGACAGCACTTGCCAGAGGGCCGAAGAGAAATGTAAAAACTTAAACAGGAAAGACCTAATTTTCCCCAAACCTGTGGCGAAACTAGGGGACGAGAACAACAAAAACCCCCCAAGACTCATAACTGGGTACAACAGATACCATAGTAACCTAAGAAAAATCCTGAGAAGACACTGGCCACTAGTTCGTGGTGATGCAAGCATAGGGGACATAGTGGGAAAAAGCCCCTCGATAACATTTCGAAAGGCAAAATCAATGAGGAATGAGTTAGTCTGCAATGCGCCAATTCTCAAAAAACCGAAAAATTGGCTAGATTCCCAGAAAGGGTTTAGAAAATGCTTTAAATGTAAGGCTTGCACGCATGGCATCAACACCACCACAGTGCAGGTTCCATTTAGGAAAAAACCTTTCAGCCTGAGGGACTCATTCACATGCAAGACAGACTTTGCAATATATGTGCTGGTATGCACATGTGGCAAAAGGTATGTAGGGTCTACAATTCATCCAGCTCATGTACGGATTTTACAACACTTGAGAGCGATCGCCAACAATGATCCGGCGTATCCTGTGGCTAGACACATATATGAGGCTCACCAAGGCAATGCCAATAACATACAATACTTTGTTATTGATAGCATCCCCAGAAACCCAAGAGGAGGCAATCGCCCATTGGCGTTACGCCGCCTGGAGTCTAGGTATATCCTACTCCTAAACTCCAAGATCCCATTCGGCCTGAATGCGGATGAAGCCCTTAGTGTCCACCTGTAATAACGGCATCACCCTATAACCTCTTCTCTCCTAGTACCATTCGTAGAACATCTGCAGTTCACGTACTAACAATCTTACGGGTTTACACTTGGGCGCACCAGAGCACACTACTAGACATGTCCATGCTAGTAGCACACATCACATTTTTCACACTCACTTACAATTATAATTTATTTAGATCCACGACCACGGCTCTGTAATTTCCACCACCACATGTCCCATAGCTACCTAGTCTTTAATGAGAACTAACCCTAGAGAATTTGACTCCCGAACATGCCCCTCTTTTTCTTCGCCCACTAGGGCAGCATTTAACGTTATGTTTGCTTCATGAACTAATGACCCAGAAGTAAGCCTTTATGCAGCACGGCTTCTGTTTCTGGTGCCTTTGCGAGTAATAATCATTGAGGTAAACACACAAGCCACGCATCCACTGGCAGCGGCTCTTTAACTTAGAGGCATGAATAAACAACTGTATACATAATACCCAGTACAATGTTAGCTAATCTACGCGCACTTGCACATCAGCCAGCAACTTAAAGAGAGGGAAACCCATCCTGTCAAAGGGGACCGCCCGCGCTGAACTTTCCCGGTACACTTACCTTGTCTCTTGAGACACGCACCCAGCGTCCACACGAGGCTTCAGCGCTACACTGGCATACAGGCAAACCAGATGGGCTACCACTAGGGGACCTTTATTGGGAACATCTATGGGAAGCAAAATATGTTAACTGTAGCATGTTGTGGTAATTATTATTATTATTTTCCGTTTCACTAAGTAATGTCACTGAGGTTGAAATAACGACCTTATGTCAGCTGTGAAGTGAACATGCTGTACAAATAGGTCATAATTATGATGACACACAAGGGTTGGGTGTTAATCGTAATAGTAGTAATGTGTATAAAGTGAAAAATGAATTCTGTAAAAAATGCTCGTCTTGATGCAAAATGTTAAAAAATTATAAAATGTAAAAATATAAAAATGCAACATGAAAGGCACAAGACAGGTGTGGCCACATTGTAACCATGGCAATATCCAGTCTCAACCTGTACTGTAATTGAATGACACGCCCATTATTCAGTGTATATATAAACGCCCTAAATTCTAATGCAGATGTAGTGAACAAGGCGGCAACGCCGAAACGCGTCTAAGCAGACACTGATCAAGAAATAAAAAAGTTTGGATTCAGACCCACGGAGTCAGCGCCTTCTTCAATCGCACGAGTTTGGTTTAAAGGAATATATATATATATATATATATATATATATACCTATATCCATATGTTTCTTTGCCAATAAACCTAAGCACTGCAAAAATGATTTGGGCATCGACTCTGGTGTCTTTTGAAATGAAGATTGCGCCAGGAATTTGAGGAATTTAAGGGGTTTGGCGATCCCGCCGAGTGCCCGCTGTGAAAGCGGCAAAAGCACGCCACTTTTGTGTTTTGGTATATCCATATGTATATATGTACTCCCTTGCTCAGTACATATGCTTTGCTTTCGTTTTCTCCTATATTAGTTAAACATTCCTGCTCATTCTGTGGGGTTCGTACTATCTCTGCCAGTTGTTTCTCAGGTCAAAACCAGTAATGTTTTACTGTGTTTAGTCTATATCTGGGATAGCATTCCTAATGCTCTCTCCACTGTGGATACTTTTTGGGATCCTTCTCTTTGTTCCCCATAGGCAATGGCTCCTCTCCTTTAGGGCCTTCTGGGATACTGAGTTTTCCTCAGTAACTTTGTCTGTTGGCTTTGATTTTCCTCTACTCAACACTGACCATGGTCACATCCCTTCACGGGAGCCTACACGTATTGTGTTCATAGTGTATGTTCCTTTCAGGCACACATGTTTCTCTGCCAGGGTAGCGTTTTTGTGTGCTGTCCAAAGTCTTATTGCTTAGTTTCCTCTGATCCTTACCACAGATCTTGAGGTGCGGTGTTGCTATTTTCTTAACCTCATTTCCATGATCATCGGGTCTCAACTGTCTTATGCTAGACCGGATACTTCTATTCAGGGATCTCAAGCAAGTTCAGTTTGCAGACCCTCCTCCGGAAATGGATTGCTATGGTATTTAATACAATGGTAAGGAATCTGCGGCTAGATGTCTCTATCAGATAAATAAGTCACTTAATTTAGATAACACCTTATCTGGTAGAGATAGGATCTAGCTGCTGATTCCTTACCAAGCCTCCCATCCTTCCCGCTCTGCGAACTGGTTTCTGTTCTTCGCTAGAGATCCATATCCCTATACGTGGCTGGTTTTCTTAAGGCCTCAGACTTCTTTCACACACGATGTTTTGTTTTTGGGCACACTGTCTCCATGTCCAGTTTCTTTAATTGCTCTGCGTTGTTGGCGCTGGAAATAGTCACAGAAGAAACTGCTCTTAGCGCATCAGGGAAGGGCTTATATGGACTCCGTTGACATCTCATCCGGTGAACATTGTCACCACGTAGTCACATGACGCCCTCTATCGATGCGCAGAGGTACTGCTGTAGAAAAACAATTCAAGATCTAGTCTGGCTTCTGGGCAGAATTCAAAGGTATGGAATCCACGGCTAGATACTGTCTCTAGCAGATAATTTGTTACTGAAAGTAAATAAATTATTCACCAGAGCCAGAAGGGCGGTCTCTGTGCTGTACCCTGTGCTTAGGCCTGAAGCCCATTTGTGTGTGTGGTACGGGATGGAATTAGCTTCCAAGAAGTCTGACAGACTTCTGTTCTCATATTTTTCGGCTACTTTACTTAAACCCAGGAGCAGTTACAGAAAAACTAGTAAAACAAATAGCAGGTGTAGGTACCCCTTCTGCCTGCGTCCTCTGAGGCTTCCAAAAACTGCCCTGACAAGTTTGTCTAGTAATCTCCACTCTATTCTTCCTGTTAATCTTTCTTTAGTTGATCATAGCAGGGTAGCACACAGTGCCAAAGTGTCTCTTTAAAGGTGTAATTCACACTGAATAGTACTCACCAGCACCAGACCTTGCCTTCCATCGTGGCAAGAAAAGTGGAAGTCCCCATAGGGCGGTGTATTTGTTACCAACAGTCCAAGCAGGTTGGCAATTGCTCCCTCTGGACCCTTCACAAGGAAACAAAATGGCATCCAGGCCCAGAGTCTGTCCCATGGAGTATGCCTGACTCGGACCTCAGTCTTAGTATATCCCACAGCGCAACCTCCATGCTCCCAACGTGGACTCTGCAGCCAACTGACTATGGTGAGAAGCATGCTCCAGTAACCCAGCACAGAGTGCAGGCATTGTCTCCAGTTCACTGGCAGTGCAAGTCAGAGCTGAGCCTCCAAGATGGTGCTGCATTCAACTCCCAGAGGTTACCACCAACAACAAATGCTTGCCATGTTACTATCAGTAAGTGGTGCTACTCCTCGTCCTCTTCCCCTTCGGCACCAGCCACCCATTAACATCATTGGAGACTCTTGACCGGGAATTGGGACATTTGATGGGTATATGCTGAAAGGGACGTGAAGTTCCACTTTAGACAGCCTTTTCCAGGGCCTTTGCCCACCCATTGGTGCTGCATGTCAACTTAGCATCCTAAAGATCATCCATTGTTGTTTAGGCTGCTTTTAGTGTCACAATTTCTGAAAGGTTGCTTTACCTCTTTCCTATCTCACCGTTCATTGGGGTCTAAATCTTTTTTTGACTTTCTTAATGGCATCTTCTTTCTTGCCAATGTACAGTTTTCCTTTTTACTTACTTTGTAGACTGTTTTGTTGGTAGCAATAGCTTCAGCGTGTTTGGAGAATGTTGGGACCTCGCACTTTTCTACCTAAAGAGGTTTGCCATATGTACCTGTCCATCTTTCTTGCTCATAGTGATTTCACCCTATAGTATAGCTCAGTTTATCTCCCTACCATCCTTCCTCCCTCCACCTCATTCCACCAAGGAAGATAAGCTGTTGGATAAACTGGAGTTCAGGCATGTGGTCTCCTACTACATTGAACAGACACAACAGGTCAGACTAGAAGACCATCTCTTTGTGGGCCTTGCTGGAGCCCAGAAAAGCAGTGCAGTCATCAAACTAACCATTTAATGTTTGATCTTGCTGTTAATCAAGTTAGTTCAGCTACGCCCTATGCCAACAGATGCCCTTTGGAGGGCATTCAAGCCTACTCTAAATTGACCATGTCAGTGGAGAAGTGTGGCTCACTGGTTAGAGGAGGCAGGCCTGGAAGCAGAGGTCAGCCCGGGACCAGGGTTCAATTCCCGGCTCGGCGGGGTCTTGAGTCCTAAAATGTCATGGACTCGACAATTCTCGCTCCGGTGCCTACTCGATTCACGGGTTCACACTCTGCGACTCTGGGCAATAGCTTGCTTAATCTCCACAACGGCCCCTCGCGGCGGGATGCCTGGCTTTCACCTTGCGGATACCCTGCCGGGGTTATCTCACAGGGGAATACCAGGACGGGTTCCCTAAGCAAGCGCTTAGAAACCGCTTGGTGATTTGCGCTATATAAATTCCTGTACATTTACATTTACATGTCTACATCCAATGCTTTCATCAGAGTCAGTCCAGTGGCTGACATCTACCTGGTAGCAATAGTTGGGACCATTGCTAGAGTGCTGGCTGTCCACCCGCTTTTGCAGAAGCTAGGGTCATTGCCCTTTTGAGAGCTGAGATTTTCGATAAGCCTAATGCCAAGAGGGGACACTAAGAAGCTATGGCTGTTATCCTTGTGTGATATGAGATCTTGGATCCCTGTGTGCTAGGAGGGGGCGACCTTGAAGCTAGGGTCATCGTGTGTATGTGATGAAGTTGCCAACCGTGTGTTAGGAAGGGGGGTTCTGTGAAGCTAGTGTTCTCTCCCATTTTTAGGCTGAAGTTGGCAATACACGTGTGCCAGGAAATGAGCCACCATGAAACTAGGGACTTTGCCCGTGTGTGCACTAAGGTTTGCAATTCTCCCCACGCAACCCCCCCTTAACAACTCCCACCCCGATGTTCCATATGTCCATCGCCCATGTGTGAGGCGTAGTCTGCGACCCTGTGTGGCCAGGTTGGGTGCCACTGTGAAGATAATGCTGTTGACTGTGTGCAAACCAAAGTCGATGACGACTCCAACGTCCCCACCACCCCTGTGGTGCTGGGAGGGGGGCATCCATGAAGACCTGGCTCTATCACTCTGGATTATTATGCATGGGATGCTGTTAAGAACCCTTAACGATTGATCAGGAGCTAAGAGAAGATGTCAGAAACCGACGTGAACCCATCCTAAAACTGGGGATACCTGAGGTGACATCAAGAAAAGGCCACAAGAGGTCATAGGCCCTCAGCATCGGCAGACCGGAACCCTCAAAGAAGTGTAAGACTGTTGTAGGCTGTTGGACCTCCTGGGGACTTCACAAATTTTGTACATTGCGCTGCTAACATTGACTTAAGGCCAAACTTTGACTTTTTGGTGTGAGTTACATCTGAAAGTTGCCTTCATTACCCATTGGGGAATAACAAACCTCACAAGAATGGAAAGAGTGTTTTGGGGATCCAGCCCAGGACGATGCGAGCATGTCGAACTTAAGACACTGGGGATTATTTAGTGTGTTGTATCTGTGCTTTGTATTTGACTGGGCAAACAGCGTATTGCTGCTACCATTTGTACTTTGAGTCTAATGCTTGTGTATGCCATACACTTACCTCCCCCTCAAAGAGCTTTGGACTTATTGACCCTTCCTACCACAAATAGCCAAGTGCTGGAAGAGGTAGTACTTGGCCGGTTACCCAGGATCCATTGTAAATTGAGCCCCAGGGAAGCAGGAGTAAAAGGTCACAACCCCCACGGTTGGGCAGAGTAACCCTTACTTGCCATGTGGCCCCTTGAAAGGAGTTCTGACAGTTTGCCTTTTACAAAGTTAGCAGATTGCCATTATACTATTCTTTGGGTTTGCTTGAAGAGAAACAAGACACCACAATCAGGTCTCTTGCCAGGAGAGGGTAAACGTTGCATTTTAATATGTAAATTGCATATATGGTGTACAGAAACGTTTTGTTATTGTGTAGAGGATATATGATTCTGGTGTATTACCAGTCATCGTGAGCCACAAGCAGAAGCTGGGCTTTACTTCCAATAACATTTCTGGCTGGCAATGTATGTTTAGAAATGGACCCTACATGTTTTGCTTTAGTCCATCTCTCGATTATATAGAACTTGCAGATCAATACTCATCATATGCCATCTTATTTCATACTGTATCGTTTGAAACTCGCAGCCTCACTGTGTATCTTCAGCACAAGTGATGTCCTTCAAGTCAAGTTTTTTTACCAGCAGGCTCACCTGAAAACGCCATCAGTATACATCCTGGATGGAGCGAGGGCAGTTCTCTTTGCAGTGTGCCCTGTTCTTTGGCAGTTGAGAGAGAGTCTTATGCATCTTCCCTGTCCTCCTAGAAATCCTTCAGGAATTGAATCATTACCAATACAGCGTTCTCGTTCTGATAGCTGGTGGACTGGGCTTGGTGGAATTGCTTCCTTACCAGTGATTTGCTCCTCTTCAACTTGGCCCTATCACATTTCTCAGCAGCATAACTAAGGTCTCCCACCTTTTTCTTCAACTATTATTTAAGAAGTGCTCACTTCTAACTGTTTGGACTGCTAATAAAAAGAACTAAATCAGGAAGTATAACCAAAGCAAGCAGTCTTTTTTTATTGAATTTTTGCTAAAAATTGAACAGCATGCCTCATTTTAATAGGTGTTATAAAGATATAATACATCTTGCTGGTTTTAAAAGGGTACAACTGTGGTCATAAAACAAAAGCTAGATGTGCACCTCGATTCTGGGTAACAAATTATAATTCATTTGCACTCTATACTACATAGTGGATAGATGTTCTAAACAATTTTTTTACTCACTGTAATTTTAAAGTTGTTTGATGTAGTTCTGATTCACCAGTGTTTTGCCTATTCAATTTTATAGGTGACCCGATGGCTTCCAGACCACCTAGCTGCAAATTGTTATGGTTGTGAAAGCAAGTTTTGGCTAGCAAGCAGAAAACATCATTGCAGGTAATTTGGAAAGAGATAACGTAATAGGAATGACTGGGTGGGAAACAATATGATGCACAGAGCGGTAGTGAGAGCTGGGAAAAGAGTTGTTGACCCTGGAGCATCATATTTGTAAGTGATTTCAGTTTGCTCCTTTTGACGTAGTGATCTTATCTCATGACATGACTCACGAAGCAAGGAGACGCTGTTGCTGCGCTATGTGCGAAGGGCTGCATTATTCTACTTGGGAGTACTGTGCGCTTATTTTTAATTGTGTTTTTAACTTTCTTACCTTCTCGCCGCTTCCCCGGTCCACCGCTGACTTTGGTCAGATTGTTGTGGAGGGAAGACGGACTTGCTGCACACACCGGAAGTGAGTAGACTTCCACCTTAGCTCGTGGTGCAAGTTAGTTGGTTTCTGAGTATAAGTAGGGATGTCCCTCCAAACGCGCAGCGGGCGCGCCAAAGGCAAGCCCGTCTGCGTCCGTCTGCGCCCGTCTGCGCCTGTCTGCGCCCGTCTGCGCCAGTACGTCGCCTCTCGCCAGGAATGCGGGTCGAGGGGAGTTGGGTGGTTACACCTACTCAAGGGATACTCTACTACATTTGAACCCGCAGGGTATCCGATGTAACATGACCCCACTACACCCTTTGAGTGGTCCTATCCACTGTGTATGTGGGATGTTTTCCCTCCCTAAACCAATAGCACTTCCGCCCCCCCGAATCATTAGCCCTCAACAACGGCAAAAAAAATTCAACTGAATGTAAGATCCCTAGTTAAACACCATGCAGAAATCCATGACCTCATTACGGATAAAAGCCCGGATATTTTTTTCCTTACTGAGACGTGGCTGCAGGAGGATATGGCGACGGTATCTAACCTTGCTCTGCCTCCTGGCTACTCCATGTGTACAATAAATAGGAAGACGAGAGGCGGTGGTATTGCAGTGATTGTTAAATCTCGCTACTCATGCCTCTTCTCAAAAGTTGACATGGAAGGATGTGAATGTTCTCGTTTTAGTATTTTGATAAACCCACATCTGACCCTCTCCGGGGTCTTGGTGTATAGGCCACCTGGGCAAGCCAGAAGCTTTAAAAATGCTCTTTTGGAGACAGTAGGGACGCTTGCTGTAGGAACTGCTAATTTTAACATCTTTGGAGACTTGAATCTTCATTTTGATCTTATTCAAGACAATAAAATTGGCTGCTTGCTTGCAGATTTAGCGGCATTTCAGCTGTACCAATTAGTCGCGAGTCCCACTCATAGCGGGGGGCATCTGTTAGACCCCATCTTTTCTAACATTGAATCAGCCACAGTGGCTGCCCCCATCCCGGTACCTTGGTCGGATCATATGTTGGTTGAAATTACCCTCCCTTTATTAGAATCTTTGGGTAAGATCACCAAGCAACCAGTTCACAAGCGCCCACGGTGGAAATTGAGATTAGATGACTTCTATGCCCTGCTTAGAACAGACCCCCTTGAACCTTTTGACAACGCAGAGTCCGGGTACGAGATGTTTTGTGCCTGGATAACTCGGGCTCTTGACTCTTTGATCCCGGGGAGTTGGTTCCAAGGACGATCCCAAGAGTCCAGTCCATGGTATAATGACATCTTAAGTACACTGAGGAAAGCGTGTAAAAAAATTGAACGGGAATGGAAGAAAGACTATGACCCGGAAATAAAAACCCACTATATGGCAGAACTCAAGAATTACCATAGAGCCATTTGCAGGACGCGGGCGGCCTACTATGCCAATGAGATTAGGCTTAGCCCGAATCCATCAAAATTAATTTTTAAAATCTTAAAAGACCTTAGTGCCAGGAGACCCTCGGCACCTGTAACTATCTCTGAATTGCACTGTGAAGAACTAGCTTCCTTCTTTGTGGAGAAAGTATGTGTAATCTATAGGTCTTTTTCACCCAGGTCAACATTCTGCAAGTCTATCCCGTCTAGTCCAGAGCCGATCGCCAAACTCATGGCAATCCCTGAAATCTCCTATGAGGAGCTCAACAGACTGTGTGGAAAAACTACGTCTAGCTCTCCTGCCGACCCCCTGAAATCTGCCCAATTCAGGGAGGCGTCCATGCTCTTGCTGACTCCTCTCCGTCAGATAATTAATTCTTCCTTTTTGTCGGCTGTGATACCAGCTAAGTGGAAACAGGCGTGGGTATCCCCTATTATTAAAAAGCCAACTTTGGATCCCACCAAACCTGAGAATTTCAGGCCAATCTCCCTTCTCCCCTGGGTGGCTAAGGTAGCGGAGTCCCATGTTAATAGTAATCTTACGAGCTTTTAGTGCTCCAACAACACTCTGGATGCCTTACAACATGGCTTCCCCTCCGGCCACAGCACCGAGACAGCGCTTTTAGCCATGACCGAACACCTGTGTACCATCCTTGACTCTGGTCAAACGGCGGAACTTATCCTGTTGGATCTGAGTGCCGCCTTTAACACGGTCCTGCATGGTGTTCTGCTCCATCATCTGGAAGAAGTGGGTGTCACAGGCCTAGCCTTGGAGTGGCTCAGATCCTTTCTCACCGGAAGATCCTTTCGGGTTTCCACTCCCCCGTTTCTGTCCCTGGAACGACCTATTGAACAGGGGGTCCCTCAGGGCTCGGCGCTCAGCCCCACTTTGTTCAATCTTTATGTTCAGCCACTGGCTGCGGTCGCCAAGCAATGGGAACTCTCAATGGTCTCATATGCGGACAACTCACAGCTTGTGGTTGCCTTGGCGGATGATTCCACTCTGAGTGCCTCCAGGTTTAAGAATGGTCTGACGGCCGTGGCAACCTGGATGACCGCCAATTACTTGCAGTTAAATGCGAGTAAGACAGAAGTTCTGCTAGTGGGTAAGAACGCCAATCTTTGGGGTGAACAGTGGTGGCCGAATACATTAGGTAAAATCCTGGATCCCAAGACAGAAGTAAAAAATCTAGGGGTGTGGATAGATTCCTCCCTTAGCTTCTGCACCCATACTAAAAGAATGGCAGGGACGTGCTTTGGGCTCTTACGGGGTCTTAGACCCATTTTGACATTTTTTGACCCTCCTACCCGCCAGCTAATAGTGCAATCGACTATCCTCTCCTGCCTGGATTATGCTAGCTCCTTGCTCCTGGGGGCTAACTAAGCAGAGATTAGGAGGATGCAGCGCATACAAAATGCGGCAGCTAGAACTCTGGTAGGACTTCCACGTTTCCACCCTATTGCTGACACAAATAGCAAACTTCATTGGCTCCCTGTGGCAGAGCGGATCCAATTTAAAGTTCTTTGTCTTTCTTTTACGATCCTAAAGCTCGCCACTCCACTGATGCTCTGTATGCTATTGACCCCGTATGTACCCCTGCGAGCACTGCGCTCCCTCGGTCAGCACTTGGTAGCGGTCCCACTAGTGAAACGTTTATAGGCGGCCGCTCGTTCCGCTATCTTGCTGCTAAACTGTGGAACTCTTTGCTGACCAAAATCCGTGGCTTAGAGGATCTGCTGACTTTTAGAAAGGCCATTAAGACCTATCTTTTTCCTTTAAAGTAAGCCTCAGACAACTGTTATGTTTAGTTTTGTGGTGTTCCTGTTGGGGCATTCTGCCGTTCTTGCTAGTGACACCGCCGGGACACCCCTTGGCTGGGGCAGCTGAGCGCTATATAAAACCATATAACATAACATTGTAGTGTGTTTATCTAGGTACCTATATTGATACTCCTATTTCTGACCCTTGTCCGGTTATTAATTCATTAATGTCCATACACCGGCACAGAAACCCGTTTTCAGATTAGGTCATAGCGCATGCTGTCACGTTAAGCAAGCACTATCCCTTCAGCCCCCTAGAAAGCACACAGAGTTCTCAAAACAAATCAAACCTCCAACAGACCTGGGAAATCCCCCGCAGTTATTGTTTTGATTTCGCTCGAGAACTCCTGCAAAGAATGTAAGAACGACCAGTCCTTATGACATTCTTGCTGACGTCTTATGTCCATCCTTACGTCAAACACGGCACCTTTCAGGTATAAATATACCGACGCAGCCCTAAGCTAAGACACGGTGGTGACGAGCTTGGAGCAGCGCTACTTGCCGGAGAGCCCAGCTGATGCAGAAAAGCCCACGGACGCTGCCCCTCCCTTTTGACGCGCTGAGAGAGACTCTGCCTTTTCTCCTGCCGAGAAATCCAGCCTCCGGCGTTTCCAGCCGCCCTCGCGGGTAACTGGGATATCGAGTCCTGTGACAGAGATACCAACCCTCCAGCCTTCTAAATCCCAGGTACTGAACTGACTAACCCCTTACAGAGAATTCTTGAGTCAGATTCTTGGCAAAACAAACTTAACTTAAACTGCTACTTACTTACTCCCTCCCAAGTATTAGGCTTAGGTCAGGTACACCGGGGTAGGCGTAGTTAGAAGCACCAGTTGAGTACGATTAGTCAATGTACATATGTATGTATATCTTTTATCCATTTTAAGTATCATATGGCTAAGAAACCATATAAATGCTTTTACAGTATTATTTTATAATTCTGTTTTTACTGTATGCACTTTACTTAACTATAAGTATTGCAATAATAGCGATTCATTTCTCTTGTATGAGAAAAGAGACTGATCAATAAATAACATCTTTTTATTGAACCACGCCCATCTCTTATTTCTCTACAAACTGGTGAAACTAAGAATGCACGTACTGACTGAGTAAAATAGTTGTCTTTTGTTTTCACACGACTCTAGAGATATACTCTTGATTAGGGGAGAGCAAAGTTGTCATGTTCTATGGTTGTCAGAAACTAAATCCCTTCTTGTCTATCCAGGGAGGTTAAACTCCTCCTTGCCTATTCGAGAAAGTTTCTAGTGAACTCTGAGCTAGCTGGCACACATAATTTTAAGTCTAATATCGTCAGTAGAAGACCTAGTTAACCACAGTCCTACGTCTATACTATTGAAGATATTATTCCAATGTGCAGAGCCTATTGGGATAATAGGAACTACACTACATGGCGCCCAACGGTTTGGATAGGCGATAAATCTAACGCAAGACATTAGAGTAACTCAGTCGTGCTTTTTCACACAGGCCCTTTTTTCCCATAAAACTCCAAAGACGTCTGGAGTGGGTGAAAGGTTAAATCCGCCAAACTTAGTAGGAGGAGACTCCTATGTATGGTTTTTGGTTTATTCAACGTTGAAGGATACAGTGTTCCAAAATATTGTGCATCTAATCTTTGTTTCCTTGAAAACCTGATCTGCAACAAAAACCCTTCTTGACAGTAAAATGTCAGAAACTGAAGAAGATAGGGAGGCAGCTAGAATAGCAGCTCAACTCCTAGAGGAAGACACAAGTCTCCTGCAGCAAGACCCGGATGCAATACTCATCCCGGTCAGCATAAGAAAAACTATAACCTTAAAACTTATAGAAAATGGACTAACACCGAGAGGTGGTACAGTCATATTCGTAATTGAGGCACACGAATATCGGCAGACAGAGGTATTCTATTCATGGATAAATTTTCCAGCAGCAAACGCTGTAACAAAGGAGTTCCATTATTACAAGATAGAGGAACCTCCGGATGAGTACACCCCTTTCGAGGAGGTGGAAATACCACTCAAATACCAAGAGCACATGCTCTGGTTTAAAGGCGCCCTAAAACATAATGATCACATCACCAGGCTCGGTCCACTAGGTAGACCAGGAGCAACGTGGCCGGTTCTAGCCAGCTACACACCACATCCAGACATTGAAAAAATGTCAATACCAGAACTTTTAACACAGTTAAAACAACTAATTAAAATACACAGACAACTAGTCCAATATGTAATGCGGACTTCAACAGTCCAACCAGCTATTAAAATTCCACAGCTGACCCCTCATCAGGGGAACACAAACAAAATCACACCACAGAACATACAGTCTAGGTAAAGTACCCATTAAAAGGGAACAAATTCCATTCTGGTTAGCACAGAAAATAACTCAAATAGAGGCGGTATTTCCAGATACCACCCCTGTGGAGAAACACAGAATTCTGACTATCTGTCTCCCAATGGGGATCGCACCACATGTGGAGGACTGTGACACTTGGGGTACAGTCTTTGCTTCCATTTACACAAAAACACATGGTGTTCCGTCCATGGCGGTAATACCAGAGGTGCTAAAACAGATTCAAAATGAATACGGTCCAGAACCTGCCTATACTCTGGGTATGAAATTACTGAAAGACTTCAAGCAGGTCTCTGCAATATTACTAGCAAAAATAAAAGGGGAAGCAGCAAATGTGGCGATCCGCCAAAGATTGAAGGAAACAGATATAGCAGACCAACCATTTGAACTTGCCAGAATCATAGAAAAATCCTATGAAGAACTAGGAAGAGATAGTTTGGGTGGGAAACCAGTGAAACCCCAACTAATAGAAAATCCTGAAAAGATATTTATTAAAAATAATCTAAACACTTCAAAAAAGAACTGGGATGGAAATAAACAATCCACTCCCAAAGAAAAAAGATTCCAGTCCAGAGGAAGGTCTCCTCGGCGGAGAGAAAGATCTCCGGACTAAGGAAACAAGTCTCCCCAGAGGGAGCCCTCTGAGAAAAAATACAACCTTAGAAATAGGGATAATTTGAAGAAACCTGATAGATATCAAGATATTGATACACGTCCCTCTCGATCTTTTCAGACTTCCTCGCAGAAATCGGAAAGAAGAGGACGGTCAGAACACAGGGAAGAGCACGTCAAGTCCAAAGACAAAGAACCTGCTCATCAAAGTAAAAAGTTACAATTGCCAAAGAAGAAGGTAGCCAGCATTAAAATAATCAAACATGCCGAGGATCCTGAGGACTCAGCTGAAAAACGGAGAGTGGGCTCAGACAATGCTAGACAGCGCAGCAGAAGTGAGCATAGCTCGCAAGATTCTGATGAATCATCTGGAGACAGTGGACACGAATGAGTACATTCAGGTGGAAACTGCAGATACCAGAGTTAGCAAACCTCATAAAATATATGAAATAACCTTACGTATAGAGGGAGATAAGACTAGGAAAATAAGGGGTCTATTTTGGGATAATCTCTCCGAGGGCTATGACATCCTCCTAGCTGAAAAAGACTGGCCACCGGAGTTTGTAAGGGAGTGCCCTCATGGCGAAGAAATGATTATGCCTGCCTTCTCAAATCATATTCCAATTCATAAAAAATATACACTTGCAAGAAAGTGGGCAGTAGCCCAGGCTCCTGCACTATATAAAAATCATGTGGGATGGGATGAGGACTCTCCTCCTCACAAAATCCAGGTAAAATCTCAACCAACTGCACAAAGGCAGTACCCAATTAAGCAAGAAGCTAAAAAACAGGTCAGGGAGATCTTAGATCAACTTGAATACCAGGGGGTGATTGAAACATGCACCTCACAAATGAACAATCCTTTGTTTCCTGTCTCCAAACCAGATGATTCATATCGTCTAGTTTTGGACTACAGACACCTTAACTCATGCTGCAAAACGTTTGCCGTACAAAACTCACACAGTGCCGCACTAATGAATAGCATAGTGCGCAAAAAATACAAAACAACATTAGACATCTCTAATAGATTCTTTTGTCAAAATATAGCACCAGAAAGCAGATATTTGACCGCTTTCTCAATAAATGGCTCGCAGGAAAATTTCTGTCGTTTGCCCCAAGGGTTCAAGAACAGCCCAGGATTATTCTCAGCGAGAGTAACAGAGTTACTACAAATATATGATGATGAAGCATTATCTTATGTCGATGACATCTATCTAACAGATAATGACTTGGATACTCACTTGAAAAGAGTGAACACCATAATACTTGGGTTCGCAGCAGAGGGTTACAAATTCAACTTCAAGAAGTCAAGAATTGCCCATCTGACTGTCCTATTTTTAGGATATGAATTATCAAGTGAAGGCAAAAGCCTGGCTGACAATTTCCTAGAGAAATGTGCTGTAATCCAAGCACCTAGAACACTGAAAAACTTGCAATCGATTCTAGGTTTCCTGAATTTCGGAAGAACTTACGTTATAAACTATGCAGAGAGGGTTAAACCTCTCTATGATCTAATAAAACCAGATTTTAAAAGAATCAATTGGACTCAAAAACACACAGAAATTTTGAGATCTTTACAAACAGACATGTTAGTTAAAACAAAACTGCAAACATGCGATAATACACGCAACCTTGTGATTCAAGTCATCCCAGGAAGATGCGGATTCACATACCTAACCTCAAATGAGGGAGAAAAGGTACCAATAGCATACAAATCACATTTGTACACAGAAGCTGAAAAAACATTCAGCATTAAGGAAAACATTGTTCACGCGGTTCAAACAGCTGTAGCAAGAGAAAGATACCATGCTGATGGCAGACAGATTACAGTCAGAACAGCAGAATCAGCCTTTGAGGCATTAACAAGCCCATGTAATTTACCTACAATGGCACTTAATCCAAAATGGATACAATGGGAAGATTCTCTTGCTACAGACAGAGTGAAATACTATTTTGATCCAGAAATGACAAAATGAAAAAATCTAGAATATGAAAGAGAATATCCTCTGCCAATCGACATTCTGCCCATACGACAGTACGCCTGTGTGATACATACAGACGGACAGGTTCAGCCCTCAGTTTGGGGAGAACAAGCTTATAACGCCACATGCGAGATTACAAAAGACGTGTGGCGCGGAGGTAAATTAGAACCTCTGTTTTCAAAAACACACTCAGTGGAAAATAATTCAGAACAACAAACTGAAATAATAGCATTAAAAATGGCGCTAGAAAATGCCGATCGCGAATTCCCGACACTAATAGTGTGCGATTCATATTAATGCGTCAAATCATACAATAACGACTTGCAGAAATGGGTTGAAAACGGGTACAAAGATGACACAGGTGCAACAATAAAGCAAAAATCGCTTTGGGAACAAATCGTTCTTTTAAAGAAAGAACTACCAAAGACTCACGTGATACACTCACTGAGTCATCAACGTGATGGCGTTCACGTTGCAGGGAATTCATTGGCTGAGACAGCCACAACGGAAACAACTAAATGGGCTTCCGTAGCTACAAAAAAGCGTTCAATAAAATACATTGATGGGGAAACAATGCTGGCGGTAAAAAAGTCATCAAAAGGCGACTGCTCAGCGCTACCCTTCATGTATCCACTCAATTATACATACATAATCGATGCAAACTCCGTTCCTTTTGCTCGAATCCCTGGAGTGGGGGATAGAGTGATTCCAAACATGGACAGGAGAGGCTTGTTAATAGCAGACGCACATATGGGTGAGGGTCTTAGACACCTTACACTGAAGGATTCTCTAGAAGAATTACAATCAACATACTGGTGGCCAGGAATGAGCCTGCAACATCACATATTTGCAAAAAACTGTTCAGACTGCAACAGAGATCGCAGTGGTGACCGAGACGGTGTATTGCCATGGCGTTTCACCCAATAAGGATTAGGCTATCGACATAAAATACCCAGTATGAATAATGCGTCATATTAGCATATAGAGACTATTTTCACTTAAAATGTAGACCCCAGATCTCGGCTGACGTCTGAACTGTTATACAAAGATTTGCGAGTCTATAATGGCATATACGCAATTGGCATGCTACATTCTGACCAGGGTCCTGCGTTTAGCTCTCGGGCTTACAAGGAGGCCATGACCAGCATGGGCATTGCATTGCGGTACTCTTGTCCCTTTCATCCTGAGGGAAACGGAATTGTGGAAAGAAAAAACGTGACATAAAGCAATCTATAACAGCAAAGGTATTAGGTTCGGGAGCTGGGTGGGTCAAACATTTAATAAGTGTCCAACGTAGTCTTAATAATCTGCCAAGAAATTCTCTGAGAGGTCTCAGTCCGTACGAACTATTGTTTGGGACTAGAATGTTAATCCACGACCTTGATAGTCAAACTTCAGTGGTTAAAGAAAAATGCTTTGATATCAAAGATCGTTTGGCTATTTTACAGGACTTAAACGAAACAAGAAAAGACCTGAGCAACATAAAGTTGAAACAGAAGCAAATAACCACTGAAGAGAAACCACCTGTCCCAGCAAGGCCTGTCTGGATTCCAAAAATCGGGGATCTGGTCAGAGAAAAGATCGCGGTGAAGAAGGAATTTGGGCCTTCTTACAGAAAAGCAGTTCCTGTCTTGTCTGTCAACGGGACAAGATCAGTAGTACTACCGCCCCTTGCTGGTAAAAAGGAGAACCGAGTTGTATCCATCGACCTGGTTAAACCACAATCATGTGGCCGATAACAAGTAGTAGGCCAAGTGGACTCCCAAGAAGTAGCAGAACACCAAAGTTTGCTACAAACACAGAGGTTCAAACTGAAAGACTAATCACAATTGATAAATCTACAGTAAAACAAGAAGGACTATGCAACAAAGCCATGGAACTTAAACCTCTTGAAACCCAAATTAAAATCTTAAATCAAGAAACACCAGTCTACAATGATGTAACCACAGACTATGCTAATGAAACAAAGAAAATTCCAAAAACAAAAAGGAATGCGGAAGCAATTGAAACAATTGACAGAACAGCATCAGGCTACTTCATCAACTTCGATGATTTTTCTGAAGATCTGAGTGAACCAGAGGAACAGCGGACAACAAAAACTTTTAAAGATAAAGCAAAGGAACTCTTTCATCAACTAAAAGAAACCTATTTGATTTCTCCATGGATTGAACTTTGGGTGGCACTAGGAGTATTCATCCTCATACTTTGGCTCATCATGGTACTATGCTTGGGACATTTCATTGAGGGAAAATATGCTACAATGGACACAGCAAGTAAGAAAATCAACTTGGTCCTGAAACCACACAAGTCTTCACACATAGAGAAAAGAGAACTTTCTTCAGTAAACTTAACAGCCAATCCTATACCCGGCGGGGTAGCATGGGACAAAACTGATTACGAAATATATGGTCCGGTTGAACTCCTGAAGTATCCTCATCAATTCAAGATTTCATTAAGTGACTTTGTAAAACCAAGCACATTTGCTGATGATTGGGACTTTGAAAGTATTAATGATATGATGTCTGATCTAGTAATGTCAGCTACATTTACAGAACATGGTTATTTGCAAGGTTCATCTAATTACGATCAAATGTTTTGTTATAACCATTATGGTAACCATTATCTGCATAAATCTACTCAACCTAGAAACGTTTTAAAATTTAACCAATGGGAACATTGTGCAACTCCACCAAAAAGCAGTTCAAAGACATATTTTGATAAATATTCATACTTTTCAGGGTTCAACACAAGTAATGCAGAATCGTTTTATTTCAAATTGTTAAATAAGACAGGAGTGAAAGCCATGCTTACAAACACAAAAATGATATATTCAGACTCATTTTTTGAAAAAATGAATACATTCGGTTTTGATTTCTGGAACAATAACATTGAAACGAAAACGATCTGGGGCACAAAAGATTGGCAAGTGCAAGGTATAGAATCATTATTCAGAGCCTGCATGATCCTAGAACAAATTATATTTTTGAATGATACAATTCAACAAACATCCTGTCTTGGCCTAGCCAAAATTAAAGACTTGAATAACCCGTCTATTCCAAAACCAACACCTACCAGTAATAGCACTACGGATGTTGAGATAGACATATCCTATATTTTAAACCAAAACAGAACACATGCTGATTGGAAAAAATGGTTGATCTGGCCCACAGACACAAATAACTGTCAAGACAGATTCCTGAACAAAATACAGGGGTTCACATTGACCAGGCCAGACCCAAGATACTCCCAGAGACAACATCCAGGGATTGTAACTACTTACAGTGTGGGAAAACTCTGCCTTCAATGGCTACATACATCCACACTGTCAGAAATTAAGCAACACTTAACTTTACTTAAAGAAGGTGCTGACTTGCGTGATTTCATCAAGGGACCACGCAAACAGCGTCTAAAACGTTTCATAGCGGCCTCTATATATGCAGCTTACAACGAAGCTTGGAAAGTAACTCAAATTGAGACAGCAGAAAAAATACGGGAAATTGACCGTGTTAATTTGGAAAAATCACTTTCTGTTGTGGACAATGGGTTAATGACTCTGTCTTCCAGAATATATTCACTGGACAGTATTGTATCTTCTGCAATCGATATAATAGAACAAGACTTACTGATGTTGCAACACGGTCAGTCTCTATTGCGTTCTATTGTACATCTTGGCTGGACGTTACAAAATCTGCGTTCAGGCTATGTGCCTTGGCGTTTAATCAACACAACGTCACTATTTAATATCTTTAACCTTACTGATAAACAAATCAGTTTGGCACAAAAGGGTGCTGACTATACAATTCTGAGCATTGAAAAAACTTGAGAGATTACCATTGACAATGTCAGAACGACCTGTCATTGAATGGATAATACATGGGATAATAAATATTCCGATAACAACTTTCCAGTTTCAATACTGCCAAAAATATATACAGGCAGGCCAGTATGAAAGGTTGGGTAAAGAATACATTAAGTCCACATGGAACTTGCCCTATACACACACATGTGTCAGTAATAACGGACAGAGTGTATTTTTTAGGGGTAATAATTGTGAAAAATCACTAAGTGGCATACTTCTGTGTCAGGGTATTAGTTTGCATTGGGCCTGTGAAGGGACTTCAAATAACCTTTCATGTCACCAGTTAGGCACACCTGCAACACAAATAGAACCATTCTTTAGAAGACTTTCGAACGGGAGTTACATTCTAATTGTAGATCACAGATGTTGTGGCTTGCTGCCAGGAAAACCTTATCTCGTAAGCGTGACTTCCAGGGTCATGTGCTGTGAAAGAGTATTGTTCCCGAATGATGCTCCAGACAGGGAGGGAAGGTTATGGCCCAGTTTAAAAATCTCTTCTATTCGAATTGATACTTTAAGCAGAATGAAGACTGTGCTCCTACAGACGCCAACCCAGTTGACGTCATCAAAAGAAACGTATGATCTCCAAGTTGCAAGGACAACGGCAGAGATTCATTCAATGTTATCAACAAATTGCCCCCTACACTTCGCAGAAATGCTGAACGAAATCTTAAATATTTCTGATACAAGTGGTATCGCGAGTGTATTTAAGACAGTTTTTTCAGGCGCTTTAACACCATTCAAAGCGATCCTGGGTATTTTTCCAAATTTCGTCCATTCCATCTTTGGCGGACTTCCACTCCTGTTGGGACTCGTAGCAGGCATTTTATTCTTGCTACTCTTGCTTCGTTATGGCAAGCCATGTCACAGACAAGACTCCAGCAACAATGGAAGAAACAATCCTAGCTATCCGCTACCGGGACCGCATAACTAAAGTCCTTGGCTTAGCCCGGCTACGAGATCTGAATATGACCTGGTTTCTTTCATTCAGACCCATTTGGCAGAATTGTGTTATGCCTGTATTAAGGTGCATGCTATGCGGCGATGAATGCGTGTTGGACACCTCTCTTACACTACAATCAGACGTACCATTGGATGCAGATACTTTGTTGGGTCCAGTAAAGGCTCATGCATTGTGCTGTCCCCAGCGGCTACCTATCCTGATGACGGCATTCGTGGAGACTTCACCACTACGATTGAAGGGTAGTGAAGTACAAGATGAAAGCAGCATCGACCAGGTACGGCCTTCTGTAAGCAGTTCTGATCAAACCATCAGTGAAAGCAATCATGCGCGTGACTGCATGGTAGCGACATTTTCTAACCTAGTCGAACTCTCCCCAGAAGCTGTAGACAGTTTTTTCGAGAATCTGTCTGAAATGATGTTTTCACCGTAACAGAGAGAATGATTTTAAACAAACTTGCACACGGTGTTCCCTGAACTCTGAATTTGGCCTTCAGTCTTTTGAAAACAAAGTGACTGTTAACTATTTTTTCTCTTCTCCCCTGAAAAGCGAAAACTTTTTTCCAAATTCCAAAATATTTACCTTTTGGGCACTTATCTTCTGCTTAAAGTAAAACCATTCTTAGAGAACAGAACTTCTATTCTTAGGGATACTAGAGACGTTACATTACCTCAACCTCTAGTTTATATGCAATTAATTGTGTTTATATGTGATGAGATGGTCTCGCAATTTTTTTCTGTATCAAGAGCCATTTCATGTGTAATTTCGCAAATCATTCATGCAGATATAAAATGTGCATCTCCTTTTGAATGATTATACTGCTTGACTGTATACAGTACCTATACTCATTTCGTGCATTTTGCATACGCCATTTAAAAAAAAAAAAAAAGTTTTGGGGGTGGTTCGGTATACACATGCACTGTTAGTTATGTTTAGAGAAGTGGAGTGGAGAAGTGTGGCTCAGGGGTTAGAGGCAGCAGACCCGGAAGCTGAGATCGGTCCTGGACCAGGGTTCAATTCCCCGCCTCGGCGGGTCTTGGGCTAAAAAAAATTCCACGGACTCGATAATTCTCGCCCCGGTGCCTCCTCGACTCACGGGTTCACACTCTGCGACTCTGGGCAATAGCTTGCTTAATCTCCACAACGGCCCCTCGCGGCGGGATGCCTGACTTTCACCTTGCGGATACCCTGCTATCTCACAGGGGAATACCAGGAAGGGTTCCCTAAGCAAGCGCCGGGAAACCCACTGCGGGTAGCTGTGCGCTATATAAGCTCAACTACATTTACATTTATTATTGCTTAGGTTAGTAAATATGTACATAAAATCGTGGAGTGGGTGTAGTGTGTTTATCTAGGTACCTATATTGATACTCCTATTTCTGACCCTTGTCCGGTTATTAATTCATTAATGTCCATACACCGGCACAGAAACCCGTTTTCAGATTAGGTCATAGCGCATGCTGTCACATTAAGCAAGCACTATCCCTTCAGCCCCCTAGAAAGCACACAGAGTTCTCAAAACAAATCAAACCTCCAACAGACCTGGGAAATCCCCCGCAGTTATTGTTTTGATTTCGCTCGAGAACTCCTGCAAAGAATGTAAGAACGACCAGTCCTTATGACATTCTTGCTGACGTCTTATGTCCATCCTTACGTCAAACACGGCACCTTTCAGGTATAAATATACCGACGCAGCCCTAAGCTAAGACACGGTGGTGACGAGCTTGGAGCAGCGCTACTTGCCGGAGAGCCCAGCTGATGCAGAAAAGCCCACGGGCGCTGCCCCTCCCTTTTGACGCGCTGAGAGAGATGCTGCCTTTTCTCCTGCCGAGAAATCCAGCCTCCGGCGTTTCCAGCCGCCCTCGCGGGTAACTGGGATATCGAGTCCTGTGACAGAGATACCAACCCTCCAGCCTTCTAAATCCCAGGTACTGAACTGACTAACCCCTTACAGAGAATTCTTGAGTCAGATTCTTGGCAAAACAAACTTAACTTAAACTGCTACTTACTTACTCCCTCCCAAGTATTAGGCTTAGGTCAGGTACACCGGGGTAGGCGTAGTTAGAAGCACCAGTTGAGTACGATTAGTCAATGTATATATGTATGTATATCTTTTATCCATTTTAAGTATCATATGGCTAAGAAACCATATAAATGCTTTTACAGTATTATTTTATAATTCTGTTTTTACTGTATGCACTTTACTTAACTGTAAGTATTGCAATAATAGCGATTCATTTCTCTTGTATGAGAAAAGAGACTGATCAATAAATAACATCTTTTTATTGAACCACGCCCATCTCTTATTTCTCTACAAACTGGTGAAACTAAGAATGCACGTACTGACTTAGTAAAATAGTTGTCTTTTGTTTTCACACGACTCTAGAGATATACTCTTGATTAGGGGAGAGCAAAGTTGTCATGTTCTATGGTTGTCAGAAACTAAATCCCTTCTTGTCTATCCAGGGAGGTTAAACTCCTCCTTGCCTATTCAAGAAAGTTTCTAGTGAACTCTGAGCTAGCTGGCACACATAATTTTAAGTCTAATATCGTCAGTAGAAGACCTAGTTAACCACAGTCCTACGTCTATACTATTGAAGATATTATTCTAATGCGCAGAGCCTATTGGGATAATAGGAACTACACTACAACATAACATTGATTACCCCTTCCAAATTGTTACGTGTTATGTATAACCTTTTGCAGACTCTGTGTTGTCATGCGAGCATTTGTTTGTCAAGCTGTGTGATATATAGGTTTGGCATTGACCAAGGCCTTTTGATTTCATTAAAATTAAAAATGCCCAATAATTTATCCTGGAGTTCAGATAGCTCTGTTCCTCCATTGGTCCGTTATTGTATCTTCCACTCTCTACTGCATAAAGCATGGGGTGAGCCCACTTCAGTCATTGGCTTACTTCACTTGAAGTGACTGCATTCTGCCCTTTCACAAAGATCACATCTGCTCACAAGTGTTATCCTTCTGTGCCAGGGATTTCTAGGACAGCCTGTACTGTTTAAGACAAAAATATTTGGCTTTTTACCTTTTTTTTGTTTTTTTTTTAACATTGGTGACGGTCCTGTTGCTCCTCGTACAAGAAAATCTAGCAAAAAAACTGGACAAACCAAAACCTGCATTGACAAAGCTAAAAGGCTGACAACCAACTCTAGATTGGCTTAGCCAGTGCTTTTTATTTATTGCCGCATATCTGCTTTAGAGTTTACTTACTTAATGTCCTAACTCTATGTGAAGTGTAGAAGGTAGGATGGGAAAAGTGTGTTTAGTGAGTTGTTCCACACACCTGTAAGTGAGCAGCGGAAGAGGTAAATGTTTCTGCAATTAGTGAAATTCCAGAAGCCCAGATTCAAAACTTTCATATTCACCAGAAATTCAAAGGTATCTTGCCTTATGGTTGAGCAGAAGTTACAAAGAAATTGTTGGAAATATAAAAACCAAGACTACCTTTTGAAAGAGGAAGTCCCCATCATGGGTGTACAGTTGTTTTTGCATTGATACCCCTGTCTCCTTGGTGTTGTAAAGATTTATATTTTATAAGCTATTCCCATACTCTACAACGTGACTGATAGTTCAGGACTTACGATAGCCAGTTTAACTAACAATCTTCTCTTTAAATGGGAATTCAGTGTGTATGTGTATGTATATATGTATATATATATATATATATATATATATATATATATATATATATATAAACACAGGAGAGATTAGATAGGGTCAAAGGTCAAAGTTTAAAGACTCCACGAGATACGTAGCCCCATTCACGACATTCTTAAATACACAAAATATCTCAAAGTCTGAAAAAGGGAATACGAATAATCATAAATCAAGACTCTAATAAGGTGTGTAGAAAATATACAAAAATGTGTATGGATTCCCATCACTCACCATTCCAGGTGACATGCTTCATCATCTGGGTCTCCTTTAGCAGGGCTACAACTCCACCCTAATGAAGGAGGAGCCCAAGGATGTTTTCAATTTGGACAAAACAGATGTGAGCAAGTGTATATAGAAAATGTATGGGAAAGTGCAGTGCTATAAGTGAAGTGAGATCTAAAATTGAGGCGTAGTCAGACCCTGGAATTTATTGTTGTCTGCTACGGTCAAAGATTAAAAACAGTGCTAGAAGACAGTTTCAACAGATAGCTGTCTGTAACTATTCAATTGGTCGACATGTTTCAGCAAAGACAGGCAAAGATCCACCTGATGCTTTCTTCAGGACCCAATTTATAATAGTGCTACTGCAACATGAAGTGGAAATATATGTAAAATGGTGAGAAAAGTAAGAAGTAACAATAAAGGATACACTGTGAAGGAATATAGTTCAGCAGTCTATTCCTCACAGTTTTCACTTCTCGTATCTTTTGAACAATCTGTAGGAGATACAAGAAATACCAAAAGAGTCTAGAAAAATGATAACACTGTCCCTTTGGAAAGTCTATGCATTACACAGTTAACATGTCAGACGTGCCCTCCAATTGGGCTATTCTCCACCAAATCTTACCTCAAAAGTGTGGAGAGAATACCTCACCCCACCTGGCAACAGCTCAGGATAAAGGAGGCACCGCTCTAAAGGGGAACACAATACACCAAAATAGTCATTTGTATGGTGGTTTGTTCACCCTAAACACGCCATTAAAATCTCTACAATACGTGGCAACAAAAAGTAAATTATCACCCAGATTGCTCCTAATGCTTTCAATATGCGCCTCATAGGAATGTAATCCCTGCTTCTTAGTATCTTAACAAATGGTGCCATAGATAACAACACAACCCATCAGAAGCTGTGCACTTACATAGTGCCCCATTTGTAATGTCATGCATTACATAGCCATAAATCAGGCTTATGTCCCTGAGGAAGACGTGTTAGTGGCCTCCTTAACTAGAAATATGTTTAAATCTTTGAAGATGTGGTCAGAATCAAACAGCCCGTCCTATCTGTTTAGTAAGAGTAGGTTGGCTATAAGTACATAGAACAAGCTGTCATGTAAAACCCTCTCGTTACAGCCCCATAAATAGTAGCCATTCTCCACAGGTATAGTTAGAAAATGACAGAGAATAATGCCTGCCGCGTCCTTACCTGGCCGTCGGTACCTCTGGCGGTCATCAAAGCCGTCGGGGAGGTACTCAGCCCTGTACGACGACCCGGTGTTTATAAAGAGCCTAGCCTAGCATTACTTCCTGCTTCTCGTCCTGTCTCCGATGACAGTAACGCGAGACCGCGCGCTAGCGCTTGATGACGTGCGTGTCACGGCAAACAATACCAATCTAAATGGTATATATATATATTCGAAACGCGTTCTCCTCGATCGCTTGCTGTGCCACAATAAATACCAAAACAAAGGACTACGGGCTCGTTTGAATTCTTGTCGACTCACTGAATTCTGTTGATATATATATATATATATATATATATATATATGGCGGCAGCGCTGGCTTCATGAAATTAAACCACCTTGCACCAGCACGTTCGGATCGACAGCAGCTTGGTTTATGTATAGGTGAGGACGGGGATCCACTCGTAGACGACGCTCCGTACGGGATCTGCCCGACGCGTTTCGAAGCTCCATATGCTTCTCTTCAGGGGCTTTAACGGAAGCGGTGTGCGCAACCGCCGACCCACTTCCCCATTTTATATATAACACACCCACCAATGGGAGGCTCAAATGAGACTGTGCATTCTGGGAAGTGTGGTCCGGGAAGCACACAATCAAGTCCTGTATGGACTCCACAAGTGGGCCTGTCCTCGATTCCAAGTACGACTGCTGCTTCACTTTAGTGACCCCCAGGGTACCGGGGTGGTGCATACTCCGCGGCTGGACGGCCGCGTATAAATTAATGCTCGAAGGTGTCCACCTTTGAGTAGCACGCGAACAGCAGCTTGGTTTATGTATAGGTGAGGACGGGAATCCACTCGTAGACGATGCTCCGTACGGGATCTGCCCGACGCGTTTCGAGAGTATATATATATATATATATATATATATATATATATATATATATATATATATATATATATATATATATATATATATATATATATATATATATATATATATATATATATATATACATACATACATACATACATATATACATATATACATACATACATACATACATACATACATACATACATACATACATACATACATACTTACACACCAACTCCTGACACAAAGTCCCATCCAAGGAAATCATGTATGGACCACTTCGAGCTGGATTCAAGGTGCTTTATTGCGCTTAGTCACACAGCATGACGCGTTTCGACTGGGTCTCCATGCAATATCAATTCCAGCAAATGGTGAGTGATTTGCTATGGTTTACTTGCATCGTTGTCAACTAGTTACAATGTCCCTCTTTAGAACTTTTTTCTTCTTAGAGCCCTTCCTTCTTGTGATGAGCAAGATGAGTTGTGAAATATGGGCTTTTGTAGGCACAGAGGCATGTTACTATTCAATTAGCAGTGCCATATTCAAAGTTCCTTAAAACGTGTTTTGGTCACAGGGAACTTGCAGTGTCTTCAAATAGAAGAACGGGAGTCAGACCCAGTAGTTCCTTAGCAGCCACATTTTGAATTAGTTGTAGTCTAGCCATTAAAGATTAAGCCACCGACAAACACAGGGAATTTCCATTGGAGATAAGTGAGCAGGAATATTAGCTTGTCCCAGGGTCTTGTGACACTCCAGAGGCAAGAGAAGGAAGACTTTTGGCAGCCTGCAACTTTAGTAGAAACAGAAAGATGAAACTATTTTGTTAATTAACACATTTCAAATTTCTAAGAAATGTGTAACTCACATTTCTGATGGATACGTCTGCCTGTGAATTCCTCACCTTTTTAATTACCCCTGCACCAACATTCCACGGAAATTATTTTCTTACCGCTCCCACGTCAATGAGGACGTCATAATAGCACGGCTCCGCTTGCGACACCGTATGACGTCATCCGAGCCATAAGAAGACCTCGTCGGCGTGCTGACGTCAGTTCCCTTTTTTCTGCTCTGTGAACGCGTAACTTTTTTTTCTGGGACTCTCCATTTCTCTGGGATTACATTGTTTCTCCTATATTCTTCATGTTGCCGTTGGAATGGCTACTTCTAAGAGGTCGGGTTTCAAGCCCTGTAGGGAGTGTGGGGGTCATATGTCTAGGACAGACCCACACGCCCTCTGTCTTTGGTGCCTTTCTTCGGACCGCGACATCAGAGGGTGTTAGAGATGTTGGAAGATGAACCCGAAGGCGTTAAAAGAACGTGAAGCTAAACTGTTCATGGCGAAGGCAAAAAAAAAGAAGAGGGGTCGTAAGCGTTCAAAGTCGTCGACCTCGTATACTTCGAAGTCAAAGAAGCATGAGAAGTAAATGGAAAGACATGGTTCTCGACGTCGTTCTTCGAAGGGTAGGGCTTCGAGATTAGCCTCTCGAGTAAAGCGGCGTTGTGAAAAATACTTTGTCTCTCCATTTCCTTTCCTTCAGGTTCACTCTCCAGCTCCGGTGGATTCGCCGACTCTCATGGATTCTCCGACGCCCAGAGGGACTCTGGTGCCCAGGAGTCCTCCGGCTCCCAGGGCATCTTCTCCAGCACCTGTGGCTTCACCTGTGCGGGTGCCGATGTCTCCGGCTCCGCAACTCCAGCCTTCTGTACGGCCTCGGATGGTTCCAGACCAGGGGAGTTCGGATCCTTATCCTCCTTTACCAGGGCTAGGATCGGATCCATCACATTTCCTTAATGCGATATATGGTATGTTTGCCAGGGCATCTTACCCTAATGGTGCGCCTTCTGGCCGCGTGGGTCCGCTTGCCTTTAACTTGGGCATCCCTCAACAATATGCAAAGATACCTTTTATGCCGACGACTCCATCTTGGCAGTTCCCGGCACCAACTTTTCGACTCGGATGCCTCATTCACCGGCGCCATCTGGGGTTGGGCCAGCCTCGACCCAGATTCGAATGGCGCCATTACCCACCTCGGAAAGTCCTCCATGGACACCGGCGCTGGTGTCATCGGCGCTGCGGCTGGCGCCGACGGTCCGTAAGCAGCATTCCAGGAGGGAAGTGCAAAGACTACTGAAGGAGGATGAGTACCAGCAAGAGTAGGAGGAAGGAGAGATTCACGACTCCGTAGATGAATTTTAAGGTCTAAGTGAGGCTAGTGCCCTTGACACTTCTCTGTAGTGGGAGCTTTCTTCTCCTAAAGCTTTATCCTCACAGGAGGTTGCCCCTTATCATGTGGTCATCAGAAAAGCAGCTGAGTTTTTGGACCTTCAGTTGCCCTCAACTGAGGTAAAATCTAATATTCTAACTGAAGTGCTTCATTCTTCTTCCTCTTCAAGTGAACCTCTGTTGCCTTTCTATGAGGCGTTGACCGAGCCAATCATGGAAGTGTGGCAGAAACCCTTGTCTGCAACTTCAGTTTCAAGATCAGTGGCAAGGAAATGTAGACCTGCTCCAGGTGATCTAGTTTTCCTTCCGGCCCATCCATGTCCGGAAAGCTTGGTGGTCCAGGCTTCTTGCTCCAAGCAGTCATCTGGATCCTTTCCTACCACCCCAGGGAAGAGGGATTCCCAAAAACTAGAGCAGTCGACCAAAAAGGTGTTTTCCTCAGCAAGTATGGCTCTGAAGTCCACAAACGCCACGTGCTTGGTGGGGAGGTACATTCATGGTCTATCGGACTCTGTCAAGCAGTTGGCTCCTAAGCTTCCTGAGGATGATTGTGTTCATTTTCTTGAGGCACTTTCAGATTCGCAAGCATCTGCCTGTCAGGTTATACAATTGGGTCTGGATACTACAGTTGCTCGAGTAATGGGTTCTTCGGTTGCTACAAGAAGACATGCCTGACTTACATCATCAGGTTTCTCGCCAGATGTTCAGGCTATTTTACTGGATCTACCATTTGATGGGTCTAGATTGTTTGCGCTTCAGCAGTCGAAGGACAGTAGGGCTACTGCAAGATCCTTGGGCCTGCAGTCCCAGCCCAGGGGCTATGGCTACAAGAGGTATTGAGGTTTTGGGAAGGTGGCTTCCTTTCGTGGCCGACAGCAGCCTCCGCAACAACAGCACCAGAATTCGCTCTACCGGTCGTACAGAGGTAAAAGGTAAAGGCCGTCTTCGAGGAGCTTCCAGGCAACAGTCTTCCTCCTCCTATCCTTTCCCCACTGGCACCACGGGACAGCAGCTCTAGATCCCTCATCTTGGAGCATGCAGATCCTGTAGGGGAACGGGTGTCCCATTTTCTACAAGATTGGAAATCGGTTACTTCGGACCGTTGAGTTTTTAATCTTGTGGAGAATGGGTAGGCCCTCCCTTTCCTAGAGGTTCCACCTCCTTACCCTCCTCGCCAAGGTTGGTATTCAGAGGACCTTTTGCTGTTACTGCAGCAGGAGGTTGTTACCTTACTGCAGACAGGTGCAATAGAGGTGGTTCCAGAGCAGTAAAGGGGTCAGGGATGTTACTCCCGTTATTTCCTGATTCCCAAGAAGGACGGTCGGCCCAGACCGATCCTGGACCTCAGGATTTTGAATTTTTACCGCAGGCAGGAAAAGTTCAAAATGTTAACCTTGGCTCAGGTTCTATTGGCGCTGCAACAGGAAGACTGGATGGTGTTGATTGATTTGCAGGATGCGTATTTTCATCTTCCCATCCTGAAGTTGCATCGGAAGTATCTCAGGTTTACGGTGGGTTTGCAACATTACCAGTTTGTGGTCCTCCTGTTCGGTTTCACTTCTGTACCACGGGTCTTCACGAAGGTGATGGCGGTGGTGGCAGCACATCTCAGAAGGTCGGGGATTCCTGTTTTCCCCTATCTGGATGACTGGCTGTTCAAGGCGAAGTCTCCAGAGATGGTGTTGTGCCACTTGCATGCAACAACGCAGTTGTTGTTCAACTTAGGTTTCTCGATAAATGTGCCCAAATCTCACCTGGTGCCCTCCCAGCGCAGCCTGTTCAGAGGGGCAATACTGGACACCACTGTTTATTGGTCTTTTCTGCCACTGCAGAGGGTTCTCGACGATCAGAAAATCGACAATCAGAAAATGATTCCTTTATTCCACAAAGGAGCGGTTGTTCCTGTCCTGAAGGTCCTACACCTACTCAGTCACTTCACTTCCTTCATACTGTTGGTCAGCCATGCCCGCTGGCGCATGAGGGCACTCCAGGGCTGCCTCCGCAGGCTGTGGTATCAGCACAATGGAGATCTCGGGGAGAAGGTCAGGATCTCCAGAGACACTGCACTGGAGCTGTCTTGGTGGAGTGTGCAGGGCAACCTGTCTTAAGGAAAGCCCTTTCATCCTCCTCCACGGATCGCCACAGTGATCACGGACGCCCCCACTCTAGGGTGGGGTGCTCTTCTGGGGGATCTGGAGGTCAAAGGTCTTTGGTCTTCAGAGGTAAGGTTGCTTCATATCAACCTTTTGGAATTGCGGGCAATACGTTTGGCTCTCAAGGCCTTCCTTCCCTCCCTTCGCGGTCAGTCGGTTCAAGTTCTGACGGACAACACTACCGCGATTTAGTACATTATCAAACAGGAAGGGGTAGGGTTGTATCGTCTCTGGTCCTGGGCTCAGGGCCATCAGATTTGTGTGATTGCAAATCATCTGGCCGAGGTGCTAAATGTGTGTGCAAACAGTCTCAGTCGGCATTACTTGGCCGATCACGAGTGGCATCTTCATGAGTGGTCTATTACATCTTCAAGATGTGAGGGTTTCCTCGGGTGGACCTTTTTGCCACTCAGGAGAATGCAGGGAGCATTAGTGGATGCGTTTCAGTTGGATTGGAGCTCGCAGCTCTTTTACGCGTTTACTCCCATACCCTTGATTCCTCGAGTTCTGAGGAAGATTCGCCAAGACCGAGCCCAAGTCATTTGATCGCTCCGGATTGGCCATGAAGGGTGTGGTACACAGATCTACTTCACCTCTCACCGTGCCCACCGCTCCATCTCCCTTTCAGGGCAGACCACCTCTCGCAGGGGCAGGTTCTATACACCCACACCCAGAGCTTGCGCCTTCATGCCTGGCGAATGAACGGGGCAACCTGTGTATTTTCTCTCTCTCCCACTGGATGCGGTTGATGTTATTTTATCTTCCAGGAGACACTCCACCAAATCTGTTTATTCCTCTAAGTGGTCCAAGTTTGTGAAATGGTTTGGAGAGAGATCTATTGATCCCTTAAAAGACCACTTATCTGACGTTTTGGGATTCTCACTTTCCTTGACCTAGCAGGGTTGTTCTGTGGCTACAGTTAAAGGTTATTTGTCTACCTTGTCGGCTTTGTTCTGTTTGTCAGACCAGCCGTCTTTATTTAAATCTCCCGTTATTATGATGTTTATTAAGGGCCTCATCAATAAGTTTACTCCCGCTCCCTTCATTATGCCTCAGTGGGTTTTTGTACTTGCTTTTTTGATGGGTTGTCCTTTTGAACCGCTTAATAGCTATCCTTTGAGGTATCTTTCTTTTAAGATGTTTTTTCTGATCGCCATTATTTCGGCCAGGAGGGTAAGTGAGCTTCAGGCTCTTAGATCTAAACCTCCTTTCTTGACCATTCATGCAGAAAAGATGGTTCTCAGGACCAGGGCTACTTTCCTGCCTAAGGTGGTCACTCCTTTCCATTTAGAACAGTCTATTACTTTACTGTTTATCCTCCCCCTTCCAAGGAGGAGGAGAGACTTAATTGTCTGCATCCTAAGAGGGCTGTCAGCTTCTACCTGGACAGAACCAGGGATCTAAGCTGGACGATCAGCTCTTCGTGGGCTACATTGGACGAATGAAAGGCAAGGCTATCCACAAGCGAACACTCTCCAGGTGGATCATCTTGTGCATCGAGATCTGCTACACCTTGGCCAAGAAGAAACCGCCTGAATGTATTCCAGGTCATTCCACCAGAGCCAAGTCTTCTTCTTCTGCTTTGGCTAGAGGAGTTTCTGTTGTTGAAATTTTAAGGCAACAACTTGGGCCTCCCTCCACACCTTTGCGATGCAATACTGCTTGGATTCAGAGTTTAGGAGGGACGGCCATTTTGCACGTTCTGTTCTGCATGATTTTCTGTTATAGGCAGGTGGACACCCTACTCTGGGATTGGGGATTCATTTTAAAAGGTAAGGAATCCACAAGCAGATGTATCCATCAGAAGAACAAGTTACGTACCTTCTGTAATGCTTTTTCTGGTGGATACAGTATCTCCCTGTGGATTCCTCGCTGACTCACCCACCTCCCCGTTGTCCTCCTGCTTATACCAAATAAAGTTTTTACTGGCTGACATTTTCAGTTTTTATGTCATTTTCATGCATACAGTTTGTTGCTAGGAACTGCTTTTGTTATTGGCTTTTCCTTTTTATTTTGCATACGATATATGATTTTTGTGTATATATTATGTATATTGGGTATACTTGTGTTATGTTGTCTGTTCGCCTCGAAGGCACGGAACAAATGGGTGAAACTGAAGTCAGCACGACAAGGTTTTTTTATGGCTCCGATACCATCATACGGTGTCGCGAGCTGAGCCGTGCTATTATGACGTCCTCGTCAACATGGGAGAGCTAAGAAAATAATTTCCATGGAATGCTAGTGCAGGGGTAATTCAAAAGGTGAGGAATCCACAGGCAGATACTGTATCAACTGAAAAAAGCATTGCCAAAGGTAAGTAACTTGTTCTTTTGGGAGATTGGACAGTGATGGGAAGTGCTCCAAGTTCATATGGCATCCAGGTTGATGATCATAGCGAGAAAGGACCTCGAAAAATGAGTGCCTCTCTTTTGTTGCCGTTTAACATTAGAGTTAGCCTTAATCCACAAAGTGACAGCAGACATACAAGAGTGTTATTTATTCATAATGGCACCTAAATCCTCATCTGAAGAAATTATATGGTTGTCTTTTGTGAGCATATCATGGAGAACCCAGTAATATAAAGAAAGCCTGCAAGAGGTGTGAGATATATGTTAAAAAGAGTAGGGTTCCGAGAAAAACCTCGAGTTACTCCCCAAACCCTTGACTCTGAAATGGAGTCGAATGTTGAAAGGGATGACTGCTTGTTGGCTCACTAAGAAAGGAGGTTAGCCAAATCAGAACTCTGTCTCAAATCCTCTGGCAGAAAATTTGCTTAATGAAGGTGGAATATGAAACCATACCAGCGCATCACTGAGGTTTAAATGAATCGGCGATGCACTGCCACCCTAGTCCAAAATAAGTAGATCATCTTCAGACACTGATGTGAACTACCTCTGTCTTCTGCCTTGCGCATAAACATGCCTCTGAACTGTGTATGTGACTATGTAATTCAATAAAGACGGAGTTGTCAGTTTACCTCCTTCTCATGAATCTTAGTCACAAAAGGCAGGAAAGATAGATCTATAATTGCTATGGATCTGATGTAGTTTTCTTCAACTGTGGCACCACCAATGTGTCTGTCACGCTCAGTGAATGACGGTTATTGAAAAAGAGTGTTAAGAACCAGACCATTATCGTCAAGAACTTTAGAAACTGTCCGTGCTGGAGGAGTATCCGTGGAAGGGCCAAATTTGTGGAGCAATGCCAGTGGTTTTCATAAATAAATTACAGAATGAATTGCACAAATCGTTAGAATTTTTTCAGTAAGAAGCAGGGAAATGGAGAGGTAAATAAGACTCCAGACAGTTTGAAAGGTTTCACATTAGTACTTGCAGGCAGCTTTGTCTAGAAGAAAAATATGAGAAACCAGCTATTTTTGGTTGTATTGGCAAGAAGACAAGACTTCTTGGTAGTGGAAATAAAATCTTCTTGCCATACTCTTTCTAAAGTTTTACAAATATTATGCGGCGCAGCTCCTCCCGGCGGCTCGGTGGTTTGTGGACACGGACACGTGGGAGTCGCGATTGCTGGCGGGAAGAGCCTCGGTACAGGAGCTCCGAGTGGCGTTGATGAGAGGGGCCGGCGCAGACAAGGCGCTCCCCTATGTGGTGAGGCAGACTGCTGCTGTTTGGCAACGCTTTATCGAAAGGGTGCTGCGCAGGGCCCCGTTTCACCGGGACTTGCCGATCTGTATCTTGGCACCTATGGTGGAACTGGAACAGCACATGTCCTTCCAGGCGGGGAGGGAGGGGGGATGTGAGGTCCTTGCCGACCTGTACCCCTCGGAGTGTTTTCTAACCTATGAGCAGGCGGAGGAGTCGTTCGGCCTCAGGAGGGGTCGATACTTGCATTATCAGGTGCTGCGCTCGGTGGTGCTCTTGGTTTGGCCGCAGTGCCCGGAGATTCCACCGATGACTAACACATTACATATCCTGCTATCCTGTGGCAAAGGACGCAGGCTGATCACTTTATTATATGCGGCTATGAAGCGCGACTCCGCTCCTCCGGTTCCGGAGGCCTGGGAGGTGGACCTGGGGGCTCCTCTGGACCAGGGACAACGCAGGCGAATAGGGCTCTTGACGCGGCGGGTGTCTTGTAACGCTCGCTTCAAGCTCATTCACTTCAACTTTATGCACCGCACCTACCTTACTCCGAAATCGCTGTGTCGGTTTGCTAATGACAGGAGGGACAATTGCCCCAGATGTGGAGAGGGGGCTGCGGGATTCTTACACCTGGCATGGGAGTGTCCGCTGGTGGGGAGTTTCTTGTCGGAGGTAGTCGTTCGTATAGTGGCAGCGACGGGCCTTCGCATTGACCGGTGCCCCCTGCACTGCCTTTTGGACTTGGTACCCAAACCCAGACGGAAGAAACTTCCCTTTAAATTGTTACAGCTTCTGTTGGTGCTGGCTCGGCGTAGAGTGGCCATCACTTGGATGGGGCAGAGGGCCCCTGGGGTGGACGCTTGGCTTCGGGACGCGAGGGAGTGGACACTGGCTGAGGAAACGCACTGCAGGAGGATTTGCTAGCATGGCGCATTATGTGGATAGCGGCATTTAATACTGACGAACACTAATCACATAGTGATTCGGAGGGAACTAGTGGTGAATTGTTCTCCACCCCCGGAGTCTGAGTCGGAGGGGGAAGGCAGGGGGGAGCGTGGGGAAGAGGCCTGAAGCGGGTACAGTTTGGGGCATGCCTAATCTACCTTCACAATGTCTGTATTCCTTCATTTCATGCTATAATTGCCACATGGGCTTCCTTGAAAGCCTTTCCTTTTTTTGTTGTTGCTGTTTCTGGTGTTGTTCAGCCCTGTACTGTGCCATGTTGACCCTATCGAACTGTGACCAAATGTTCTGTATGATGCCTGGGAGGGTGGGGGGAGGCGGGGTTGACTACCTGTGTATGTTTTTCGTGTAATTAAAACTGAAAATAAAGTTAAACATTTTTTTTTTACAAATATGGTGTTTCACAGTAGTTGAGCTTGTCTCGAGATTACATTTTTCCCTCGCTGGGGGCTTAGGTAGGGTGTGGCTAACATGGGGGCAGAGGAGTGGACCATATGGATAGCCAAAATCATGAGTTATAGCACAGATTTGAAGTACATTGTTTCTATATGGAGAGTAGGTGACCAGGTAAACCGCTAGGAAAATGAGTCTTTAAACAGAATAAAGGCAGGATGCAGGACATGAGTAGGCCAAATCCCAAAAGGTAGAAGGCTGGGTGGTAAATAATGGGCAGGAAGAAAAAAGAACAGGACATGGGGATTCACTTCTTAAAACAGTTTTTTAAATTAATCATAAAGCTGTTATAGATTAACTGAAATACTTCATATTTAATTATTTTACTTGTGATCATTGCACATTACAGGTAGTAAATCTAATTAAAATTGTCACAGCGTCTTGTGTTCATCATCTCCAATTCTACCATCTCTGCTGAAATCAGATTTAACGTTTATTGCAGAGTCATTTTCAGCAGACAGTAAAGCTGGGTCCAAACGTTGTCCAGGCCTCGCCTATTTATCAGAAGCTGCTATTATGTGATTGCGGTTCAGCGCCATTTGTTGCGCTTATGCGAAGCATGCTGAGTGTCGATCCTCCTTTTTTCTGTGGGTACTCTGTACTGATCACAGATCGCTCCAAAGAACAGACCACTGTCCGCTTTCTCCAGAGGTTTCCTGGATTAAAAGACATTAGAGCACATACAGTTCCCTCATTGAAGGAAAGCCTCTTTTTTCTCTATACTTCCAAATGTTACACAGTTCTTTGTAAAGGGATGTCCCTTTGAAAATTAGCATACGGACAGAACATCTTTGATAGTCCGAACTAATCATGCACAAGCAGCCTTACTTGCCTGCTGCTGTGACATCGGCCGAAAAGTTGCTTAACTTGTTCTAGCATCCTGCCACTGGCATGTGTGTCTGATTTTTAGCTCGGAAACATTACCTTGAAATACAATTCTAAATATACTTTTCATTTAGTGAAGGTATACAAAAACAAGTACGCCGTTCACCAACAATCCTGTTGTGAAATAAAATGCCATTACTTTCTTCTGGATAAAGGTACAACTGAATAATCACACATTATCTGATTAACTTCTAGCCACAGATTCCTCACTTCTGAAAATTTCCCAGACGTCAGACTGGATCCATAAACTTTTTAACAGTACCTTTGCTCCCCTTTCCGCTCTGCACTGATGCTGTTCCACTCCAGAAATGACGTGCAGAGTTTATATTCACCCTTCTTGCGCACTGATGTCAGTTCCTTTATTTCTGCGCCACCTGACGATGACCCAGTGCTACCTCATGTATATTCCTCCCAAAACAGGTTTTTAACCTTGTAAGGACCATTGCTAATAAATGTCTCAGACCCTTATCAGTTGAAGAGAAAACACAAGAACTCTAAGCAGGATTCGTGCCCTTCTCGCCACTTACATTCTCCTGGCAAGGTGCGAGGGCTGCGCCATACCTCCGATCTCACTCCTAAAGTCGATCGACATTGGATGCTATACAGCAACTTTTCTAGCACAACTCAAGTTGTCTCCTGCTAGGCCATGTTCCAACTCTTCAGATCCTTTCTGACTCCCGATGGTGTGCCTTCGGACTACATGGATCTGAGAGGCCCTCCACATAGAACACCACCACCAGGTTCACCCTTGGAGCCAGATGGACCCACACGCGAGCTCATCACAAGCCAACTCTGACTCCAGTTTCAACTGTGCCTCTGGTGCACTGGGACATGCTCTTTCCTGGATCTTTGACACAAACTTCATCAATGCTAGAAGTTGAGATATTCATTGTAAATCTTTGACACCGAGTCGGCAACAGTTCAACTGAGGTTGCATCCGCCCGCTGCTGAGAGGCCACTCGGCCTGCCGCATCTACAAAGAAGACTACATACCTTGCATTCCCTCTTCGGCAAAGATTCTGACAATGTTTAGGAGGCGGGTGATGATATTGAGCTGCCATTATCGAAACAAATTGGTATGACTACCTTCAAGATGCTAATGTCCTTGATACCTCTCCTGAGTTGGGGCTTCTCTCACGCCCTGGTCCTGCCACTGAAGGTAGGTCGTCATACACCATGGTGATGCAGCCGAAGACCTTGGCATCCAGCACCCCACCTTGGAGGGCAAGACCAGGGCCCTGACGGAAGTCTTCCAAGCCGGGCAAACATCCACTGAGCCCCTCTTGCCTTTCAGTGTGGCACTTGTGAATGCCTTATTGTAGGCTAGACACAAACATTGCTCTTTCTTCCCAGTAAACCTCCAGATCCCAAGACACCATCGCCCAGCCCCAGGCAAATCTTTTTTTTTTTTTCTTTGAGCTTCCCTGCCCTGAAAGCTTAGTGATGCAGGTGTCTGCAAGCAGGACAAACCAAAACATGTTTCCAACTACTCCCCCAAAAAAGAATCAAAACTGGTTGAGACATTTAGAAAGAAATCCTTCTCACCCACCAGCATGGCTCCAAGATTAGTGAATGGCAGCTGTCTTCTGGGGGCGCTATTCATGCGCTTTTTGAAATTCTCTGGCGCAAGTGCTCCTAGGTGTTTTTGAAGATCTCTAACCTATCCTTGCCCCGGCTGTACAGGACAGTCGTGATGTGGTCAAGTTTACAATTCATTGTGACTTGGACGCCACCAATTACGTTGGGAAGGCCATTGACTCTAGGGTTGCCATTCGCCGCCACATTTGGCTACAGTCTGCCAGGTTTTTCTGGCATTGTCCAGTCAGCCCCCATGGACATGCCATTTGACAGGAATCGCCTGTTAGAGGACCACACAGATTCTGCTCTTGAGCAGCTGAAAGGGAGCAGGGCCACAGCATGCTTCCTGGGCTCATTGCCCCACTTTGCCAGCCGCATCAGACCTGTTGCTCTCTTTGAAGCCTCAGCAAAGACATCCCATACCTTCGGCCAATCCAACCTCAAATCGGTGCCCATCAGTTTTGCAGTGTCGGCTGTGGTGCCCACCACCCCCAGGTTCAAGGACAACGGGAAACTCAGTACATTGCTTTCCCTTGCTGCCACATCTACCAAGCCACTTTGCGTGCACTTAGTAGGGCACAGCCACCCAGTGGTAGGCAAGATCCAACAATTCTTGCCGGGTTGGCAGGCTATAATATTGGATAGATGGGTCTTGCAAGTTGTTAAGAAGGGCTACACCTTGTCCTACATTTCCATGCCACTGCACCTTCTCCGTCCCTCAACGACTGATGGAGGACCCTCTGTTCATATTATGGCAGGTAGTGCAAGCCCTTTTGGCCAAAGGGGTTATTTAGTGGTTGCCTGCTAGAGAAGTAGCTGTTATTCCTGCTACTTTCTGGTGCCCAGGAAGGTCAGAGGTCTTCATCCTATTTTAGACACATGTCCTCTCAATGTCTTCCTCTGGAAGGACAAATTCAAAAAGCTCACTCTGGCCCTGGTCTTGTCGTCGCTCAACCTGTGCGATTGGTTGGTGGTGTTGGACTTGCAGCCTGCCTATTTCCATATTCCCGTCCTATAGGGCCATTTATGCCACCTGCAGCTTGTGTTGGACTAGGAGTATTTCCAGTTCATGTTGCTCCCCGTTGGTCTCACCAAGCCTCCCCAGGTGTTCACGAGTAAGTGATAACAGTGGTGGCAGCACACGTTCGGCAGACAGGGGTCCCAGTCTTCCCCTATCACGATTACCGGCTGTGGAAGACAGGCTTGCCGAAGGGTTTCATCAACCACCGCTAGACTACGGCGAACCTTCTGTCATACCCCCCTGGAAAGGAGAGTCAAGGACTGTCAGGCTGTGTCCCTGATCTTTCAGCTTCGGTCCTGGATTTCATTGAGGTTGACTCAACGCCGCTAGGACTGATGGCCGCCTGCATCCTGCTGGTCAAGCATGCAAAGGTGGCTTATGCAGGCTCTGCAGTGGGATCTGAGCTCTCAGTGGGCCCAACATCAAGGGACCCCCTCCAATGCTGTCCAGATTTTAGAGGAGGCTCCCAAACATCTGCATTAGTGGTTGCTGGGCCACAATTTGGTCGATGGGAAACCTCTCTCCCTCCTCCCCCCCCCACCCCGCCCCACCCTAGAGCTCACAGTGATGAATGACTAATAACTTGTGGCTGTGGTGGCCATCTGGGATATTTGGAAATCAAAGGCCTGTGGTCACCGGCATAGACCAATCTCCGTATCAGCCTTCTGGAGTCGAGGAGCATCTCCTTGGTGCTAAGAGCCTTCCTTCCACCCATCAAAGTGAGGTTGGTACAGGCGCTCATGAATAACATCATTGTCATGAGACACTGCAGCAAACAGGGAGAGTGGGGTCAGGGACATTGTGCCAGGATGCTCTGCATTTTTGGAAATAGCAGGACTAACAAGGAATTTTCCTAGTGGCAAACCACCTGACAGGCTCTTTAAAAACCAGGGCAGACTACCTCTGTTGTGGGCGTCTAGTGGATCACAAGTGGAAATGACACAAGTAGGTGTAGCAAGGGAACCTTGGCTCATTTGTTCACCACTGAATATGTCCAATATCAGTATTTCCGGCAGTTAGAGTTTCACGCGTATGTACATGTTCTACCTCGAGTGGAACTTAGTACTCCTGTGTGCCTTGCCTCCGGTTCCACTTCTGCCCCGAGTTCTCAAGACGATCAGGAATGATCAGTTAGCTTAGTTGACCCGGATTGGTCACTGAGAGTATGGTATCCAGAACTTGTATGCATGAGCATCTGTACTATGGTCAGGCCGCCCCTTTGGGAGAGGACATTGTTGCACCAACTGTGTAAGGCTCTGCACCCAGGTCATCGCAATCTCCATCTTCATGCATAGAGATTCAGCAGGGGCAGCTGAACACCTTTGTCCTTCTTCAGTAGTTGATGTCATCTTATAAGCCAGCTCAAAACAGCACGCATGCCAATACTGATATTTAGTCAACATTTATTCCATCAGATCACACATGACACTAATTGTGACTGAAATTTTATTTTATTTTGTATTCTTTGTATCAAAAAAAATTGCACAGTCCCTGAATAGTACACTGTTTAGTCTCTGCCCATACCAGGGTTATTTTGTTGCAAAACACTGTTTTTTCAAAGCATTTGCATCCAATTTGGGCCTCTTTTCCTTTTCACTGTTTTTTTTCAAGTCTTTTTGGAACTTTAGCTTGTTTATTCGTTATTTGAATTACATAATTTGTTGTCTAGGCCATGTCTAGTGTCGTCCAATATATGTGATGAATAGTATATGTAATATATGTAATGTATGTATTTTAATATGTGTGGTCTATGAAACAAATGGTCAATGTACTTTGAAATTTCTTATTGAGACAAAGAACAAAAAAGAAATGTTTTTTAAGTCACAATGAGTGTCACGTGTGATCTGATGGTATAAATGTTGACTAAATATCAGTATTGGCATGCATGTTGTTTTGAGCTTAATATTATTGGCCTAGCCTTACTGATTATGGGTCATAACCCTCTATAGTTGAGCATTTTATAAGCCAGGCGTCCCTTGATATAGACTGTATTTGCTTGTCGTTGGGACAGATTTGTGGCTTGATACAGTGCATGGTAAGTAGACACCGTCCAAGCAGAGTTATCAATGTTTTCTTGTTTTGGTCCCTAGTCTGGCAAGTTTTACTCTGGACACAGTTAAAGGGTACCTTTTGGCTTCTTTGGTCTTTTTATGGTTGCCCAATCAAACCTTATTGTTTCAGTTTCCATTTAAGTGTGTTTTGAAATTTTTACAACATCCCTCTCCTTTTGTCATGCCACATTGGGACCTTTACCTTGTCCTCACATGTCTAATGTGAACTCTCTTTCATCCGCTTCACAGTTTTACCTTGTAGCTACTTACTCACAAGACAGTGTTCCTCGTGGCCATAACAGCGCACTATTTGAGTGAACTTCAGGCTATCTGTGTCAACCCGCTGTACACCACCTTCTTCCCAGACAAGTAGATCCTATGGACACAGGCATCCTTCTTGCCTAAAGTTGTGACGTCATTCCACGTTGGTCAACAAATCACCTTGCCGGTGTTCTATGCTCTACCATACCCCTCCAAGGAGAAAGAGCTACTTCATCATTTGAATCCTAAGAGACAGTGGGGTTTGTTGGAGTGAAAAAAAGGTACGGCAAGGCAGAAGAGAACTATCACATGTTGGATCGTGCTCTGCATTAAAATCTGCTATGCACTGCCTATAAATCAGCCTTCGGAAGGACTGTGTGTTAATTCTGCCAGGGCCAAAGCTGCTACCACTGCATTGGCACTCAGAGTCCCTGTCCTGGACATTTTCCAGGCTGCTACGTTGGCGTCCCTCCATAGGTTCACAAAGCACTATTATTTGTACAGTCAGCTTCGCTGAAAGGACATTTTGCCCGCTTGGTCCTACAAGACTTTCTGGTTTGTGTCCATTCACAGACTCGCCTCCAAATAGGTATGGATTTGGTATTTATTCAAAAGGTTAGGAATCTGCGGCTAGAAGTTTCTGCCAGAAGAACAAGTTACTTGCATTCGGTAATGCTTTTTCTGCTAAAGACTCTATCTAAATACAGATTCCTCACCGACCCTCCCATCCTCTCTATTTTGTGATTGGACTCTATTCATAAGATCACAAGTCTAGGAATCTTCACACTAGTCACAACTAATTTAACATTGGGGCTGTGGGTCTGGGGAGCAGACCGCCTCAAAAGCAACTGACATCATCTTGCGGGAGTGGCACTCCGCACATAATTTCCAGAGTGAAATGGCATCAGTGCAGATATGGCGCCACCTACTGGCACGCAGAGGTAAATCTGAAAAGTTTCCAGATCCAGTCTGACATCTGGGAAATATTCAAAATGTAAGGAATCTGAGGCTAGATAGTCTCTACCAGAAAGACCATTACTGAAGGTAAGTAACTTATTCCTACAGCGTAATTTTGAAGTTGCAGGATCTACACACCCTGGTTTTTCCTGGGTCTCTTCTTTTCAGAAAAGCTGAGGGTGGTTGAGTTCCCAGGGTCCTGATGGACCCCTGGCATACATACAGTAGTCATCCCCATGGAAACTGAGAGGATAGTGGGACTTTTAAGTTATGATTTTGACGTTTGGCAGAAATTGTTGGTAAGAAAATATGTTAGAGTCCAGTTAAACCTGAAAAACTAGAAGGGGTCCAGTTAAGCTATTCCAACCTGGTTCTAGGTCTCTAGTTTTCAGAAATGCCCATTGTTGGTAGAGTTCCGTGGGTGCCAGCCAACCCTTTGCTCAAACACTGCAGTCGAATACTGAGAGGAAATGTTTTTAGGCATAGATTTGATGTTTGAAAGGCATTCTGGGAGGAAGACTTGCCCAGGCCCATGTCAACCAAAACCACTACAGACCCAGAGGTCTCTCGATTTCAGAAATGTCCTAAATTGAACAGCATTCATGGACAACAGCCAACTGCTGAATGCCCTACAAACAGTAAACATTGATGAAAATAATGGAGTTGGTCCTCATTTTTGTGTCAAAAACTTCTGGAATTTGCAGGGGATGGTAAATGCCTACCATTCTGAATTCCCACACTTCTACTGATAAAAAAGTACCCCACATATGTAGTAGGTAAACCAATTGCCCAGACAAGAAAGCCCAAAAATGTGTTGTTGAAAGGACGTAATGTAGCTTTGGTTAAGGTCTTTCTTACAAATGATGCTAATGTCATATTTGGGCCAACTCTGCCCATCATTAAAGGACACTTACCAACCCCAGACATTTCTGAAACTAGACCGGTGGAGGAGTTTAGAGTGCTGTAGCTTGCTTGAATCCCATCGCTTATTTCAACTCAGAATGTCCTGCAGACTTAAAATATGAGTGAAACAATTAATTTTCTCACATATGTGACCGAAAACTCCAGAACTTTCAGCCAAGAGGAAATGTGCTACCATCGAGGGTTTCACTCTTTTTTTAATAAAAACGCACTTGCCTTTGTGTGTGGATGAGCCTGTTGTGTTGGACAGGAATGGGACAAAACTGTGACCCTCTGAAATCGATGTTGTCAATGTGGTTACAGTTTTGGTCCATTTCTGTCACTTGTGATAAGCTTACACACACATGTTTTAAATTACCTGTTTTTGATATTTGATTTTGCTTAATTGAATTCTCCCCTGTTTTTAAATTGGTGGCACATCCAAACACTTGCACAATAATAGTTAAAACACCGCACTTTAGCGGGTCCCTGCATCCCTTAGCTTATATTCCTGCATTATCACCAGCGGCAGCCACATTGGGGGGAAAAGCGGGACGCTTGTTGGCGCCATCTTTGTTGGCGCACTAGCTGCTCAGAGGCAGCTATTTAAGACGGCCATGCTGACGCGCAGTGTTCGCGCGCAGCGTGAGCACGCCGGAGTCACGCCAGAGTCGAGCCCATCTGTGCCCATCCGTGACCAGACGGGACCCGGGGCCACGACCCCTGGTCCGTTCCTCAGCTATAGCAGAGGTGAGTTATGGGAATCCAATCTGGGTAAAACTGCTATCAGTCACGAGTGTGCTGTCACACTTGATCAGTTAGGACTACTAAAAGTTCCTAGGCTGGCGCTTAGTCGGCAACAGGTGCATAAGGCACATGGTCTGCACTATGGACTCCTTAACACTCGCTCCCTTCAGAAACACAACTTAGAGGTTTTTAGCCTACTGGAGGATGGAGATTTTGATGTGTTAGGAGTAACGGAGACGTGGCTAGAGGACTCCTCTATGTCTGACCTCATAGCGTCCCTGCCAGCGCATTTTTCTGCGCTCTGTCTAAATAGAGCTGACACGAAGAGAGGGGGTGGGGTGGCCCTTCTTTATAGCTCACGTCTACAGGGTGAAAGACTCTTAGCCGAAAGTATGGGTGGTGCTGAGGTATTGGGTGTCAGACTGAAGTTGGGGGCAGAATGTATTATCATCATCCTAGTCTATCGCCCTCCGTGGGCATCGCCGGACTTCCCTGACTCATTCCTGAGATTGGCTCAAGATACACGCTCTAGATACGATAAGGTCATTATTATGGGTGATTTTAACTATCACTGGGGGAAAGCTCCGAAGGAAGGGCAGGCTTTTCAGATTGATGAGGCATTGACATCTCTGGAGTTTGTCCAACTAGTGAGGGGTCCAACGCACGTTAAGGGTCATACCCTGGACTTGATTTGGGCTACTCCCCCTGTGCAGGAGACGGTGACGGCCCAGCCATGTGTTTGGTCTGATCACTTTCTGGTGAGGGGTGAGCTCCGGCTGGTCGAACAAGCAACAAAGCCGAGGGAAGGCTGGAAAGCGGTTAGGAAATGGAAAAATATTAATGGAGACAAAATGTCAGATTATCTCCGAACCCTTCCATCCCCCAATACCCAGACAGAAAACTCTGAGGTCCTCTGTAAAGAACTATTGGACAAACTCAGGAAGACAATGGACCAAGTGGCACCAATACGGAGGTTGAACATAGTGAATAGAGGACATGGAGCCCCCTGGTACAACGAATCCCTTAGGGAGAGGAAGCGAGGGCTTCGGAAATTAGAAAGAGCCTGGCGGAAACGTTATGATTCCAACTCTCGGGGTCAGTACATACAGGCACTCGTTAATTACAAACAGGCGATTATAGCCAGGAAAGCAGAGTTTTTTGAGGAAAGAATAACTACTGCTAGGAACCCTCAGAAAGAAATCTTCAAGGTCCTTACGGAACTCAGGAAAAATAAAGAACAAACTACAGAGTTCAGGCAAGAGGACTGTCAAAAATTTCAAGATTTTTTTGTTAATAAAATCACGGATTTAGTTGCTGGAATTAGTGCAACCATCGAGTTTGACTGCCCCCCGCTGGATACACCAGGCAGAATGTTGGGGTCTAATCCCCTAACGGCCTTTCCCTTGATCACGAAGGAAAGGCTACCGGCTCTTGTGAGCCGGGTTAAATCGGGCTCCTTGGCAGACCCATGCCCACCAGAGGTGTTTAAACTGGCACTGCCAGATATAGAGGAAGAAGTATTGAACCTACTAAACACTTCTTTACTTATGGGTCAAGTTCCGTCCTACTTTAAGGAAGCCCGGCTGATTCCCTTGTTGAAAAAAGCAGGGGCGGATGTGAAATGCCCAAAAAATTTCAGGCCCATATCTCAGCTGCCGTTCCTGACGAAGGTGGTTGAGCAACACGTACTCACCATCCTTTCGGAACATCTGGAAAGTAACGACCTATTTGAGCCAAATCAAGCTGGGTTCCGTGCGAATCACAGCACGGAACTTGTTATGTTGTCTATTCTGGATGATTTGAGGAGCAGGGCGGATAAGAAAACACCATGTGCCTTGGTGCTGTTAGACCTCTCCGCGGCATTTGATACCGTCTGCCATAAACAACTACTGTCGCGGATGATGGATTTCGGCATCGGGGGCACGGCACACGCCTGGCTCTCCTCCTTTCTTAAAGGGAGGTCTCAGAGAGTACAGCTTGGTGACCTTCTTTCCACCACTACATCGATCACCTGCGGAGTGCCACAAGGGTCTGCCTTGTCGCCCCTGCTCTTCAATATCTATTTACAACCCCTGATTAGACTGCTTAATCAGATGGATTGCCATGTATACAACTACGCGGATGACACCCAAATAGTGATCCAACTTGATCACGGTCCGGGTCCGGGTGGCCTCGTAAGATTGCAAAACATCTTGAAGCATACAGCTAATTGGATGTCCAGAAATTCATTAAAAATCAATCCGGATAAGACCGAGGTACTCCCAATTACCAACGTAGGGAACCCATGGATTGAGGACTTCTGGCCAAAAGAACTAGGGTCACCACCGGAACCAGCAGTTGTGGTTAAGAGTCTAGGCATTCAGGTGGACGGCAGGCTATCTATGCAAAAACAAGTGAGGACGGTGGTTGGGACCTGCGTTGGCCTCCTCCGACAACTTAGAAAAGTTTCACCTCTGTTGTCCTTCTCTACTCTGAGGCGAGCGGTCTCTGCCACGATTTTGGCTAGGCTAGACTATGGCAACTCGCTATACATAGGACTGCCAAAAAAACTTTTGAATAAACTGCAGGTTGTTATGAACGACGCTGCGAGGCTTATCTTTAAAAAGCCAAGGAACACCCATGCTTCTCCCCTTATGCAAGAACTACACTGGCTACCGGTTAAGCAAAGGGTGATGTTTAAGGGACTTTGCATTGTTCACAAAGCCCTGTATGGTAAGGCTCCAATGTATATAAAATCTCGCCTGATCCCCTACAGCCCAGCACGGACACTTCGATCTGCTGACGCCTTACTCAACCACGCTGCAGATTGGCCACAGTAGGTGGACGTGCCTTCTCATACTTACTCCCAACAGCCTGGAATACGCTGCCAACAGAACTACGGAAGGAGACCAATTTGCTGACCTTCGGAAAAAAACTAAAAACAGTGCTTTTCCAGCAAGCATGGGGTAATTTGTAATTTGCTATGAACAGCATCCTCCACAGTGCCGATTGTTTTGGACCCTGATTTAGCGCTTAGAGACCTCTGGGTTATAACGCGCTATATAAATTGAAATAAAAAAAAAAAATTAAAAAAAATGTTGAGTAGTTGTTTTAAATGGGTAATTTTGTTGGCGGTGGATGGACTTTTTTCCAATTGGCTGGAATTTCTTGAATTTTCTGTTATGAAAATTTGAGGAAATTCAATTCCTTTGAAACATACTTTGAAGTCTGCAAAGCATTCTGCCTAGGAAAATGTGCTGGGGTCAACGCAAGCCACACCACCTTGGGTTCGCTTGTGTATCTACTTTTCAGGAGTGCTTGGGATTCAGGAATCCCTAGGTGCCAGCCGAATACAGGCTGAAATGCTGCTCCCATTCCCATGTAAACTGAGAAGATTTCTAACCCCGCCCCTCTCCACTCACTGACCAGGAACCCCCCAGCCCCCTCTGGCGTGGGGGGAGATTGTCTGGGCCCCAGGGTAAGTGGATACAGCCAGATGCCGGGACGAACAAGCTACTGCCTCATTTTGTATAGAAAACCATATTAGCTAGTGGGCAGACCACCAATCAGTCTGCCTCTGGGAGGGCAGGAAGACTGTCCTGACCCTAAGAGTGAGAGGATTCAGTCTAATACTATGACAGGCCAGGTTCCTGTCCTAACTATTTTTATAAATGCACGCCCTGGCACCTACTGGTGTTCGTGCCTCCCTGAAACTAGCAATTCTTGGGGCAAACCCACATATCTGCCTACCCTGGGGGAGCAGAAAGACACTCTTAGCCCAGGAGGATATGAGATTGTAGCCCAATGCCAGGATGGGCTGGCCCCTCCGCCAAATTGTGCTTTTTCTTACTTACATAATTTTTAGTGCCATTTCTGCCCCTCACGAGGGTATAGGACCTTTGCACTAGTGGCGAAGCTGTGCGTCTCCATTAGAAGATGGGTCTGGCTCCTAATCCCAATGATTATTATATGGTGTCTGGTGGGCTTTCTGCCTTTCTAGGGTGGGCAGATTGGGACATATCTGCCTAATGATTTGTCTAGCTGCCTGCTAGATTTAGTCTTTCCTTGCCCATAGGCAGCATACATTATATGGCATCTCTACAGTAATGAATGACTGATAGCCAGTAGCGTCGGTGCTCGGGGTACTAGGATGTGAAATTAACACTATTGGTTGTAGCTTTCCACCTAATCTTATTGTGGACAAGGAACGAAAATGTTTCAGCAGCAACTCCCAGCTCACTCCATAGATATACATTCCTTGCTGTTGGGATGTGGCTAATTTTTACCAACTACACTTGTCGGAAACATGGTCACTAAAGTTATGATTTTATCATACAAACGTGCTGTTGTCAAAAACAGTTAATTTCACTGCCTCTCTCTGTCTCCCTTTTGCAATACCACTTTTGAGGAGCTAGTTAGGGCCTGTAAATTGTACTATTTGCATATTGGTGATTGAGCAATGTAGTGCACAATTTGCTACGAATTTACATTGAAACCATATTCCCTCTATTTCTCCAGCATGGGCTTTTTCACAGATTCATATGCTTGAATCATTCACCACCATCAAGCTGATAGTCCCTCTTTCATGGCGAAATATTAGTATAAGACTTTTTTTGATGGAGTATTATACCAATTGAATAATACCAGGTGCCAGACTGATCTAAAATCTTGTCAAAGCTTTCCCACATCAGTAGGGGAGAGCTGGCTCCAATTTTGTGTCGCCGGAAGCAGCATCCATATGATGTCACTGGAGCCTTAAGACACTCCAGCGCATTCTCTGTTGCCTTTTTTCTGCACTCTTTGATACTGATCCAGAGTAGCTCTCCATGATTTTTTTCATGTTTCGAGCATGTTACTTCAGTTTTTTCCCAAAAATATAATCAGTGCGGTGTGTTGGGTTGTCACTGCCAAAGAAGTCAGGTTTTCAACCCTGTCACACTTGCAATGTACAAATGTCCATTTCACCCGTATACGAGGTCTGTCAGTGGTGCTTGGGATCGAAGGACAACTTAAGGTCTACGAAAAATGTGGTTTCATACACCTCAAAGCCATCAAAGAATGCAAACCTAAACTATCATTCATAAGTCCACTTTTTCTGTCCAAGGAAAAGTTCAAGATGATGCCCCTGGATCAACTGCTTCTGGTGCTATAAGCAGCTGACCAAACGTATGGTAAGGTGCAGCAAAGATGCCATAAAGAAGATGTATCCTACACAATCTCTTCTGGCCCTCCCGGGCATGCCTCCAGGGATTTCACAAGGCTCTGTACTTTGAGATGGTTGATGCTGAAGGTTTAGCCCTTGAAACCAAAGAAGGCACAGACAAGTGGGGACATTATCCATAATGTGTCGGTCACACTCTAGAAGTCCATTATGCAAACCCATCACCAGAGTAAAAGGTCTGACACAGAAGAGTGCCAGTGCATCTCTAGTCGCTACTTCCCAGATAACTGTACTTCCATCAAGCTACTTTCTATTGCTTCCCTCTTGCATCAAATGTGGCTTTAAGATTAACCCAGCTGTAATGATTAGGAAGACATGCATTGCTCCTTATTCACTTTCACAGTTACACCGAAAGACATTTGGCACTGCTATAAATCTTTCTTGCTACCTGATATGAATAGGATAAATGTCACCCGGGTAGACCAAATATGCTGACCTGTGCAGTTTGATGTATTTTGTTTGTCAACAAGTTTTAATTTTTTAATAGCCTTTTTAGAGGTGGTTATGCAGTTTGGTGGTATAGGGTGGGAAAACATAGTTGTTTTTCTGCATCTTCATTTAGACAAGGCATAACTAAAGTACAAATAAACCATGGACTAATCTTTGCAGGATTGGCAATATTAAAACAGTCCATAGTATACCAGTCTCTTCCATAGCGACATGTCACCGAAAAGCAAAGAAATCAAGAAGCTCTAGGACTCGTTCTCCTATAGTGCAGTGTTTACTTAAAACCCTTCTCATTAAAGTTCCGGGTGTTGACATTTGTAGAGCGCTTTTACATAGGTCAGAAGCATCGCTACAAAACCTTTTCTGTTAGCTTGCAGTCCATTTTTATCACTCATGTGTTTCTACTTTCTAGTTTTCATTGCTCACTGTGGCCCAACATGTGGAGCTGTAGAACACCAGCTAAGATCCCATGATATAGATATGTGTTTGTTACTGGTGATCCAATTCTCTATCATGTGATTATTAACTGAATTAATAAATGGCCCAACTACCTTCATAAACATGATGGGTAGGTTATCTTATGGTAAATATATTTATAAAGCAAAATGTATGCTAAAGCTTCTTGCACTAGACACAATGCTGTGGTAAACACCTAGGGGTGACAAAGAGAATACAATTATTAATTCAAAAGGCAACGTATACGCAATCGCCTAAAATGCAGCAGATTGTATTGTGTGGGGAGGACCGTGGTCAAGGTAGGTGGTCATTTATTAAGACCCTATAAAACGTTTTAAGCTGCACATCGAAATGTCTCAGTAGCCTAAGCATTATATTCTAACATAGAAGAGCTCCCTGCTGGCTTAAAGTGACACTGCTGTTAGTTGTAGAGTTGCGTTGCCTATCATTTACGTTTCAGTCTGGTTCGCAAAACACCTTTTCCAAGTCTCAAAGAGATTTCAGACTCAAAGAAAAGGGTTTTGTAAATAAAAAAGGTATTTTGTGTTTCTCAAACCTCTGGAGTTTGTCAATTGTTGGCTTTGTAACCTTCAAAAACCGTTCTACATCAATTGCTAGGTGGCCTAAGGATAACCTTTTTACTGCCCCTCTGTTTAGCCCTTATTTACACACTATGATTTCTCAGATATAAATGTGAGAAGGTTGCAGCATTCCTAGTTTTTTCACTCTCTGGTCAGTCTCCACTTGGCTCCAGGTTAGTAAATCCCTGTATTCCTTGCAAATTTCTTTCCTTGATTTCAGGATCAGGAAGTTGCAAGATTCTTTTGCCACCTGACCCTTAGTCATGATCACTGGCACAAATTTCACTTATTATTAGTAACATCTTTGTGTTGTCCAGCTTGAGTCTGACTGCGTCCTCCTAAAGAAGTGCATATGTTTGTTGGAGGCTGGATGATATCAGGTTGAAGCCAAGGTTGATGTCTTGATGAGCATCTAATCTGGGTGCAGATGTACGACCATTCCGTTTTGCGGGTCGCAAGTTGTGGTTTTTCACGACTCACAATCTGTGACTCGCAAAACGGAATGTACTAATGTGTCTCAGACACATTTAGCGATTCCCAATAGGGACACAAATGACCTGCCTCATTATTATTCATGAGGCAGGTCGCAATTTGCGACCTATTGGGAATGGGTTACAATCTCAGGGATGCTGGCCTGCTTGGGACAGCAGACCACCATGTCTGTTTGCTTTGTAAATAAAAAAATTACTAAATTAAACGCAGCCCATTTTACTTAAAGGAAAACAGGTTGCGTTTAAAAGGAAAAAATGCTACGGTTTCTGTTAATTTTTTAAGGGCAGACAGTGGTCCGTGTGACCACTGCCTGCTCTTAAAAAAATATTTTTGCTGCCAAACACTAAACGGAAGGGCTCCCCTGGAAACTGACCTCTTCCCGTTTGCGACTGGCTTACAACCAATTTGGAATTGGTGGTAAATGCGATTGTTTTTCGACTGCATTTGCGTCACAAAACAATCGTGCATCCCCCTGCAACTCGCTATTAGGAAGGGACGCCCTTGACAACCCCCTTCCTAATAGGAACTCCAAAATCCTATTTTGCGAGTCAGTAATAGGTTACCGTCTCGCAAAATAGGGTTTGCACATGCCACAAGCCTTTTTAGTGGTCTCAAAAAGCCTGATTTCCCGTTTACGACCACTAAAACTGTTGTACATCTGGCCCCAGGTTTCCTCTAACCTGCATTCTGTTGTGTGGTAGCAGCCAACTAGTCTTTGTGTTAAAAGGACAGTATTGAAGTCTCCATTAGTTTGAATCCTAAATTACAGAGCTTAGTTGCCTTTCTGCTTGCTCTTTCGCCTATGTTAGTTTGGGGAGGTTACAGCTTTTCCCTTGGGTACCATCTTTGTGTTCTATCTTTGTGTTATGTGCTTCTGGGTGTAAAGGTTACTAAATTGTCCTAAATGTACTCGTATCTGCTGAGGCTCATGGAGTTTAAAAAATTATCAATACTTCCTGGTTTCTTAGTTTGATTTTGCAACATTCCTATTGTTTCTTCTTTTTCACTGTGACACTGATCAGTACATTTCAGCATTCCTTGTCTGTACTTGAAAACTATTAAAGTTTCCCATTTACTTTGATGATTTTCTTCCATTGAGCCATTTCTCACCTCCTTGCAGGGACTGCGACGCTATTCAGGAATCTTGGTGAGCATTTACAACGCTTGAGTCTCTTGTATGTTTCCATCTCTCTCAGTTTTGTTACACTAACTCACCGTTTTTGCCTGCTGCACAAATGCTCAGGGTCTATTTACTCTAGGTAAAACTGTGACAGACTGTGGACCTGATGGATCTGAAATGAGTCTTGAATGAGAGTTTAGGTGCTTGTGATGTGGTGAAAGTGAGAGTCCAGGAGCCTCTGTTTGGGGAACAAGTGTAACGAATGGGAAATCCATTAGCAGTTATGAACTTTTATGAACGGCTCTGAGGATTGGTGGGGCACTGTGAGTAAAGTGCATTCCAACTATGTTGACTTTAATATAGAAGAGATGATGTTGTCAGAAAGGCTAGAGCACATGCTTTCACGTGGCCTGTGATAGCATTTATGGATGCAATGCTGGTGTTCGAATTGGAGATCGAATTGCTGGTATTGGGTAAACAACATTGTAGGCAGAATGGGACAAGGAGTGATGGGCATGCAGTGAGTGAGTCAGGTGACTTAATTGCTGTTTAGGAAGTTAGTCAAGTGATGAGAGTTAGTGCATAAGTAATTGTTTACATATGATAAAGTGTGTGTTTTATGGGCGAAAGCAAATTATGAGTGACTTGCGACAATGAATGAAAGTTCGAGAACAGGAGTCAAAGGGACTGAAAGCTGTATTGATATTGTACCCAGCTAAATATTGTTTTTTTAGAAGGAAAAAAGCTCTTTGATGTAAACACGTGCAAGGATAGTAATTGGGGGGGGTATGAGGATCATAATCATTTGTGTTTGGTTGGTGAAGAGTGTAATTAGTTGGTGACAACAAATTGCAGTAGTGTTTATTTTGATAGAATGATCCAAGACGGCCAAACTCCTGTGCATGTCCTGGTTATGCATGATAACAGCTATAACAAGTGATTTGCTAATAGACCAAGCTATATAGATTCACTTTTTTCCAGGATGTAGAAGTATGCACCAAGTCTTACATAATATTCAAAGTCTGTCTGGGGGGGCCATAAAAACTTTGCATAAAACCTGTAAAGGTTAAGGGTCTGCTGAAAAAAGATTAAAGAGGTCAAAATGCAACCACTGTCTAGAGAGAGGCAAGAGTCTCCTGAACTGCATTATGGAGGTCCGAAATTACTTGCACTCGTTTTGTCAATGTTAATACAGAGTCACACCATGTTCCATATTTAAAAACAATTATAAAAAATGATTCATTTTATCCCTACATTTCTTATTATGCAGACATGTCATATGTACATGTACATGATGTTTTCCTCCTGAAAACATCATCCATACAGCTTACTTTTTTCATGGTATCAAAACATTGAACTGTTTAGCTATCTATTCTATATCAAAGTCAAACAATGAGCTTTCCTTTCCCATTTATTATTTTATGTTCCCTTACATTTTTCACATAGTTAAGATTTGACATAACCTAGTCCTGTAGCAGCCTTTTTTATATGTTAAAATATTGATAGGTGTGTAGATCTGAAGCATTGTACATTTCTGTTAAGTTGGCTTTTAATCCTTTGAAATGTTTGGTAGCTTTTCTCAGGTAAACTATTCCCTGCCTCTCCCTCTTTCCATTAGAAGTTTGTATGTTAAATTAGGTTGCCCCTTATTTACTATTAAGTAAAATATAAGTATCATGGAAGCCTGCACATTTATTGCCTAAATATTACAGTTTCTCTCCAGGAGACTAATTCATAAGTATTTAAGTGGATTGTCCAACTGGAAAACAACACCGACTGAGACAGAAGTTAGCAGTTACTGTTTACAGAATATGGACTGAATGCCCTACCGGAGGACCTAGGATGAAGCCTCAGCATCTCTGAGGAAAGCTCTGAGAATCAGCTGGAATATTCAGTAAACTAACCAGAAGAACACTCTGTAGCACTGCCGGGTAGGTTATATGATCCCTGGGCACATCGGGCACCATAGTCTGCAATAATGCCACAGAGCAAAGTTACAAGCAGTCTTACCATCAGCAGTAACTAAACACATCAGTCTATAAACTGGGACAAAGTACAACCACAGCAAGACATAGACATATCCTAGACTGCTTGTTTACCCAATGATTCGTAAAAGATACAAATGAGCTAATTATGTCACTGGATCTCCTGCTTGTTCCTGTTCACATATCTATTCTAGAAAACTCTTCAAGTCTCTGATGTGGCTATGCAAGCCAGAGCAATCATCTAGGAATCACTATGGAGGAGCTCCAGCAAATTAAAAACAATCTGCATCAAACCAATTTTGAAGAACAAGGGTTAAACCTGGAGGACCCAACAAATGTCAGACCTGTATCAGGCAGACCATTTCTGATGGGCACATCATCCTTCATATTCCTCACTTATGCTCATGTGTCAGACTGGTGTTAAATTCTTTCTTCCCTAGGTGGCTCTGTGCAGTTTCAGCCATGACTTTGACTGCTGGACTTGGCTGCACAATCGTATAAAGGTACACACCTACATGCTTACATCAGTTCCTCTTTTTTCACATCTCATTGATGTGGCCTGCAGCGCTCTCTCTTTGCTTTACTGACAAAATTTCCTCCAACTCAACAGCCATCAGGCCAACTGCCTCCTCCAAAGTTTTGAGATTCAAGATATGTTTTAAGTGCAGCAGGTTGATATCGCTATCAGATTCACATAACCCCTGAGTTGTGTTGGCTTGGCTCTGAGGCGTGCAACATGTTTTCTCTAGTGCACCATAAGACCATGATGGAGCTCAAGGACAGGTAATTTTTTTGCCAAGGCCCGCAGGGATACTAAAGAACACATGGTCCTCTAAAATTAAGCCTCCTGATGGGGAATGATCTCCCAAGCGGTTTTCCATCAAAGAATACTGAAGTACTATAGGAAGAAGTAAGCCCCTTCCTTGAGGAAAGGATTCTGCTCATGGGACCAATCGGAGATATGGATCCTTTCCACAACACTGGGACTTTTCTTGTCGTTAGAGCTGATTTCTAAAGCTACAGAAGATCCATTTGGATTTTGTCTACTCTCTCGACAAAGGTCTTCCACCTGACCATGGTAGATCTCTTTAGAATGGCTTCTGTACCCTCTTGAGCAGTCCCCAAGGGTAAACCCACTTCTTTGGGTGAGATGACACTGACTCTGATACCTCCTGACTTCATGCCTCTGCAACCTTTGACTTCAGCATCTAGAAAGAGACACCCACATGGACCTGATCTTGCTAATTCGCTACATCAATAGAGGTTACACTCTCAAAGTTGAGTAAAATAATCTGGGTGACAAAACAGAGGGTCAGAACTTGCACTGAGGAGCAATCTGTTCGTATGGCTTTGAAATGTACTCATATTGAAGCTGATGCCAACAATATGCTTTTTTCTTCCTACTCTGATACTGGCACTTAACTTGACCTTCAAAATACCAATAGTCTCCATACTTCTTTAGTAGGGGCAAATCCCTTGCTGAGAATGATTCTCATTTACCACAATAGTGTGTCTATAACCAAAGCTTAACATTTTGATGAGTCTTGCAGTCTACTTCTTCAGTTCCAGGACCCTTGCTTCCATTTAACGTGGCGCAAATTGCACCTGTTTTAGCTGCCTGGGAGAAATCCTTTTCAGGCCAAGCATTCCACAGAAAAATAGCTACATGCTACATGCCATAGGCCTGCTGCGATGACCCAAAAAGCATGTCTTCACACTTGTTGCCAGAGCGCCTGATGGTTAAGGCTTCAATTTCCAAACAGAATTCCAATGCCTTCCCCATGGCCTCACAGACAGGGAGATTAAGTGACTGAATGCTACGGCTGGAAGGTTTTTTGTGGCAAGCAGAATCACTCTTCATACAGAATATTCCACAAGCCTGTTAGACTGCTATGCCCATGCCTTGAGGGAACTGACCAGACTGGCAGTTGTAGGTGTACTGGAATGCATAAAGAAACCATTTTACTGTTTGGGTAGCGATGGCTTGGACACTTGAATCAGATCCTTATGCGCAGACGAAATTACATCGATTCTGTGGCCAGGGTCATTGGGCACTACCATCACACTTCATTGCCATGTCTCGATACGTTCCACTGGCTTCCCAGGAGCTGTCCTGGCCATTCTAATGGACTTGGAGGGTAAGCGAATTTGTGGAGATTAGACAGGCTCCTTCATGGAACGCTTCAAGAATAGCAGGGTTATACCCTCTCACTGGACCTGGCTTTGCTAGTAAGGCAATAGAGACCATTCCAGGGCTATTCTAGGGCTCGGCAATTCTGGCAGAGGCAACCCTCTCAACCGCTGCAAACACCTCAGCAGATGTACTGCTCCTTTAAAGGAAGAAGTGGATCTATGGTTCGCAGTCGCCAGCAGCAGATCCAGTCCCCTTTGTCCACTGATGGCTCTGCTGCTTAAGAACCTCTAGGACCTGTGCCCCCCTTAGGGTGACCAGATTTTCAAAAGCAATAAATGTGACAGGCTGCAAGGTAGGGAGTACAAAATGATACCATACAGCTAAATTAATAATATCCTCCAGCGTATAATTGTGGTAACACCCGTTTTCTAAAACGTTGCTACTTTTCCCAGTTGTACTGAAAGACTTTAAAGACTAGGATTGGAATTGACCTTAAGGTCACGTTTGAGCCAGTGATGCTATCGGACGGACCTGCCAGCCCCTTTTTTCTAGGACTGTGAAACTTGCTTTGCATGCAATAAAACATTAACAGGTTTTTAAAGAGTTCGTAAATATGCACAGGACATAATAGTTGGATGAGCCATGACAAGCTGGGCCACGTCAAGCTCACCTGATACCATTTCTCTTAGAGAGACGTGAGGAAAGGCATCAACTGTGCTGGCAGAAGGATGCTTGTTGTTCTACGATGCTGAATGTGAGAAAGAATCCTTTAGAGATGTAACATGAGCAATATTTTTGTTGTAGCTTTCATGCTCACCTGACCCTTCATTCTAAACAGAGATATGTATTTTATTCTGAGAAAAGTGTATGTTTGCTAAGACTGGCAGTAAAAAACCCGCGACTGTCCTCGGAAATTCAGGATCTGTGGTCACCAGACCCTTAAGCCACTATCTTCTTAACAGTTTGAAGGTTATACAGTGGTGCCCCCCCCCTCTTTCTCTCTTGGGAGACTATCACGATGGACTGCTAGACAATCTAGTTGACCAGCTAGGGCTTGTCCTTCCTGGCCTCCCTCTGGAACAGCCTCGTTCTGCCAGGATGTGCTTTCCAGCAAAGTCCTCGATTATGAAGGCAGAGGTCCTTTATCTGCTAATTAAAGGGTTTACTGGAAAAAATAAAGGTTAAAGGCATGTTGTAGTTAGCCGAAAATGTCAGTTAAAACATACCATTTTAAAGAAATAAAACTACTAAAATATGTGATTAATAGTTATCTCAAGTAATTGTAACTTGTACCCCCCTGCACAGTGTTGTCGTCACTGGTTTAATTTCAGGTGTTAGTCATGTTAATGATATCTGATGGAGGCATCTAGCCACAGATTCCTTACCTTTAAACTTCTAGGCATCAGGCCTGGATCTGAAAGATTTTTCGGGGGAGTATCCCTGAAGGGCAGTAGATGGCATAGTTTGACTCCGTGTGACGTCATCACATCGTGTTTGTCGTCTTGACGTGCGCATCGTCAATATAACCGCCACTTTGGCGCGCTGTCAGTTCTATTTTTTTGTGCGCCAGGCACCACCTATCTGTTGAAAAGAGCTACCTGAGTTATTGTTTGACAGAAATTTTGTAAACTCCGTTGGTGTGTTTAGGATGTCAAGTAAGAAGACCTCGGGGTTCAGCCGTGCAGCGCCTGTCACCGCGCCATGTCAGTTATGGACCCCCATTTGGTTTGTCTGTGGTTTCTGGAATGCGACCATGGCTCCAAGTCTTGCTCCAACTGCCGGGCCAGGGTGCCGAAGGCTTTGAGGGAGTGGTCCCTAAAGCTTCTCGGGGCCCGGCGTCCGGTACCTCGGATGTCGCCTCGCCTGTCTCCATCCCAATCTCGGTTGAGAGAAAGGTCTGAGCACCGCTCCAGCGATTCAAATCCTCTTTGGCGAAGTCAGGTAAGAGGCACCACAAAAAGCACAAGAAGTCAAAGTGTGCTTCGACTTTGCCATGCCCGTCTCGTGACAGGGTTGAGGATCCTTGGTGCTCAAGGCCTCACTTCGCAGAGCAGGCTCCTGGGTCGGCTCCACGTTTCCCTCCCTTTCCAGGGCCGGGAGCGACCCCTGCCCATCTAAAGGAATCTTTTGACGCCAAGTGTGCCATATTTGGGCGGCCTGAGCCTGCTGGCATGCCTTCGGGCCCCACAGACTCAGATGATGGAGGGGCCCCCGTGGTTCCTGAGCCGGCGGCTCCGACCCTGCCCCCACGGCCTCCAAGCGGACCCATTCCTGGTTCCGGACCGATGCCGGTTGCACCTCGACAGCGACCTTCCCCGGCGCCAAGGTCCTCGGCGTCACCGCACTGACCGGCGGCGCCTCCCCGATCCTCATTCCCGACGACACAGAGCTGGTCGGGCGTCCTCCGACGTCGAGACCAACGGAGCCATATGGCTCCATGCCGTTTATTCTGCCCTATTCCGAAGGGCTAGGAATGAAGGAAGAGGATTGGGAGGGGGAGCCAGATCCCTTAAACATTCTGCCTCAGCAAGACCTGGACTGGTATGAGGAATTGGTTGACGCCAGTGGTCTGGACATCTCCCCAGATTATTGGATGCTTTCTTCTCCTACCCTGGCCATGGAGGAGGAAGCAACTATTGCCATGGTGGTGCGTAGGCCTGCGAAGGTCCTTGACCTACATCTTCCTATAGTGGCGGTCCTGCAACCGGGAGTTTCGAACTAGGAACCCCTACTTCCTTTCAATGAGGCCTTGACAGATTTCCTTCTGGGAACATGGTCCAAACCCAGCACAGGGGTTTCTGTGATTAGGATGATCGCCCGCCACCATCGCCCCGCACCAGCGGACCCACTTTTCCTCAGCACCCACCCCACCCCCCAAGGCCTGATAGTCCAAGCTCCAAAGTCCCGAGGCGCATTCCCTTCTGCACCCCCAGACAGGGAGTCTAGGAGGCTGGAAAACTTCAGGAAGAAAATGTTCTCTTCCACCAGCCTAGCGCTGCATTTGGTGAACACTGCATGCCTCTTGGGCGTCCTTCCCATTCTCTATGGGATATGGTTAGGCAGGTGCTGCCCAGGGTCTCGGAGGAGGACTGTGCCCTACTCTCCTAAGCTATATCCGACAGAGGAGACGCAGCTAAGTTCGCCATCCAATGTAGCTTGGACACAACAGACTCGTAAGGTATAGCGATTACCCCGACCGTGGCAGTTCGTCGCCATGCCTGGTTGAGAACATCTGTGTTTTCGGGGGATGCCCAAGCCAACCTCATGGAAATGCCCTTTGATGGCTGCTGTCTCTTCAGAGACAAGGCGGATCCTGCCATTGAGTGTTTCTAGGACTCGCGGGCCATGGCCAAGTCCTTGGGCAAAACTACTGCCCCCAGGGCTTCATCCAGCTTTCGCTCCTTTCGTGGGTCCAGGAACCAGAAAGCGGGCCAAGCCACCATCCATTCCTTCACCTCAAAACCTTCCTTGTCCGATCCTGCATGAACACTCATGGCTGGCCAGTTGGTGGCAGAATACACCATCACTTCCACCACTGGCAATCCATCACATCAGACAGGTGGGTGCTGCAAATAGTCTGAAGGGGCTACTCCCTGCCCTTTGAGACTACCCCACCTTTTATTCCACCAGCATATGATCGGCTAAAGGAGGATCACATCACCTTGCCTTGCTCCACAAGGAAGTCAATGCTCTGTTGGCCAAGGGAGCTACAGAGAGGGTCCCTAGGCCCAAAGTAGGCAGTGGTTGCAACTCCCACTACTTCCTAGTCCCCAAGAAGGACATAGGCCTTCAGCCTATCCTAGATCTCAGAACCCTAAATGTTCTTCCTCAAGAAGGAGAAATTCAAAATTCTCACCCTTGCTCTGGACCTGAACTAATATATATATCAATGTAGGCCTTCCCTCATTATGTGAGCACAGGGATATAATAGTGATCTCTGGAAATAGCAACGGACTCCATTCCTGGTGTGTGTAGTTTGGTGGTCCGCATCATAGGTGTAAACTCAGTTTACGCAAGGCTGCTGCCTCTGTTCCAGGACCAGTCTCTCTGCTGGAATTCTCCTCTACGCCCCCCAAAGGGACGAGACATGGTTTATATGATCAGAACTGCTGTGTTAGAAAATGGCATCTGTGCTACTGTATTGTCTAAAAACGTTAGGAGATGTTGTTGACCTAGTACAAGAAAACCATACACCATGTTGTTCGACCTTGTACGAGATGTTCAGACTAAACAATCACTGAATAACAAATAATATGTGCATCACATTTCCTAAATATTATTGTGTCACAAAAGCAAATGTATTACGTGTGACTGTGCAAAGCAGAGGCAGCCTAAAACAGCTAGCAAATGCAACAGAGGGAGTGTGCCCACAAGGGAAATCCCAACATCCTCATGGGTGTTCTCTTTTTATTAGTAGGAGGGGGTGCATCGGCCCCCCTCCCCGAGCCAAAACTGGCCCCAGGGACCCCATCCCTGAGGCTTTAGTTGAGTGCCCAGATGCACACCTGAGGAACACACAACACAAAATTGGGGGCTGCAAAGGGATCCCTATGGTCACTGCCAGCTCCCCTGCAAGCACCCATCCGTGGTGCAGTGGAAGCCAGCTTTACTCTCTCCTGGCAGAAGCAGGTTTTTTTCTATGCCTCTACCAGGAGGGAGCAATCTCATGTGTGCTCATGTCGGATGGGAGCACACATTTTTCTTTACTGCCTTCGCTCTTGAACACCACAATAGAGCCGGCACCAGATCCTCTGAGAGGCACAGGAAGGTGGTCCGCTCTCCCACCTTCCCTGTAGTTTAATATTGGCCCCAGGGCGGGGGGGCTCCAGGGCCTCAGAGAGGCTCGGGGAAGGAGGCTGTGCATGCCCCTCCTCTTTGTTTCAGAATCTGCTCTTGCAATTTTACCGCAGATTTGTTGATCCACCACAAATCTGTGGTAACAATTATTTACAGAAATTGGTTTCTTGGCCCCAGAGGGCCCGCTACCAGGCCTGGGGGACGGTGTATCCCTGCCTCGGCCCCTATTTATGTTTTTTACATTTTATTTTAGGCCATGGTACGGAGTCTAGAGTAGTAAGATAGGTGCCTCTACATAATTATTGATGTGGTGGCAGCCAATAAGATATCATCTTGAGATCTGTCTGCTTTGCAGATTCTCAGACATTTAGAATATCTATAAATATGAGCCTTAATTTCTCAGAAAATATTGAACGGATTCACATGCTTTATGCCCTAAGATAGTTTTCTGCCAGATTTTGTGTAAATCCCTTCAGGGTTTGGGCTGTACCTGTATCTAAAATTCCTATTGAAAAATGAATGGGGAAAACCTGTTTTGGGACACTCCTTTTAATTAACCCCCGTTTGACGAATTACCCCGAAACTTTCCAGGAAGGAGCAGAGGTGAATTTGTCAAATAGCACCAAAGTTATAAGCAAAACCAAAAAAAATGTTTCCCCTGAAAACGTGATCCTAACTATAACTACCCAGTGGGGTTAAAAATAAAATCCATATATTTTTCCCTGAAGAAATACAAATGCTATGCAACGTTATGATAAGGTACCTTAATTTAAATAAATTACATGCGGCAGCTGAGGCACTATTGTTCAAGTCAAGAACCTCTCAATGTTCTGTATCAGTTGCACAAATTAACCGAGAACAGTCACCACAATCCCTTACTTGGAGACTACCAAAGGTTGCCTTCTAATAGATTTATATAGTATAAATCAGCACTCCTATGTATCATTCAAATTTAAAGTACTGAGTCAGTAAATGAAGAAGAAATGAAAATGATGTGTCAAGTTTTTTTTTTAACTAATGGCAGAACAGAGTACAAGATGGTCCGATGGAAATATGTGACAATTCCTTTATTCGTGATCCATTATTCGTCATCACAATTTGCTTGAAGCCTGAACAATTATAACATGCTGTCTCTTGACGGGTTTCGTTCAATTAGAACTGCTTCAGGGCTATAGTGTGGACGGAAATTTCATACATCTCACACGAGGAAAGATGCTCCAATGTATTGACTATTGTGATTACAGCATCTTGGCTGACAGGTAAGCTTGTCAAGCTTTCAAAAAGACACTAGCAAGAATTATTACTTTCTAAATCTTCGGTCCAGGGTTTTGTCAAAGAGCATGGTCAATCCCAAAAGGTAATCCAATAAACAAAACCTGTCTGAAGACTTTAACATGGTGCAGTAACACTTTTCCCTTAAAAGCTTATTTGCTTTGCAGTAGATATTTCATAATAAATAAATAATGCCTACTGCCTTTATTACAACTTTTCAGAATAAATGGTTCAAATATATGGCATGTGACCTACCAATTCTCAATGAACTTGTCAAGCCAGTATCTGTATCATTGGCTGATCACTATAACTAACTCAGGCATACTAAAATGACAACTATCAGGAATAAAGTATTCAAATTACAAATATGTACAAAATACAGTTAAAACAATATAAAATCCCTTCTAAGAGGACTTAATAAGCATATTACAGTATGTCTTCTCTCCCCACAGTTTGTTAAAGAACATTGCCAACACCAAAACCCTAGGCTACAAGGGTAATCTTTGAGATTCCATGTAACAAAATGCCTCTCTACAGGATTTAGCACAGTGTAATACCAATCCACCCTTAAAAGCATGTTTATTTATTTTATTTTATTTTATTTTATTTTGAAAGTTTTATAGAGCGCGAATAAGATCCTGGCGGATATCAGAGCGCTATACAAACAATAAATGTTACTTTATACATCAAATAAGAGCCAATCCACACAAGTGAATAAAGCATGTAGTAAAAACAACTTAGCTAGATTTAACATCAAGAATTGTCTTGTGGTTGGGAGCGTGTATGCATCTCGTATCAGGGTTTCAGCAAACCCTACTCATGACCCTGTTAGGTCGATTCACTCTGGAATCCTGAGACCCATCCCCATATCTTTGGTGCTATAATTTACCTATAATTTACCGGATAAGCCGACTACTGAAGTATGTAATATTTTGTAACCTATTGTACATTGATTTTTACCCCTTTCACTTTATTGTACTGTACTGTTCTTCTGTATTAATGTATGTCTTTAAGTCTGTACTATTTGTATTTTATTTGATACTGAAACACCCAATAAAATTTATTTGAATTGAGAAAAAAAAAAAACTACTCATGTGTATTTGGCCATGAGGATGGCTTTAACTTCCTTTTTAAAAGAGGTAGTGGACGGGTTGAGTCTGGTTTCTGGGGGTAAGGCGTTCCAAATTCTAGGTGCCATCCCCGAAAAGGATCTGTTATAAAAAAAAATTCTTATGGAATTTTTGTGGTTTCAGTAGTAGTTTTTCCGCATTTCTTGAGGGTCTGGACCCACCCGATATCGTCAATTTCTGTGCCAGGTAACTCGGTGTCTTTTGATGCATGGCTCTGTGCGTCATGCACGCAATTTTCAGCTGAATTCTCGCCTCTAGGGGTAGCCAGTTTAGGGATTGAAGGGCCTGGGAGATGTGGGAGCTACGTTTAGATCCAGTTATGAGTCTTGCTGCGGCGTTGATTGAAGCTCTCAGAGGTGCAGTTGATGCCTTGGGGAGAGGGGTTGGCCTAACGGCTAAGGCGCTCGACCTCGGACCTGGGGATCTGGGTTCGAGTCTCGGTAACGACGCCATAAACCTCCTGTGATTCTGGGCAAATCACTTAATCTCCCCGTTCCTAAAATGAAAGTGTGTCCTCATGTAACGTAACTGGTGCTATGTAAAACGCTCTGATACCTGATTCGGTTCGGGTCTAGTTCGCGCTATATAAAACTAAAAAAAAAAAAGGCCACAGAGAGAGACACATCCGTATTCCACTCTGGGTATAACTAGAGCTTGTACTGCCTGCTTGAAGTGATTGTGTGGTAGGAAGGGTTTCAGTTTCCTCAGTGTGTTTATCTGGAAGGTGGCTCCCTTTGTAGCACTACTGATATGTTTTTGCATGTTAAGATTACTGTCTAACGTTATTCCTAGTGACTTTGCTGAGTCCACAATGATAGGTTGAACACCGTAATATGTTTGATCCAATCTTGCATTTTCGGGATTTGAGCCAGTGGAGCTATTAGTAGGAATTCAGTCTTTAGGGCATTCAGTTTAAGATGATTTTCTGCCAGCCAAGTTTGGGTATTCCTAAGAGCTGTATTAAGTAGTTTGATGTCCTCTAGGGTGTGTATCTTGAGGTATAGTTGTGTGTCATCTGCGTACATGTGATATTGCACATTAGAGGTTTGTAAAATTTCAGTGAAGGGTTTCAGGAAGAGATTAAACAGTGTTGGGGATAGTGCGGATCCTTGCGGTACACCCAGGGATACTGGAACGGGCTTGGACAGGGTGTTATTGACTTTGAATTGTTGTGTCCAATTTTGGAGAAATGAAATGAACCAGCTTAGCACTGCCCCAGATAAACCCATTCTGTGTTTCAGTAGGCCCAGCAGATTCTCATGCTTGACCGTATCAAAGGCAGAGGAGAGGTCAAGTAGGATGAGTAGGCAGGATCTATTTTGGCCAAATATTTGCAGCGCATCGTCAATGATGTGTGTCATGGCTGATTCTGTGCTATGGCCAGCACGGAAACCTGATTGGTGTTTGTTGAGAAGGTCAAAGTGATCAATATGTTTAGATAGCTGTCCAGCAACTTGGCTAAGGTAGGGATATTGGAGCTAGGGCGATAGTTGTTAAGGTCATTGGGGTCTGCCGTTGGCTTCTTTAGAATGGCTGCAACCTGGCCTACTTTGAGGGAGTCTGGGATGCATCCTTGTTGAAGTGAGCAGTTTAGGATCTTGGACTAGAGAGGGAGAAGCAGTGGAGTAAGGTCTTTGACTGCGTTCGCCGGGAGCGGGTCAGAGAAGTGGTTGGCTAGGTTCAATGCGCTGAGAATTTTGCCTAAGGCGTCTTCGAAGTAGGAGGTAAATGATGACCAGTCTGCATTATTTTTTGGGTTGGACTTTGCTTAGGGTTGGTCTTGAGTTGTTCAGGGAGCAGGCAAGGTTAGTGTATTCGGTCTTGCGTATAAGATAAGATCCTTTAGGAGGTCGTTCTTAATGGTGTCGGTCTTCAAGGTGAAGTAGGTGGAGAATTCTTTACAGTTTGGCTGCGAGCTTTCTCTATCTTGTAGGTGATGAGGTGCCTCCTTAGATTGGGTTTTGATAAGATCAAAGAGTTTTTTGGGCCGATTTCTTGCCTGGTCAAGTTGAAGGCTGAAAAAGTCAGCTTTGGCGCGCTTAAATCCTCCTAAAATATGCGTTTCTCTTTGTCTTGAGGTGGTTGGCGGAAGGTAATGCTCTCCAGGCCCGTTCTGAAGTTCTGAGTGAGCGCCTATCCTCGTTGAGTATACCGTTGTACCAAGGTTTAGAATCTTTCAAAGAAACTCTTTTTAGTTGCAGAGGTGCAACCTCATCTATTATTGCTGTCATGGTCGAGAGGTAGTGGTTGGTGAGATCGTGAACTGTGGAAGATCCTGGGGGAGGTAATAGAAGGTTGGAACAGGAAGAAGGCAAGGTGTTGGGCTTGAGATTTTTCAGGTCTCTTTTCCACACTTTAGGTCTTGTGGATTGAGCTGAGGTCAATTTCACTGTTTCCTTAATGATGAAGGTGATGATGTGATGGTCTGACCAGTCGCAGGGTAGAATCGACTCTAGCTGAATGGAGCCTGTTTTAGAGATTAATAAGTCCAGAATCGATCCTTTGTCGTGTGTTGGGGTGTCGCAGAATTGCGTTATGTCTAGGTCAGCAAGGAAATTCTTAAGACTGTTCATTGCTGTATCCTTAGGATCAGCCCAATGGAGATTGAAGTCTCCGAGGAATATTTGGGTATTTTGTCGCCCCGCATATGATGATACTAGGTCCATGAAGTGTTCGGTGAAGGCGAGGTTCTCACCTGGGGGTGATAGATGATGTGCAGAGAGCAGACAGGTTTGCCCTTGCTAGTGATGTTAAGTCACATGTATTTGCATGACTGGAATAATGGGGAGATGGCTCTGTTTACAGAGATGTTAGTACGATGTATGCACGCTATGCCTCCCCCCCCCCCCCCCCGACTTCTCAGCTCGAGCTCTGTCTAGCCTGATGATGTTGTAATGAGGTGGAACTAAAATATCAATGATTGGCGTGGAGGATTCCTTTAGCCAAGTTTCCGTCAGCATTATCAGGTCTGGCTCATGTGTGAGGTTGAGGTCAGCTATGTCCGCAGCATGTCTAGCGGCCGATCTGCAGTTTAGGAGCATACATTTGAGTTTGGGCGTGCTGATGGTTGGAGAGGGTTCCTGAGTGATAGTGATTCTTCTAAGGTTGTTGTTTGTAACGCCTCTAGTGTTTGGTTTAGTGGTCCTATGGGGTTTGGGGGGGATAGTAGGTATTACCGATGATGCGGGAGTGGTAGGCTTCATGGGGGCGGGGTCGTATGAGCTCACCAGGGAGAATAAATCACTCTCTGAGAGCAGATTGGTGCTTCTAATTGGTTGAGATGAATTGTTGTAGGAAGGGACTGAGGACCAGTTGGGACAATAAGGATTCAGGTTAGTGGTGGTTTGATTTCTGGGCATATTCTTTTCACAGTGTAAGGCCTAATGCCGTATTCCTAACTACTCCTAATAAACCCAAACCTCAAACCCATGAAAACTGATATAACTTCTAATAACAAGCCAATAATACCTATAACCTTTACCATTGGTATGTCACCATAACCAATACAAGCCTACTGAATTGCGTACAAGCTGCCAACCATTGAAATACAGTTTTAAAATAAAAAATACATGCACAATTACAGTTGGTAAACCAATGTACAACCACTCAAAAAGTCTTACAAGGACATTCACAGTGTAAATCTTAATCAACTCCAAAACCCTTACCTTGTATGATAATCTGTGAGATTTCATGTGTAGTTTGTAACACAATCCAATAACCATCCATTAATAAAAGCCTATTGGGTTTAACAAATGACTTTAACAGCAAATAAACCAAGTCTACTGCCATTGTCCTTATTTCCCTAATAAATAAATGAGATATGGACACTGCCCCTCCCACTCCAGGGCGCTGGCGCCGGGGGGGGTGGATTTGTGCGCTGTGCAGGAGCGGCCTCTATACATAGCCAGGGGGTGTCCCGAGAAATTTCATCGCATGTGGGGGAAATGGGTCGGGGTACTCGACAACTGAGATGGTGTGGTCCCCTCTTCAGGTGCACGTGGATACGCTATTCTTGATTTCTATATGTAGCCTTGATGTCACTGCGATGTGTTTTTCTCCCCATTCTGACAATGTAGGTCTGAATGGTGCTGTTCGTTGTTGAATTCAAAACGCAATAAAATTGATTGTCAAAAAAAATAAATGAGATATGTGGCACCAGATATAACTTTTACCAGTGAACCAATCAGGCCTATAATCTTTATTATTGGTTTGCCACCATCACCAGCTCAGACCTACTGTACTGAGGGAAAATATTCCCACAAAGCCACTCATAGGCATACATTAATATAATTACAAATATATACAAAAATGCAGATAGCAAAACACTCTCTCTCTCTCCTAAGTGGGCCTAACAAGGAAAATCAAAGTCCAGTCCAATTATTCTATCCTTGTGAATTGTCAGAGGGGTATGTTTGTCTCCTGCGGCAATTTGTGAGATTCCATGTAACAAAATACCTCTCTGCAAGCTTTAATGCATAGTAATAACCACCCACCCTTAAAAGCCAATTGACTTTAATACATACGTTTCACAGTTAGTATGTCAGTCCCTTTGAATTTTTCGTAATCTTTCATAATTAACAGATCAGGGTGTTCTCTCTCAGTAGTGCTGCTTGAAGTCTTTTCTGTGTTCATCACATAAGGTCTTCCAACAGTTACACCTAGGTAGGGAGCAGAAATCTGTTGCAAACAAAAAGTTATCTAATCATCAGCGAGGGGCTGACCGAGAGCCCACTCTAAGTAAATAGTCGGTCTTCCTCAGACAAGTAAATGTCTGCCTACTGTAGCAGACACCTAAAAACATGCAACAACTCGAGCTGTAATCCAGGTAACCTCTTTATTTGACCTGCACAAGAGGGTGTGTCTTACATCACTCTTCATGCAGCTAAATCCTATCTACAAATTTCGAGAGATAAAGAGACATTTCAATTCTGATACTGGTAGTCTGCAATTAGAGTGCAGATACGTGTGCGTATGAATTTTTTCTTTGAAAATATGCTGAGCATTGGAGTTGAACCGGAAAGAGCTAGGTTATACTTCTCCCTTAAAAAGAAGCGCTATTGATTTCCATTTTTGAAGCCAGTTGTATCCTTCCTAGTGGGTTCTTGATAAAATCAATAGTTCTGACCTAAAACAACTGATCGTCAATTTTAGATTGTCTGCTGCAGAACCCTGAACTGTCTTCCCCAAAGTAATCTGTAGCCAATGAGAATAGCACTAAAAGAGCCTTCTTATTTCCGTATCTTCTTGCTTTAGCTCAGCATTACGTCCGCCTAAGATTAGGGTTGATCTGAAGAGGTTCCACATTATGCTTAATTAAGTACAAAGATAAAGTACTTAATACAGTGTGCGGCTAATAGGTGCATTTGCAATTGTTCATTTTCACTCTTCCAGGCTCGACTGCCAAAGCAGACAAAGTGTAAAAAGGTTTAAAGAAAGTTTTCCTTTGATTTCCCTATATAGAGTTAATTTTCAGTGGCAGTATTTGAAGCATTTTAATTTGTTGGGCAGTCAGTAATGAGGCTGGTTGTGTATTCGTGATTAGATCTACTAACCATATTTATACCTCTAAAGCATCTTGATATTTATAATGACAATGCTTATCCTCAGCGATGTTACTCTATGTAAAGGTTGGCCCATTCCTAGGGACTTTGAGATCACTATCAAATAGTACTATCCCATTCTATCCTTGGTCTAGTGTGACAGTGCTTACTAGCTTACATACTGGTACATGTTTGTCAGCAGTCCATATTTGCAAAGCACTATGCTTTGCAAGAGACACATGGATTTGGCTTTGTGTGTTGCACTCTGCATGTGCTAGAACCTGTGTCACAAATTGCCAGTTGTTTTTATTGCAGATCTTACAATGTGGCTATTGTATGCCTTTTGATGGTGGTTTCATTGCTGCATGAAGTAACACATGTTGTGCATGATCATCTTTGTGCAGTTGTGGTTTTTATTGAATTGTTAGTCTTCGTAAATCAAGCATTTAAACATTGTCTTGACTTTTATGATGTAATTCAATGAAGCGGAAAGTAGATTGTATATGAAGTTGAAAACTGTCAAACTTAGTGTTAGCTCACTATTTTTCTAAAAACTCACCCTGGCTTAGTGAAGAAACCCAGCAGGTCTGAATTATCTTAATGATTACTTTAACCATGCTCTAAACCATAGGGTCTATATTTTGGAGCTCAATGCTTTCTTTATTGAAGCACACTAATTTGATGATCTGTGGATGTCTCTAGTACTTTTTGGTGTGTGACCCTCAAGTTTTCCATGTTACTCTGTACAAGTCTCCAATTTGCTTCTTGTAAAGCTTGCCAATTGCCATCTTGTTTAGTTGATGCTCGGCAGACCATAAGTTATATCATTTCCTAAAGAGCATAGCATGTTCTAGTAAGGCAAGTATTTGTCTTAAAACGAAATCCCTTGGAATAGAATCCCCCTGGACTGTTTACTACTTGGCATCTTCATAAAACAAGAGAGTGGTGTTCAATTTATGTTGCCGTTCATGAATAAACAACCTGTAAATGTGTTATTAGAAGAGATCTTTTATGAAGACATGACCAGACTACGGCCACTCCCTCCTGTACCTGCCTTCTCTATTAGCACTCTAACACTGACCTCGTAACATTCTCCTACTGTCATGGGAGGGTAAGACCCACTGATCCTACTAGTTACTCCACAGAGTTATGGAAAAAGTTGTCTTTTCATCCACACTGCAAGGCTGCTTTGAGTGCAATTACAGGAAGCATGTTTATTGCTGGGACTTATTTCCTTGTAACACTCACTGGGCCTTTCTCTTTCCAGTCCTCGATTGAAACACGTTTGTAATTGCTCAAAACTGTAAATTTTAAAGGACAACATCCATGGTGTATCGGTACATGCCTATACTTAGCATCGCTACCCCTATCCCTTGGCAGATGAAAGGACACCCATTTACATAATATCAATGATCACTTTATTTGTAGATAAAATATTTCACAACTTTATTGATTAAATAGGTTGGCTTAGCTTATGGGCCATCCAGGTGTCCGCTGTGAATTAATCGAACAGCTGACAGCCACCTTTAGAAAGCGAAGCTGTCTTGTTGATGGTTTCAACACCAATGCACTTAGATTCTTTACAGTTTCTTCAGTGGAGTGGAGTGGAGTGGAGTGGAGTGGACACGACACTTGAGAGAGATGGAGATCAGAAGACTCAGGTCTCCAGCAGAATTCCACATCAACGTGTTTGCGCTGCGGGCCATCTGCTGGCAGTGAAAGCCTTCCTGACTTCCATCAAACAGAGGCTGATGAATCCGAGACTTTAGGGGACTAATCCCTAGTCCTTTCTGTAGGTATTTGGTGTAACAATCCTAACATAACCATACCCTATGTCCCCAGCAGATGAGGCCAGTTTCTAAGCTTTGAAGGTTGTTGACAAGTTACATGGCCAGTGAGCACGGTGCCTTACCAGAAGAAGCATATACATGAGGTCAACCTTCCTCGCTGGTTCAGAAACAACTGACACACCTGTCCGTCAAGAAACACAGGAACCACAAGAAGAGTGTAAAGAACCAAATTATACTACTTTTTCATCAGTCTTAATAAAGGTTGTCCCTTCCATCACTAGTAATACACAGGTCCCAGGGATACCTAATTCCACCACCCTCTCTGCCTATTTAGATCTTGTAGAGACAGATGTGTCATGATGGTGCTTATATAGGTGTCATTTGGCGCGCTGGCAGTTACTTTTTTTCCATGTCAACACTTGTGGATCCGGATAGCTACCGCAGTCATTTTTGACCAACTGTTTTTTTAACTTCTGTGAAGTTATTTCTTCTCTGTTTCCATTGTGCTAGGGATATGTCCCCTTAGAAGACTATGGGTTTCAAAATTGTGGGAAATGCCACAGGCAGGTATCTGTGACTTATATCCACTTGGTTTGTTTGTGGTGCCTGAGATCTGATAGCGACTACTAGCAGCAGATTCCATAGCGTAGAATTATCCCCAGGCGTGAGACTGGATCCAGAAACTTTTTGCCACAGCAACCATGCACGTCGCCCTGGCGTAGTCCGTGTACGTGAGGTCAGCGAGGTAACATAAGTCCCACCCCAGCGTGCCTAGGTCAGTTTTTTCCTTTTCCGCGTGCAACGCGGATCCGGTTTGTGCTCCAGGCCTGGTTAGGCCATTCCCTTTTGCTATTGCGTGTGTTTGTGGGAACTGTGTGCGGATGCCTTTGGGCTTTAAGACGTGCTCGTCTTGTGGACGCCTGATGTCGGCGACGGACCCTCACCTCATTTGCATGTGGTGCTTGGGGGAACAGCACGACTCCACTGATTGCGAGGCGTGCCAGCAGTTGAAGCCGAAGTCGCGGTAGGAGCGCCGGATGAAACTTCTCCCTCGCATGTCCAGATCGGCTTAATCACCTCGATCAGCTTCTGCGGAAGGTTTTCAAAGCCATTGTCGTCCCTCTCAAGCCGCAAGAGCGTGGCTCACCTGTTGGTAAGTGTCGCAGTTTGTCCCTGAGGGCTGGTTTCGGGTCTGTTGGGGGCGTGGGCTCTCCGCGGGTGATGCGACCCCGCGTATCATCTCCCTATCCACTGTTTCCCGGTGTGGTGGCTTCGAGAGCCCAGATGGAGACATATGCGGCGGCTTTGCAGGCCTCGCTGGCTTCTCCTCTTTCCCCTCCTGGGACGTCAGCGGATCCCTTGCGTTGTGCGGGGCCCTCCGCGGCTTCGGCGGCAGCTCCGGCGCCGACTGGTTCGGATCCAGGCTTGGAGGATGTGGTGCCGTTGGGGTGCGGCCCATCGGGGATCCTTCCTTCAGACCACAGCGCCTCTGCTTCGCCGCAAACTCCTGCGGGAGTCCCTGTGGTGTCGCGGGAGGTCACTGGGGCTCGGGTCGCATCCCTGAGCCCCTCTCGGCCCTTTGGACAGGCGCGATCTTGTCTGAGGCCGAGGTGGCGCCGCTACGGCGCCGGCAGCTGCTGGCCCTGGCGGCGTCACAGAGGTCGGCGGGCCCCTCTCATCCCATTATGGGTCGAGGCAGGTGGGAGACTCCTCCTCCCTCCCCGGGTCCCCCTCGTCCCTCCATGCAGGCAGCTGCCTCATCAGAGGTCGAGTCGGCGCCGTCCCTTAGCCGCCACGGCTCCGGTCTCCTGCTCCGTGTGCTGTGGCGGAGGTCAGTCCGGCGTCTCCTCTGGTGCTGGACAACGAATATGTCCTGCCTCAGGTTGGGGACTCTACGGCACCAGACAGACGTTTGGTCGTGGACTCGTCTTCGGACACCTCCTCTTACCTGGAGGTTCGGCGCCTGCTGGTGTCGTCCTTGCTGGAGATGGGCCGCCACATCATGGCTTTTTCCCTGAAGTGATCAAAGAACAGCTCCTCGCCATTGCTGTGGTCTTCGCCGGAGGAGCCACAGGTTCCCCACTCCTCGGTCCCTCTTCCTCCTTTCCGGACCTGGCCCTTCCCCACTTCAGTTTGCTATGGGGCAGCCGTCGCCTACGGAGGAGCTGCTTTCCCCACCGCGGGGCACTACGGATATCAGGTGCGCCCTTCGCTCACGCTGTTTCCACGACTGTGGGAATTTTTCACATGGATGATCCAGCTGCTCATTTCCCTGTGGATCATCTCCTGGAAATTCTCCACCAGGGCTCTGGTGGTAGGGAGCTGCTGCTCCCCTTTGAGGGTTCGCTCCATTCTTCTCTGGTGGGGGCTTGGGGGCGTCCTGCCACGGGGGATCTAGTGTCCCAACACCTTCTGCACCGTCACCTTCCAGCACTGCGTGACCCGGTGTGTCTTTCCCTCCACCCCTCTGCCAGAAGCCCCCTTTTGCAGACTGCCTTTCCCTCCCTGCCGGCGCTGTTGTCTCCACCATCACGGGAGGCCCGCTTTCTAGACTCTTGGGGGCGCAACATGTTCGCTCCGACCAGCGCGACTCTGCGGGCCCTTAACTCTCTGTGTGTGTTAGCTAGGGCCACTTCTTGCTTGTGGGACTCGGCGGAGTCCCTTGGGCCTGCCGCTTCTCCGGAGGGTGCTGGTGTTGATTTGCGGCACCATGCGTTAGATGGCCGGGAGCTGGCGGCGTTTATTCTTTGCTCCGCTCTGGACATCTCAGAGGTGCTTGGTTGTGCCATGGCTTCTTTGGTTGCCCTTCGCCGCCATGCTTGGCTTCGGGACGGTGTGTTCCCAGAAAATGTTCGGGAACGGCTGATGGATCTTCCCTTCGATGGCACTCTTTTTTGTTCCACGCCCCTGCAGACTCTGCCATCCAGAGGTTCTTGGTGGGGCTTCGGCCACCTCCTCCTCCTTCTCCCCCCTCAGTGACCTGTGAGTTGATCTGGTTTTTGGAGATGTTCTTTCGTTGTGGCGGGTCTCCCAGTTGTGTGATCTGTGTGCTTCATGTGCATTCGAGTCCTCTTTGTTGGGACTGTGTTTCTGTTGTCTGCTGGCCTGCCCTTCTTGACTGTGTGTTTTTGCTTTGGGTTATCTACACCAGATTGGCCCTGAGATTAGGCCTTCTGTTTTTCTCTTTGGCAGCTTGACAAGCCTTCAGCGGGGGGTTTTCCAGCGGATCTTTCTGTTGTCCTCTACTGCGGAAGTTTCTTCCTAAGAGGGTTCCCATGTCTTGGGACTTAACATACCCTATGTGGGGTAGTGGTAGCTGTTAAGTATCTTGTTCTGTGCTTGGGAGCTGTGGTCGCCTTCGGGCCTCTGCTCACCATGGCGTTAAAGTATGTTGCAGGTGCAATTATCTTATTCTTGGCTGGGAATGCCTTGGGTCTCGCCCCCGGGTGTCCTTCTCCGGGGTCGCTGCGCTGTTCGCCTGGTCTGGCCTGCTGTCTGCGACCTGACGTCATGGCTCGGGTTCCTCTTCTTTTTGAGTTGTGTGTGTGGACTCCTCCATGAGGCGTGTCCGGGACCTTTTTCGCCTTCCTGCTGTCTGTCTTCGGCTGGCGTCTGGCTTGCCCTGAGTGCATTGTCCTGGGGTGTTCTCTGCCTGTGCTTGCCGGTGCCAGCATATTGTTTTTCTGCTCCATTGTGCCTTTTGGGCACTCTAGTGGGTCAGCCATTCTTGCCTTGTCCACTCTTCCATTGGGCCCTGAGATTGCTTTTGAGTTCCTCCCTCTTTCCGGCGCAGCCTGCCCGGTTCTTCCTGGGTGACTTCGGCCTACCCTGTTTGCTTCCGCCTGCTTTATTGCTGATGGCGCCGTTCTGTCTGGTCTCTTGATTTCTGGCTGTGATAGGCTCGGCTGTCCCCCCTTCGCTGGGTGTGTTCCCGGTGGAGGGGGCTTGCCTTGCTCTAACTCTTCTCCTTGGAGTCTCTAGGTTGCTCTTCTTCCTTGGTGCTCCTCTTCGTTGCCTTGGCCTTGGCCTTGGGCGGAGGCTCTATTGCCTTGTATGGGCGTGGGGTGCTTCTGCCTCCTTTCGCCTTGCCCTTTTTTCCTTTGCTGAGTTTGAACGGGCTGCCTCTTCTTTTGTTTTTCCCGCATCCACCTTGGGGTTGGTGGTCCTTGACTGTAGGGGTTCCCCTTGCTTGGGGGGACAGTGCTCCTCGCCCTGTCCGTTGGACTCGTCCCCTGTGGGACCCTCTGTTATGTCCAGGCCCTCCTTCCCCGTGGGTATGGCTAGGGTATCTATTCTACGTTAAGGAATTTGCGGCTAGTAGTCTCTATCAGATTTACGAGTTACTTTCCTTCAGTAACGATGTATCTGGTAGAAACGATTCTTGCTGCAGATTTTTTCACGGCCCGCATTTCCTCCCCATTCTGCGAGAGCCTTTTGGCTAGGTCTTCTGCATTCGCCTCCCTGTGGGTGGCTCTGTCTTCAGTGAGTGCATTATGTTGCTCTTTCTGACAGGCTCTTGGTCCTGTTTCTTTGCTCCTTTTCCTCCCCTTTTTTACACATTGGAGGATGGCTCTTATGCTCTGGTTGCTCCAGGTTAGGGCCAACCTTCAACCCCGCCCCTTCCCCTCCCTCACCCCCTTTTTCTTACTGAGGGTTCTGGCCCCTCTGCTATCCTCTAGGTTGGGGTCTTTTGGCTGTGCCTCTGCCCTTTGTTCCTTATGGGGGTTGTTACACTCTGTGATGGGGCCGTCGTGGAGTCTTGTCATTCCTTGTTTGTCCCGGACTGGTTCCCCTTCTTTGTTATTGATTGGGGTTGTAGTCCTGCTGAATGTTATTATGTCGTTTTACATATATTCCTTGTCTCCAAGGGTGGGGGGAGCGCTATCTCCGTACTGCCAGGGTTGCATCTCAGGGCTGTGCTCTGTTCTTTATTTATTTTTTTCCCTCCCTTTGGGTTCTGCAGTGTTTGGCACTGCTCCTTGTGGTATGGTTCATCTCCATCCCTCTTTCTGCTCTTTCGCACACTGTTCCCATACTCCCACAGTTTTGTCTCATGGCTCCGCGTTGTGGCGCAGAAAAGTTCTCTTTAGAAAACTGACGTAGGCGCACCGGGATGGGACTTATGTGACCTCGCTGACGTCAGGTACGCGGACTACGCCAGGGCGGAGTCGCGTGATGCCGTCCGCCCGGCGTTCATGGTTGCTGTGGCAAAAAGTTTCCGGATCCAGTCTCACGCCTCGGGATAATTCTACGTTAAGGAATCTATGGCTAGAATCGTCTCTACCAGATACATCGTTACCGAAGGTAAGTAACTCGTACGTCGGGTCACGACTCCAAGGCTTGCTCAGAATGCATCCAAACCCAATATCTGAAAGAAACAATTAGTTATAGATTCCTTACCTTAGAATTACCCCCAGGTGTCAGACTGAAATTGGAAAGTTTTTCGTCAGCAGTACCCCTGCGCGCGTCGGTAGGTGTCGGCGTCATGGTCGCCGGGATGATGTTGCGGAAGTTACTTAGACGCCGCCCTCGCGTACTAACGTCAGTTCTTTATTTTTCCTCGCCAGCAAGAGCAGATCCGGGGTGAACGATACTCCCAGTCACTTTTTGACTGACTTTTCGTGACTTTTGTCGACTTCTTTTTGAGTCTTACATCGACTCCTATTGCACGAGGGATGCCCCGTTTCAAGGCCTGCGGTTCCTGTTCTCGACTGATGTCAGTGACGGATCCGCACCTCGTGCGCCTCTACTGCCTGGAACGCGACAACGACCCCAAGTCGTGCTCGGAGTGCCGAGCCATGGCCCCGAAGTCTTTGCGAGAGCAGTCCCAAAAGCTACTCGAGGCCGGGCAGTCGGCTCTGCGTCGTTCAAGGTCCAGGTCGCGTGGGAGGTCGAGAGACCGACCGCGGAGCCATCATCACTCCTCATATAAGTCTTCGCACTCTGAGTCAGGTAAGCCGAAGCACAAGAAGAAGTCGAAGAAGCATTGTCTCTCTTCGACTACTGCCTCGTCCGTCGACCGACGCGATGATGGATGCGGGTGGTGCCACTCCCGCGGCTCCGCGTGCGGGGCCTTCAGGGTGGGCTCTGGCCTTCCCTCCCTTTCCGGGACCAGGAGCGACCCCTGCCCAGCTTCGTCAGTTCTACAAAGAGATGCATGCCAGTCAACCTCGTAACACCTCCACCGGCACCACGTCCGCAGCCGGCGCCGGCTGGAGGTCCACCCCAATGTGGATATGGAGCCGGACCAGCGTTGACTGACGCCAGATCCGGTGCTGATGGGTACTTTTGTGCCTACATTCCATCCTGACCAGGAGGGTGAGGAAGACTGGGAGGGGTCTGAGGAACCTCTCACTGCTTAGCTGGAATACGATCAAGACTGGAGAGAGGACCTGGGGGATGCCAGTGGTCTGGACACCTCACCAGACCTTGGCATGTTGTCTCCTCCTACCGTGGCTACGGAGGAGGGACGCAGGGGTGTTGCGTAGGGTGTCCGAGGCCCCAACACCTCGCGCTACCTACTGTGGCAGTTGGGACTAACCTCCTGACAGAGGTGCTTCAACCGGCAGCGAGCTCTTGGGAGTCCCTGCTGCCGTTTAATGAAGCCCCCACGGACATCTTTTTGGGCACCTGGTCCAGGCCCACCACAGGGGCTCCTGTGGATAGGATGGTTGCCAGACGCCATCGCCCTGCCCCGGGCGACCCCACTTTCCTCTCCCAACCCCCTCCCCCGAGAGCTTGGTAGTCCAAGCCTCAGCGTCCCAAAGCGCATTCCCTACCGCACCACCGGACAGAGAATCCAAGAAGCTGGATCAGTTTGGGAAGAAGTTGTTTTTTTCCACCCAGGTTAGGGCTGTGGTGGGTGAACACCGCATGCCTCTTGGGCCATTATTCCCACTCCGTGTGGAATATGGTGGCGCAAGTTGAGCCTCAGTGTCCGGAGGAGGCCCGGGCCGTGCTCTCCCGTGTTGTTGCGAAGGGAGAGACGCAGCAAACTTCCCCATCCACTGTGGACTGGACACTGCTGACTTGCTGGGTAGGACCATTTCAACTTTAGTGGCGCTTCGCCATCACGCCTGGTTGAGACGACTGGCTTTTCTGGGGATGTTCAGAACACCTTGATGGACATGCCCTTTGATGGCTGTCGCCTGATAGGCGACAAGTCAGACAGTGCGCTAGAGCGCTTCAAGGACTCTCGGGCTACGGCCAAGTCCTTGGGCCTCCCACCACGCTCCCTGCACAATCTGCCTTTCGCCCCTTTCGTGGCCACGGAAGGGATGCACCAACACGTTCCTTTCAGAACCACAGGTCAGCACAAGCTGTTAAACCTCAGCTCGGCCGGTGACGTGGGAACCACCGACGTGGGAACCACGGAAGTGGTTCTGGGGGCCAGCGGGCGAGCCAGTTCACCACCGCCCCCTCTGCAGCAGCCTCCAAACCTTCCTAGTCTGACCTTTCAGGCCCTTCAAACACCAGTGGGCGGCAGGATTCGCCATCACCTCCGCCACTGGTTCACCATCACATAGGACAGATGGGTTTTGCAGATAGTCCGAAGGGGCTACTCCCTCCCCGTTGAGACTATCCCTTCAGCAATGCCACCCCAGTACCATTGCATGTTGGGGGATCATCTGGTCCTTCTCCAACAGGAAGTTACGGCTCTCTTGGCTAAGGAAGCCATCAAGTGCGTTCCTGTCCCAGAAGTAGGCCATGGTCGCTATTCCCACTACTTTCTGGTGCCCAAGAAGGACAAGGGCCTGCGTCCTATCTTGTTCTGGTGCCCAAGAAGGACAAGGGCCTGCTTCCTATCTTGGATCTTAGGGACTTCAACCACTTCCTCCGGAAGGAGTAGTTCAAAATGTTGACTCTGGCTCAAGTCTGGTCTGCCCTCGACCCTGGAGACTGGATGGTAGCGTTGGACTTGCAGGACTCTTATTTTCACATCCCCGTCCTGACGGCCCACCGGCGTTATCTGCGTTTCACGGTAGGCCACAAGCACTTTCAGTTTACCGTGCTCCCCTTTGACCTTACCAGCACCCCTCGGGTGTTCACGAAAGTGATGTGGTGGTCGCAGCTTATCTGCGCAGATCAGGGGGTTCCAGTCTTCCCCTATTTCGATGACTGTTTTTGAAGGCGGGCTCGCCCCAGGCAATCGTCTCCCACCTCCAGACTACGGCCGACCTCCTGCATTCGTTAGGGGGTTCTCCATCAACGTGTCGAAGTCACACCTGACCCCCTCTCAGAGGCTCCTCTTCACTGGAGCGGTTCTGGACACAACGCAGTTTCGGGTTTATTCTCCCGAACAGCGAGTCCGGGATATTCGGGCTAGGATTCTGGTCTTTCAACCTCTATCCCGGGTTTTGGTCAGGATGACCCTGAGGCTGCTGGGCCTCATGGCCTCCTGCATCCTGCTGGTCGATCATGCTCGGTGGCACATGCGGGCTCTGCAGTGTGACCTGAAGTTCCTGTGGGTGCAGCATCAGGGGAATCTGTCTGATTGCATCCCGATCTCGGAGGGCACTGCATGAAAATTGCAGTGGTGGCTCACAAACCAGGATTGGGTCAACGACAGAACCCTCTCCCTTCCCCAACCAGAACACACAGTGGTGACGGACGCATCCCTTCTGGGTTGGACGGCCCATGGAAGAGCCGGAGATCAGAGCCCTCTGGCAGAGTCTGACCTCTACATCAACCTTCTGGAGCTTCATGCGTCTGGGAAGAGTAGTGCAGGGTTCACAGACAACACCACCACCGCCATTTGGTACTGCGACAAACAAGGCGGAGTGGAGTCATGGACCCTATGTCAAGAGGCCCTCCGTCTCTGGACATAGCTGGAACATCAGGGCATATCCCTGGTGGTTCAACAACTGGCAGGTTCACTGAACGCTAGGGTGGACAAAATCAGCCGCAGGTACATGATGGATCATGAATGGCGTCTTCAGTCTGAGGTGAAGCAAGGTCTCTTTCAGCAGTGGGGAGAGCCTTGGTTAGATCTATTCACCACCAAAGAGAACGTGCAATGTCAGCAATTCTGCGCGTTGGATTTTCCACGGCAGCACTTGCTAGGTGACGCTTTTTGTCACAAGTGGAGTTGCAGTCTTCTATACACCTTTCCGCCTATACCACTTCTGCCCAGAGTGCTGAAGAACATCAAGCGCAACCGGGTCCAAGTCATTCTTGTGGCTCTGGATTGGGCACGAAGAGTCTGATATTCCGAGCTGCTCAACATGGCCCCCTGATCCGACTGCCTCTTCGGGAGTATCTTCATTTGCAGCAGCAGGGGACGTTCCTCCACCCAAACCTGTCCAGCTTCCACCTCCTTGCGTGGAGATTGAGCGGCTGCAGTTGACGTAATTTTACTTGCCTCCCGAAGTCTGTTGTAATCTTGGCAGCCAGGTATCCCTCCACTAAGACGGTATACGCCTGCAAATGGAATACATTTGTGGCATGGTGCACAGCAAAGGTGTGGATCCCCTTTCTGCCCCTCTTTCTGAGGTTCTCTTGTTCCTTCTGTCTTTGGCCCAGCAGGGCTCTGCTCTGGGTACTCTTAAGGGCTACCTCTCAGCCTTCCAGCCTTCCTCAGGCTTTCCTGATCATCCTTCTCTTTTCCATTCCCCTGTTGAAATAGATTTCTCAAGGGCATTACTCATCTTTTTCCTCCTGTTCCCTTCGTAATGCCTCAGTGGGACTTGAACTTGTTTTTTTTTATTTATTTTGAGAATTTGTAGAGCGCGACTGATACCTTGCAGGCTTCCTGGCGCTGGAGAGTACTCTGTTAACGGATAACCGGGAGAACAGTCAGACGGACATTTATTGGGGGAAAAGCCAGGTCTTGATACGTCTCCTAAATGGGAGAAGCTGTGAGATCTGACGTATGTCAGTGGGCAGGCTGTTCCACAGCTTGGCCGCTACAACACTGAAGGACCTGCCCCCTGTTCTGGTTTTATAGAATCTGGGTACCTTTATCAGACAGGCCGAGGATGAGCGTAGGTCCTTACTTTTCTGATGTGCGCTCCCTTTGATCCGCTACATAACTGTCCTCTCAGACTCCTCACTCTGAAAACTGCTTTTCTGGTGACCATCACCTCTGCGCGCAGGGTGGGTGAGCTTCCAAGCCTCCTTTTCTGGCCGTTCATCCGGACAAGGTCGTCCTCAGAACTCGACTTTCCTTACTTCCAAAGGTGGTCACTTCTTTTCATATTTGCCAAACAATCACTTTACCCACCTTCTTTCCGCATCCTTCAAAAGAGGAAGAGAGGCTCCACCTTCTGGATCCAAAACGTGCGCTCTGCTTTGATTTGGATCGCACCAAACGATTCCGGGTGGACAACCAGCTCTTTGTTGGTTACGCGGGCGCAATGGAATGTCAAACCGTGCACAAACGGACCATCTCCAGGTGGGTCGTTCTGTGCATCAAGGCCTGCTATTCTTTGGCAAAGAAGGAGCCTCCTGTGGGGCTGTGTGCCCATTCCACCAGGGCAACAGCTGCTCCTACTGCTTTGGGACGGGGAGTCCCCCTACATGACATCTGTCAGGTAGCTACGTGGGCATCACTGCACACATTCACCAAGCACTACTGCCTGGACAGCCAAGTCTGGAGAGACAGCTTCTTGGGCCATTCTGTTCTCCAGGACTTCCTGGTGTGAACTTAGTTCGCAGACCCACCTTCGGGGTTTTTATTGCTGGGGTATCTATTCTAAGGTAAGGAATCTATAACTAACTGTAGATCATCCTCTTTATGTAAAATGACTCTCCCTCGCTTCAAGCGATCTAGACTAGGGGGCCAGTCCATAGCTGTTGTGGCTGCTCGAGCCTGGAACACTCTTCCTCTCCACCTGCGCTCTACTCAAAATATCGCCCAGTTTAAAAAAAAGTCTGAAGACTCACTTATTTAGGAGTATTGTATAAGTCGATCTCTGTCGCTCTCTCTCTGCTGATTCCCTTCGCGCCAGGATACTCCCAAGTAACAGAGCGCGTTATAAAACGGTTTATACATACATACATACATACATACATTATACATAACTGTTTCTTTCAGATGAAAAATGTATTTACCTTGGGTAACGATATATCTGTAAGAAACATAGGTTAGTTATAGATTCCTTACCGCCTCACCCATCCTCCCCATTCTGCGAACTTATTTCTAGGTTTAAGGTCATCTTTTCAGGGCCTTAGTTGTGTGCACCATTGGTTAGTGTCATGCATGGCTCTGCGTTCCTGGCACGGAAAGTCGTGTACAGAACTGACTTCAGCGTGTGAGGGCGGAGTCTAAGTAACTTCCGCAAAGTGTAACTGCAACAAATGATGGTCGGAATGCTGAATTATACAAACATTCTCCCCCAGGCAAGTGATCTGGGTTAAATCCATCGTTCTTTTGCCCACAACGCCACCCCAGTTTGGTCCCACCCATATGCAAATCAGTCTTGGCCCTTTGCCTCATGGGAACAGTCCAGACCGAACTGCCAAGTAACTTCCGCAAAGTCATCCCGGCAACCACGACACCGACAACGGACACGAAGTGGACCGACGCCACCTACCGACGCGCAGGGGTACTGCTGACGAAAAACTTTCCGTATCCAGTCTGACGCCTGGGGGTAATTCTAAGGTAAGGAATCTAACTAATTTATTTATTTATTTAAGAAGTTTATATAGAACTAGCTCCACCCGGGGGTATAAGACCCTTTCATTTGCAGAAAAGTTATTTAGGGAAAGAAACAGAACAGTTGATATAAAATGAAGCATTTTTATATGGTGGACTAAAAGAGTCAATTGAGCAATAGAAACAATAACACTATAACTGCATAAGGCTAGATCTGAAAGAGACACGTTAGTGATAGATTCCTTACCTTAGAATATCTCCAGGCGTCAGACTGGATCCGGAAATGTTTTGCGTAGCAGTACCCTTGCGCGTCGGTAGGCGTCGTCTGCGGCTCCGCGTCCGTCGTCGGCGTCGTGGGCGCCGTGATGACGTTGTCGGAGTACTTAGACGCCGCCTCCGCGTGCTGACGTCAGTTCTTCTTATTTCCACGCCAGCAGCGCAGATCTGGAAAAAGTGGTACCTTAGTCACTTTTTGACTAAAACTTTTTTGATCTTTTGATCATCCTTTTCGAAGTCTTCGACTCCGAACGGTGCCGGTAGGGATGCCAGGTTTTAAGCCCTGTGAGGATTGCGACCGGCTGATGTCGGTCACCGACCCTCACCGTCGGTGTCTCCACTGTCTCGGCGTCGACCACGATGACAAGACCTGTTCCGACAGCCGTGCCCTGACTTCGAAGGCTAGACGGGAGCGGTCCCGTAAGCGGCTCGAACTCTGGCAGTCGGCCCCGCGCCAAGAGAGGTCCCGGTCCGGACGGAGGTCGAGGGACCGGTCGCGGGAGAGGAGCCATCGGAGCTCCGGGAGTCGACATCACTCCTCCGGGTCGAAGTCGTCAGGTAAGCACAAGAAGTCGAAGAGACGTCATCGCTCTTCCGACTCCCGCCCCGACGCTCACGTGACGCGGCCGGGGGTTCAGGTGGCACCGCCCACGCGGCTCCGTCTGAGTCGCAGGCGCCGCGTCCGGCTTCATACCCTCCTGTCCCTGGGCCTAACGCGGCGCCGGAGATCGAGCGGTTCCTCATGGCCATGAGGTCCCTCTCTCCTCCGACGGGCTCCGCGGCGCCTTCGGGCCCAGCGGACCCGTCTGGGGGTCCTAGCGGGTCGGCGGCTAAGGCCCCGACACCGTCGGGTGCTTCGGCTCCGACGCCGCCAGCGCCTTCGGGCCCGGCGCCGCAGGTACCCACTGGATCCGGTTCCGGATCGCAGCCGGTGGACTTAACAACCTCCCCGGCCCCTCAGGTGTCACCCCCGGTGCCGTCCTTGGGCGGCGCCGTCCCCGATGTCTCCCTCAACCCGGTTCCGGGCGCCGCTCCAGACGCCGTTCGGAGAGTTCACTTTCCATGAACCGGCCCCATCCTTTGCTAACCCTGAGTACCAGGAGATGGGTGATGAGGAGGATTGGAAGGGGTCTGAGGACCCTCTGGCACGTGAATGCCAGTCTCAAGAGGACTGGGCAGGTGAACTTGGGGAGGCCAGTGGTATAGACACTTCGCCTGACACTGGCTTTGTCTCACCTCCTACCGTGGCTACGGAGGAGGGGGCAACCTATAGTGTGGTGTTGATGAGGGCGGCCAAGGCCTTGGGCCTTGAGCTCCCCGTCGCGGCCGTGAGGACTAACATCCTCACTGAGGTCCTTAAGCCGCAGTCATGCTCAGCCGAGCCTCTGCTGCCGTTTAACGAGGCCTTATCCGACGTTCTTTTGGGCACTTGGTCCAGGCCCGCTACGGGTTCGCCCGTAGATAGGAACGTGGCCAGACGCCACCGCCCGGCCCCGGGCGACCCATGTTTCCTGTCCACCCACCGCACCCCCGAGAGCCTGGTCATCCAGGCCTCCAATTCCCAGACCGCATTCCCGTCGGCTCCGCCGGACAGGGAATCCAAGAGGTACGAGCAGTATGGTAAAAAGATCTTCACCTCCCTTAGTCTGGGACTGCGGTCTTCCAACACTGCATGCCTCTTGGGCCGCTACACCCACTCTCTGTGGGATACGGTTGCGGAAGTGCTGCCAGAGTGTCCGTTGGAGGTACGGGCCAAACTCGGCCAAGCCCTTGTGGAGGGGCGGGATGTAGCCAGATATTCTATCCGGTGTGGGCTGGATACCACCGACTCACTAGGTAGAGTGATGGCAACGACGGTGGCGGTCAGACTCCACGCCTGGTTGAGGTCCGCCAACTTTTCGGCCGATGTCCAAAACACACTGATGGACCTGCCGTTTGATGGCCGTCGCCTTTTTGGCGACAAGGCAGACCATGCGCTTGATCGCTTTAAGGACTCCAGGGCTACGGCCAAGTCCTTGGGCCTCTCGGCCCCGCGCCAGCAATCGGCTGCCTTTCACTCCTTTCGTGGCCACGGAAGGGGTGTACCCACACGTGCTGCCAGCCACGCTCCGCAGGGTAATACCCAACGTGGTGGCGGCCGTGGAAACCGCCGTGGCGGCGGTCGGGGACAACGGCGAGGTCAATCCACACATTCCCCTGCAGCATCCGCCTCAAAACCCTCCTAGTCCGTGCTTTCAGGCCCATGTGACGCTAGTGGGGGGCAGGGTTCGCCATCACCTCCTCCACTGGTGCACTGTCACGTCGGACAGGTGGGTGCTGCAGATCGTCCGAAGGGGCTACTCCCTCCCCTTCGAGGCGACTCCTCCAGCCATGCCACCGCAGAACCACCGTGTATCGGGGGATCATTTGCGACTTCTGCAGGAGGAAGTTATGGCCCTCTTGGCCAAGGGGGCCATCGAGCGCGTTCCTGGGCCAGAAGTAGGGTGTGGTTGCTACTCCCACTACTTTCTGGTACCCAAGAAGGGCAAAGGGGGCCTACGCCCTATCTTGGACCTACGGAACGTCAACGGCTTCCTCCGGAAGGAGAAGTTCAAAATGCTGACACTGGCTCAGGTCTTAGCTGCCCTGGACACAGGAGACTGGATGGTAGCGTTGGACTTGCAGGACGCTTATTTCCACATCCCCGTCCTGCCGGCCCACCGGTGCTACCTGCGGTTCACAGTTGGCCACAAGCACTTTCAGTATACCGTGCTCCCCTTCGGCCTTACCAGTGCCCCACGGGTGTTCACAAAGGTGATGGCGGTGGTCGCAGCTCATCTGCGCAGGTTAGGGGTTTCAGTCTTCCCCTACCTCGATGACTGGTTGTTAAAGGCGGGCTCGCCCCAGACAGTCGTCAGCCACCTCCAGACTACGGCAGATCTCCTGCACCAGCTGGGGTTCTCCATCAATGTGCCGAAGTCACACCTGTGCCCCTCTCAGAAGCTCCTCTTCATCGAATCGGTTCTCGACTCAGCGCGGTTTCGGGTTTATCCACCCGAACAGCGGGTCCGGGATATTCAGGCTCTGATTACCATCTTTCAGCCGTTATCCCGGGTCTCGGTCAGGTTGACGCTGCGGCTTCTGGGGCTGATGGCCTCCTGCATCCTACTGGTGCATCTCGCCAGGTGGCGGATGCGGGCTCTGCAGTGGGACCTGAAGTTTCAGTGGGCCCAGCATCAGGGCAACCTGTCCGACCACGTCCTGATCTCGGAGGGCACTGCGAGACAGCTGCAGTTGTGGCTCACGGACCGCGATTGGGTCAGCGGCAGATCCCTCTCCCTTCCCCAACCGGAGCACGTAGTTGTGACGGACGCGTCCCTCCAGGGCTGGGGAGGCCACATGGGAGAGGCGTAGATCAGAGGCCTCTGGTCTCCGGTGGAGTCCCGGCTCCACATCAACCTGTTGGAGCTACGGGCGATTTGTCTAGCACTGAAGGCATTCCTCCCCTCTGTCCGGGGGAGTGTAGTGCAGATGTTCACGGACAACACCACCGCCATGTGGTACTGCAACAAACAGGGCGGGGTGGGGTCGTGGACTTTTGCAAGGAGGCTCTGCGCCTCTGGCAATGGCTGGAACGCCAGGGCGTGACCCTGGTGGCTCAACACCTGGCAGGTTCTCTGAACGCCAGGGCGGACAAGCTCAGCCGTCGTTGCATGATGGATCACGAATGGCGTCTGAACCCGAACGTGGCGCAAGGCCTCTTTCAGCAATGGGGAGAGCCTTGGTTAGATCTATTCGCCACCGAAGAGAACGCGCAATGTCATCAGTTCTGCGCGTTGGAATTTCCAAGACGGCACTCGCTCGGAGACGCTTTTCGCCACGAGTGGAGTTGCGGTCTATTGTACGCCTATACCACTTCTGCCCAGAGTGCTGAAGAAGATCAAGTGCGACCGGGCCCAAGTCATCCTTGTGGCTCCGGACTGGGCACGAAGGTACTGGTATCCAGAGCTACTCAGTATGTCAGTCGATCCCCCGGTTCGTCTGCCTCTTCAGGAGGACCTTCTGTCGCAGCAGCAGGGGACGGTACTCCACCCGAACCTGTCCAGTCTCCACCTCCATGCTTGGAGATTGAGCGGCGACAGTTGAGGCCATTTGACTTGCCTCCTGAAGTCTGTAACGTCATTCTGGCAGCCAGGCGTCCCTCCACAAAGTCGGTATACGCCTGCAGGTGGAACAGATTTGTGGCATGGTGCACAGCAAAGTCTGTGGATCCTCTTGCTGCCCCTCTCTCTGAGGTTCTTCTCTTCCTTCTTTCTCTTGCCCAGTAGGGCTTTGCTCAGGGCACTATCAAGGGCGCCCTTTCAGCCTTTCTGAGGCTGCCTGATCAACCTTCTTTGTTCAAGTCCCCTATTGTAAATAGATTTCTAAAGGGCATCACACACACGTTCCCTCCTGTTCCGTTTGTGATGCCTCAGTGGGACTTGAACCTTATTCTTACGTTTTTGATGTGCGCTCCCTTTGAGCCACTTCACAACTGTCCTCTCCGCCTTCTAACTCTGAAGACTGCCTTCCTGGTTGCCATCACCTCTCCATCACCTCTGCCAGGAGAGTGAGTGCGCTCCAGGCACTTTCTTGTACTCCTCCTTTCCTTTCTGTCCATCCGGACAAGGTAGTGTTGCGTACTAAGCCATCTTTCCTGCCCAAGGTTGTCACACCTTTCCACATCGGGCAGTCCATCACCTTGCCAACCTTCTTTCCGCCACCGCACCCCTCTAAAGAGGAAGAGCGGCTCCACCGTCTGGACCTAAAACGTGCGCTCTCATTCTACTTGGATCGCACACGCCAGTTCCGGGTGGATGACCAACTCTTTGTTGGTTACGTGGGCGCTAAGAAGTAGAAAGCGGTGCACAAGAGGACCATCTCCCGGTGGATCATCTTGTGTATCCAGGCATGTTACTCCTTGGCTAAGAAGGAGCCCCCTGTTGGATTGCGGGCTCATTCCACCCGAGCCAAGGCGACTACCACTGCCCTGGGCCGGGGAGTGCCCTTACAAGACATCTGTCAGGCAGCTACGTGGGCATCGCTGCACACGTCTGCAAGGCACTACTGCCTGGACAGCCAAGTCCGGAGGGATGGCTTCTTTGGCCGTTCTGTCCTCCAGGACTTTCTGGTGTGATTATTGGTTCGCAGACCCACCACCGGGGTTGGTATTGCTGGGGTATCTATTCTAAGGTAAGGAATTTATCACTAACGTGTCTCTTTCAGATGCACAAGTTACTACTTGTGTAACGATATATCTGTAAGAGACATTAGTTAGTGAAAGATTCCTTACCGACCCACCCATCCTCCCCGTTCTGCGAACCGATATCTAGGGTTAGGGTTACCCCCTTTCAGAGCCCTAGTTTCAATGGCACCAGTGTTGGTTTTTAACATGGCTCAGCGCTTCTGGCGCAGAAAAGCTGTGTCTAAGAACTGACGTCAGCAAGCGGAGGCGGTGTCTAAGTACTCCGACGACGTCATCACGGCGCCCACGACGCCGACGACGGACACGGAGCCGACGCCTACCGACTCGCAAGGGTACTGCTACGCAAAAAAATTCCGGATCCAGTCTGACGCTGGGGGATATTCTAAGGTAAGGAATCTATCACTAACTAATGTCTCTTACAGATATATCGTTACACAAGTAGTAACTTGTACGTTCAGTGGTCAGAATAACGCAGGAGGGATTAAGTATGTGAGAAGGAGAGGTAGGGGAAAGTTAGGATGGGAAAGAGGGAAGTGGGGGAGGAGTGTGAGGAGCGAGGGGGGGAAAGCGGAAGTGTTTAAGGGAGATGGGGTGGGTAGAACAAGTATGGTAGGAGAGGGATTTAGTACCCTAATATTTGTTGAGCAGGTGTATTTTAAGGCCTTTTTTGAAACTGATATAGGAAGGGGTACATCGTAGATCTTTGGGGAGGGTATTCCAAATGCTGGGGCCCTTTCCAGAGAAGGAGCGTGACTGAGAGGCTTTTTTTTTTTTTAACAGCTGGGGGACGAGAAGAAGAGTCTGTGCTTCTCAACATCCGGGCGCGGCCTGCTTTAGTGAATTTGTTGGAGAGGTAAATTAGTGTCTTTTGATGAAGGGATTTGTGTGTAATACAGGCAATTTTATAGGAAGATCTGCCTTCAATGGGAAGCCAGCTGAGGTCCTTGAGGGCAGGTGAGATGTGTTCCAGAGCGCTTACAGTCAGTTGTTAGCCTGGCCGCTAAGTGCAGGACAGATTTGAGGGGAGCAAGGTGAACTTTGGGGGTTCTGGAGAGTAAAGCGTTTTCGTAGTCAATCTTTGAAAGGACTAGAGATTGGATAACCGATTTGACATTTTCCGCTGGAATGAACGGTTTGATTTTTTTGAGATGCCTGAGCGTGAAGAGTGCTCCTTTTGCCAAGTTTTTTAAATGGGTATTGAGCACAAATTTACTGTTGATGCCAAGAGATTTAACTGATTCGGCAAGGGAGAGTGAGCAGTTAAGGGCATTAAGGTTAGCGATCCATGCTTGAATGGGGAGAGGGTTGTTTTTAAGAGAGAAGAGAATGATTTCAGTTTTGTTTGGATTAAGTTTGAGATGGGTGGTGAAGAACCAGAATTGAATCTTGGATAGGGCAGTGTTGAGGTGTGCGATATCAGAGTGGGATTTGATTTTATAGTACAGTTGGGTGTAGTCAGCATACAGGTAGTAGTTAATTTTGGCTGTTAAAGTATGAGGGTGAGGGGTTCCATAAAGAGGTTGAAGAGGGCTGGAGAGAGGATAGATCCTTGGGGTACACCGAGGGAGACAGATGTGGGGTTGGAGAGGCAGTTTTGAATTTTGATTTGTTGGGTTCTATGTTGGAAGTAGGAGGTGAACCAGTTTAGGACAGTGTCATTATGGACGAAACTAACTTTGAGTGCATTGGGTAAGGTTGAATGGTTAACTGTGTCAAATGCAGCAGTGAGGTCGAGAAGGATGAGTATGCAAGTCTCACCCTTATCCAGGGCGAGGTGGATGTCATATACCATGTTAAGCAGTGCAGTTTCAGTGTTGCAACCTTTGCGTAAGCTGGATTGTAGGGGTTCAAGCAGGTTGTGTCAGTGTGCTTATCCAATTGAAGTAGGGCACATTTTTCAAGGACTTTGGAGAGTAGGGGGAGGTTGGAGATAGGGCGGAGGTTGTTAGGGTCATTAGGATCGGCCTTGGGGTTTCTAGGGATGGGCGTGAATTGTCCGAGTTGGAGGGAGATAGGGACACGCCCCGTATAAAGGGATGCGTTAATGATATTGGTCCAATAAGAGACAATGACATGCTTTAGATCTTGGATGAGGGCGGATGGGAGTGGGTCTTTTGTGTGAGAGGACGGTTTTAATTTGGATAGGATGTTAAAGACTTCCAGTTCGGTGGTGGAAATTATGCCATGAGGCATTATTTTTAAGCAGTGGGTTGGTGTGGTATGGTTCAGGAGGGGTAGATGAGGGAGGGTGTAGGGAAGATATACGGGGTGGAATCAGGGGGAAGTGTGGTGCTAAGGTAGTATTCAGAGGACATTGGGGTTGCAAGCGAAAGAAAGCTGCCTTTTCGGATAAAAAAAAATTGTAGGTGGATCTAGCGGTTCTAAAGAGGGCAAGATGGGAGGGGGAAGGGTGTTGTCTCCATGTTCTTTCAGCAAGTCTAAGTGTGCGTCTTTCCTTGTTGAGGTCAGAGGTAAACCATGATGTGGAGGGGACATTTCTTTGCGTTTTAAATTTGAGCGGGCAAGTTGATCTAAGACCTCAACGACAGTTTTCCTCTCCCTCTCCTTCTACAGCTGTCAGTTACACCGGACATATATAGGGGAGGTAGGAGTGCTACCTACCCACAGAAGGGAGTCAGTATGGGCGACCTAGCGACGGGAAGAGGCCTCTCCCTTAAAGCTTGTAAGGGTTGTAAGGTTTGGGAGGACAGCACAGAGACAACTGAATATTGCGCCATCTGTATGAATTCCACTAAGAAGGAGGACAGGGGAAGGCGCAGGGGGGGGTTCTGTCTCAGTTGCTACTTTGGAGGAGACCTGCCAAGATAAGTTAGTCCCAGCTGTACTATTACCATCATTCTCCCACGCCTGCACGGACGCGAACACTGTTGAACCTAAAAAATCAGCGCATGATTTAAGAAGTAAGCGTTCGAACAACCACCTGGCATCCTATCTAGCATTGATCCCCCAATAGAAATCCTATCAACAAGAGAACAGGAACAAGAGCAGGAACAAGGTTTAGCCCAGCTGGGTGGTGAGCATATTGTGATAGAAGCTGGCGGCATAGGTAAAATGTATAAATAAGAAACCGAGAGATCAGAAAAGTAAGGGGAGATCTTCAGCGGTAATATCAACAAGAGCAGCTAAGACGGCCAAAAAAGAGCAGTTAAAGAGAGGATCCAATCTGAAAGTGACCCCTTCACTACGCTCTTTTTTTCAAGGTGTAGGAGAAATCCGTTCCAAGTCACGAGACAAGACACGGGGCGCCCAAGCCTGAAAGAGAGCTACAAAGATCCATGGAGAGCGAAAGGGACTGTTCAAGTGAGAGGGTCCCTACCTCCCCCCAACATCCGCGATAATGGAATCCCCTAACACAAATCAGGCACTTGTGGGTTTAGATACAGGCTTAGATACAAGATTCAACGAGGAGAATTATATTGGTATTACCCAAGTTGAGGAGACGCCTAAAAGACCTGGAAATCAGCTACAGTGCTCAAACAACAAGGAGCAAGAAGATCTAGAAGTTTCGTCGGAGGCGGGGTCAGTAATTTGGTGGTCTCATTGTTCAAGGAGATGAAGCTTAGCTTTGCAAAATCGGAAAGGAATCAGGAAAAAATTCAGGCCACCTGCGCAGCCCTGGAATCGAAGGTTAACGCTTTAGTTGTTAGGGTTGTGGCAGTTGAGACCGCCTTGGTGCAGACCAGAGAAGAAGTGAAACACTGCCAGCTAGGGATTGATAACCTGTCACGAGCCAAAAGGGAACTCAGGGACAAAATCGAGACATTAGAGAATAACTCCAGAAGAAACAACTTGCGCCTGTTAAATATCCCGGAAGGCCAGGAAGGTCAGAACATAAGGGGTTTCATAGTCAACTTGTTAAAGGAGTTTACTCCAGAAATGGATGAAAAAGCACTGGACGAGGACATACAACAGGTACGTAGAGACCCCTTAAGGATAGGAAAAATCCACGGAGAGTGCTTGTTAACTTTAAATCTTACACCTTAAAAGAGTACATCTTGAATAAGGCTCTAAAATCTGTCTCTCTCTTAAAAGATGGATTTACTTACAAGATCCGTTCAAATACATGCAAGATCTAAGGATGGAGGGTGCTACTGTTCAACTGAAATTCCCAGTCCTCCTGCGAATAATGTGGAACAATAAAACACATAACATTAGAGAGCCGTCAGAAGTAGAGCCACTTCTAGAGCAAATGAGGGCACATAATAAAAAGCAGTAAATAATATAAATTTCAGAGCCACGAGGGATAATGTTTAAGATAATAATCCTCAATCGCGGACCTCAAATAGGGCAATCATCTTGCCCAATGGTGTTAGGGAGGTTTTCTCCAGGGTAGGGGCGGGATTAGGGTTTGTGGTGGTAGCGGGGGTTCCAGGAATTTTACTTTATTTTTGTGCACATCAAACACACTTTTGGGTGGGGAGCATTTGGGAAAAACCCAAAAAAAGAATAGTCTGATATACAAATTAACGACAATCAGGGTCAAGGCAAATGGAGGTATGACAAACCTCTAGATAGTTGAGTAATCTAAAGCAAACAACATGGAATGTGAACGGGCTAAGGTTAAAAGCCAGGAGACAAAAGTTTTTTGAGTATCTAAAGTAAAAAAATCATGACATAATTATATTACAGGAAACTCACCTTATTAAATAAGAATGGTTTGACATTATAAAAAGTGAGAAATTGATTGGCGGGAGTGTTTGCACAAATCAATCCTGTAACACTAAAGGAGTAGTGATCATTATAAAAAACTTGGTGAACTTAACATTACTAGGGGAGAGTGTAGATTCTATGGGTAGATGGGCCCTAGCCAACATAGTCGGGCGACATTTCCTTATCGGTGGTTGGATACTATGGTCGCAATACAGACGACCCAGTGCCCCTTCAATCTCTCTAGTATAAATTGTTAACGTTATCTCTTCCAATTATACTAGGTAGGTATTTTAATATCCTATTAGATCCCAGAAAGGATAGGTACCCCCTGGCAGGGCTCCAAATCTTCTTAAAATGAGGGATTGTCTGGATAGACTTAAAGATGATTTGGGGTTAATCGATATTTGGAGGGTCAAAGGCGATAATAATTTCACTTTTAGGAATTATAAGTACGGACACGCATCAAGAATTGATTTTTTTCTAATTGACAAGACTCTGAGCTTTAATGTTAAGAAGGTATCTCATACGCCAGCTCATCTCTCAGACTACTCTCTAGTATACATTGAATTAGCTACTAAGGACATACTGGGTGAGAAAAGGTGGACATTAGGCCGCACCCTCTTATTGGACCTGGAAATAATAGATGAGCTAGGTAATACTACCCTAAACTACTTTATAGATAATGAGGGGGAACTCTTCAAGATCGTAATTTGGGATGCATTTAAACAGTTCTTAGAGGAGTCTTAATTAGCCTCGCAGCATTTAAGAATAAAGAGAAAAAATCCAAGTTAGCACAGCTAGAAGCTGACATACTAGAGAAACAAGGGATGTTGGAGATCGTTTTTGATGAGGAAGATCCGAACAAAATAAGGGAAGATATATTAAAAAAGAAACCAGAATTAGCTTCATATCTGGAAGACGGTGTAAAAAGAGATGGCAGGTCAGTCCCCAATCAAACTATGAATTCGGAGAAAACAGCGGTAAACTTTTAGCATGGAAGCTGAAAACTGAGTCCAATAGAAATAAGATCTTGGCAGTTTATAAGGCAAATGGAAACAGAAAGGTAGAAGAAAGGGTGGCTATAGAAGATGCTTTTGTTGATTTTTTTAAGCTTTTATATGAAGAATACCTCTCCCCTTCACCCTCCTTGGTAGACACATATTTAAATAAATCACAACTTTTGAAATTGGATGTTGACTCCAGAGAATCCTTAAATGCAGCCATTACAGTTGAGGAAGTCCTGCAAGTAATCAAGAGCTCGAAAAGAGGAAAAACGGCTGGACTTGACGCAATTCCCATTGAGATATATTTAGTTCTGAAGGAACTGTTGGCCCCAAAACTAGCAGACCTATTTAACTCAATTTACCTAGAAGCTTCTCAGATCCCTAAAACATGGAATGAAGCAACTATTTTCCTGATATTAAAACCTGGGAAAGATCCTTTTAAATGTGAGTCATATAGGCCCATTTCACTCCTCAATAATGATTATAAAATATTTAGCCAGATTCTGGCACAAAGGCTTGGGTCTTTCACTAAGAACTTAATCCATCAAGACCAGAAGGGTTTCATGAGGGGGAGACAGTTAAGTGATTTAACTCACCAACTGATTGGAGCCATTGACATCACAGCTCAGGAAAAAGTCCCCCTCGCGGTTTTTACATTCGACGCAGCAAAAGCGTTCGACCGCGTAAATTGGTCATACCTCCAGAAGGTTATCCACCATTTCAACCTAGGGGGGGAATTTTTCAAGGGTCATCACAAATATATATTCAGCCCCGGTAGGGAAAATACGTATAAATGGCAGAGTTTCAAAAGGTTTTCAGATCAGAAGAGGAACAAGGCAGGGATGCCCACCTTCTCCACACCTTTTCAACCTCTATATTGAACCTTTAGCTAATGTGATAAGATCTTCTGAAGAAATCACACCGTTTAGTTTTAATGGTTGGGCTCTGAAAGTGGCGTTATATGCTGACGATTTAATGATCTACACGAGTAACGAACAAATCGGTGGTTAGCATAAATTGCTTATCGGACTTTGGGAGGTTATCGGGTTATCAAATTAACCACCAAAAAACAGAAATTATGCATTGGAACATAACGCTACCCCTGACTGAGTGAAAAAATAAAATCAAATATTTGGAAATTGAAGTTCCAAGAAGCATTGAAAATGTGGCTCAAGTTAACCTAGATCTTAAAACCAAAGAAATGAGGAAACTGTTAAAATCTTGGAGTTTCTTACATTCTTGGGGAGATCAAATATCATCAAAATGGCCATGCTACCGAAGTTCACATTCATATTTAATGCAATCCCTTTGGAGTTCAATTCTGCGGGGATAAGGAAGATACAGAGTGAAATCAACTCCTTCATCTGGGCATCTAAAGGGGTAAGAATAGCCTGGAGAAAGCTTTGCCAAAAGAAAAGCAAGGGGGGGGGGGTTGCCAGTCCAGATCTAGCCATGTATTCTAAAGCTTTTCATTTTAAAAACATTATGATTTTATTCCTACTGGAAAGCTGTAACTGATCACGATCAATGTCTTTACAAATTCGGCCATCCCAAATACTAAAGATAAGACTGAAGGTATTAAGATCAGCATATAAAACGTGGTTCGAGATGAGGAAAGAGTGGATGTTTTCATATTATAGTCCTCTGGCCCCAATATGGAACTCACCGGACACTCCAGAATGTCTGAAAGACACCCTAGCAAGTCCTTGAAAAAAGCAGGAATAGAGAGGTGGGGGGACCTTCTAGGAAACGGGAATCTTAAACACTGGGACGTCCTAGCGGAAAGAACTAATAATGAACTATCAATATTCAAATATTACCAAATGGCCAGTTGGACCAGAGGACAAGTAATAATACCGGACCCGAGCAGTACGCTGGAGGAGGACTTGCAACAAAAAAAAAAAATTTGAAAAGAAGTTTCATTGTTGTACTGGCACTTGATCGAGGGAAATGAGACCGACTTTGATACACCTGAAGACGTTTGGAAGAAAATCTTTCCGGATCAAGACATGCAATATTCTTGGCAAGTATCTTGCACTTTTTTATGGCACATTATTTTTTTTGCACCTCTTAGGAGAAACCATCTTTTCACTTTGCACAGGTCTTATTGGAGAGATGAAGGCTAATGACATACACATGTTTTTCGCATGCTCTCACCTTGACGTTTAGTGGTACGCAGTTGGTAAGATTGTTGATAAAGCTCTAGATTTCAACGTCAAGGGAAGCTCTTTCACTATCATATTTGGCATTGTAGACACTGCTGACTCTAGTATTAATTTAAGTAAAAAGCAGAATCACTTTTTATTTATGTCTGTTATTGGCTAGACGAGAGGTGTGTAAAAATTGGATTCTTCCATCACCTCCTGAAGTAGACGATTGGGTTAGGGCAATGAATAAATTCAGAAAGCTGGATAAACTGAGAGGAAACAGTAAACGTACACAATATTGGGAACTTTGGGATAGGGTTAGGTGGTAGGGCAGGGAGGAAAGTCCAATGATTTAAACAAATACGATATAGCAAGTTCTTTCTAAGGTGGCACCCTGCTCGCACAAACTTTCTGGAATCTACTGGTTTTTCTGCCATGGCTAAACTCGCCTCTCTGGGTGTTCCCTTGTGCACGATTAAGAGGTGACCCTGTTGCCATAAGCATAAAGATCGTATAAATGAGGACTAAAAGAAAAAAAGACCTCAACGACAGTTTTGTTAAAGTTCTCAGTAAGTTCGTTTGCATTGAGAGAGGGTGGGATGAGACGAAGTTGGGTTTGAAGTTTGGACTCCAGTGTGCCAGGAGGGATTAGCTTAAGATTTCTGGTCACAATCGTGGCTTTATTGTTTTTAGCTGCGACGGACGGGGTTGGCGGGGAGATCGTGAACAATATGAGGTGATGGTCGGACCAGTCGATTGGGATGAAGTTGGATTGGGACGCCAAATCAGCGTTAGAGATGATGGCGTCAAGGATGGGTCCTTTGGAGTGGGTAGTGGAGTGGCAAGTTGTTTGAGGTCGATAGACTCAAGAAGATTAGTGAGAAGGCTGATTGTGGGGTCCTCGGGTTCATTCCAGTGAAGGTTGAGATCTCCTAGGAAGAGGTTTTTGGAGTTAGAGAGTGACGATTATGTGAGAATGTCCGATAGTTCCTCAGCAAAGGGAAAGAGGTTCACCGAGTGGGTGGTAGATATTATGTAGTTGTATTGGGGGGGAGCTTTTCATCTTAAGTTCGGCTCCAAGGTATTCAAAGGTAGTAAAGCCTGTGTTCTTTACTAGGGAGAGTTGTAGTTCGCTTTTGAAGATAATTGCTAGACCACCCCCTATTCTTTCAGATCTGTCTTTTCTGATAATGGAGTAACTAGGGGGGGTGAGTAGGTCAAGGATGGGTGTTGAGTGATCTTTGAGCCAGTTTTCTGTGAGAAAGGCGATGTCAATATCGTCGTTAAGGATTTTTTCTGTTATTTTGGTTGCATGTCAAACAGCCGAGCGGCAGTTCACGAGCATGCAGGACAGTGGTTTGGGGATCTTATTGGGTGAAGGGCATAGGTGAATGGTGGTAAGTTGAGGGGGGAGTCTGGGGGAGCTGGGAGAAGAGTGGATTCTGAAAGTTCCCATGATGACAGGGATGTTGGAGTGAGGGAGGGATGGATCATTAGGTGGGGACTTGTCAAGGAAGGAGTTGCAGAGGTCTGAGAGGTCGGCAGCGGAGTAGTCCCTCAAGGTGCGAAGAGGTCTGGGTGTACGGCTGTGTAGCGGCGTGGTTGACCATCGCTTAGGATATGGACGTTTTGGGGGGCCAGAGCATGGAGCGGAGGAGGATTCTGGAGTTTAAAGATTTGAATTGATTGAAATCTGTTCTGAGTCGGGCAAGTACTGTAACCAAGGTAGAGATATTGCAGTCAATGTTGCGAAGTGTCTGGGTTAAGAGAGCGAGGAGAGGTGAGGTTTGGGCAGAAGTAGTGTAGGTGGTAAGGTCAGTGTTGGCCGCGGGAGGAGGTTTGTTGTTCGGAGAGTGTGAGTGGGAGGACGAGGGTAGCACTGGGATTGTGTGAGTGGGGGAGGTCAGGGGAAGGGCGGGAGGTGTGATCCGGAATTGGGATAGGAGGAGCGTGGCACAGGATGGTGTAGTTATGGAGGTAGGAGATAGGGAGTGGGGAGAGGAGAGGGCATATGGGGTGTGGGGAGACGAAGTATCAGAGTTGGGGGTCGGAGTGTAGTTTGGGGAGGGGGGTAAGGGCGGGAAGGGATGTCTTATCCGGGGGGCGGTCAAGAGGGGAAGGAGGGGGTTTAAGAAGGGTTTAGGGGTAGGAGGGGATGGTCATTAGGGGGCAGGGTAGTTAGGGGGATGGTATGTGAATTAGATGAGTTGTAGGGGGTAGATTCCTATGTTTCTTACAGATATATCTTTACCGAAGGTAGGTAACTTGTTCTTAGGTGCCTAAATTTCAGCATTGCTCCCGAGGACGGTCTCAGCCCTGTGAAAGTTTATGGGGCCCATTCCCGGAGCTATCCCCCAGATGGGTCTTTGTCGAAGTTCAAAGTGTCGTCCTGTAAGTCTAAATAAACATAAAAATCTAAGTGCCATTCAACTTCTCTGCACTCTTCCAGGTCTGGAAAAAGGAGCGCAAGAATGACCCCTCACATCCTGGCCCTGCTCCCACATGCCAACTACAGAGCCATGCTGAATCCATCTCCATGCCTCCCGGTTGCTAGAGCGACTCCGAGTTTTACCACACAATGTCCTGCATCTTTAAGCAACCAATTACCTCTGGGGTGCCTTTGGGCCCCAAGCAGTCAGAAGGTACCCAAGCCAAGTTACCCTCTGGCATGGAGAGTCAAGGGCATTCAGGCTATGATCCTGATCTTTCAGCCTCAAGCCTGAGAGTGACTCTGACTATACTAGGTCTTATGTCCTCCTGCATCCTGCTAGGGAAACATCCCAGGTGGCATATGCGGGCTACACAGTGGGATCTGAAGTCCCAGTGGAATCTGAAGTCCCAGTGGACGTAATATCATTTGAATCTCTTTGACCGGTTCCAGATTTTGGAAGAGATTACAAGAGATCTGCAGTGGTGGCTTTTGAACCATGATCTGGTCAGTCGCAGACCCTTCCAGAGTTTACAGTGGAACTGATGCACCACTTCTGGGATCAGATGATAAAGATCCGAGGACTCTGGTGTTCGGCAGAAACCCACATCAACTTGGAGTTGCAGGCCATCCGCTTGGCAGTTAAAGCCTTCCTGACATCCATCAAACGGAGGTTGGTTCAGGTATTCACTGACAGCACCAACGTTATGTGGTACTGCAATAAGCGGGGTGGAGTCATGGGACCTGTGCCAGCAGCCCTTGCACTTTTGGAAATAACTGGAAATGTTTCTAGTTGTGAAACACCTGGTGGGATCTCTGAACACCAGGGTAGAAAAACTCAGCTGTTGATGCCGTGCCGACCATGAATGTCATTTAGATGGCACCAGTTCTCTTCCAAGAATAGGGAGAACCATAGCTAGATCTATTCACCACTGCCAAAAACTTGTACTGTTAGCAATTCTGCATGTTGAAGTTCTCAAAGCGGTTCTCACTAGGAGATGCATTCCTGTTGGAGTGGAACCCGGGACTTCTGTATGCCTCTCCTCAGACCCAATTCCTGCCCAGAGTCCTCAAGAAGATCAGGACTGACAGGGCCCAAGTCATCCTAGTGGCTCTGGCCTGGGTACGGAAGCATTCTTGTCCAGAAATGTTTTGTCTGAGCATCTATCCTCCAAACAGGCTGCCCCTTTGGGAGGCTCCACTCCCAGCAACAGGGTTGTGTCTTGCACACCAACCTGTGCACGCTCCATCTTCTGCTTGTTTATTGAACGGCGACAGCTGAGCACTTTTGATCTTCCTCCCGAAGTTGTCGTAAATATTATTCCGGCAGCCAGGTGTCCCTCGACAAAGTCCGAATATGCCTGTGGAAAATTTGTGGCTTGGTGTTCAGGCAAGCATATTGAGCCACTTCATGCCCATCTGGCTAAGTTGTTGCTGTTTTTGTTGTCCTTGGCCCAACAGGACCTCATGCTGGTCACTGTTAAAGACTATTTGGCGGCTATCTTGGCATTTTTTAAGGTACTGAATCAGCCTTCCCTGTTTCAGTCACCTATTGTGACTTGGTTTCTGAAAGGTTTGCAGCACATGTTTCTGCCTTCTCATTTCATTATTCCCCAGTGGGACTTGCATCTGGTCCTCATCTCTCTCATGGGTTCCTCTTTTGAGCACATCCATAGCTGACCTCTCAGGATGGTCTTCTTGGTGGCCATTACATCGGTTTGGGGGGTGAGCGAACTGCAGGTTCTTTCAGTCCATCCTCTGTGTGCTACCTTCTTCCAGGACGGACTGATTCGCCAGAGGCATGCTGCCTTCCTGTCCAAGGTGGTGACTCCCTTCCACATCGGTCAAGTGATTACTCTTCTTGCGTTATTTAATTTGCCCACCTCTGGAAGGAGGATGAGAGGCTCCATCATTTGGATCCAAAGAGTGCCCTTTGTTTTTATATTGATCGTACCAAAGACCACCAACTGGACAATCCTCTCTGTCTGTCTTGATCTTGGATATGCAGAGCAGAATTTGGCACCAGTCTTAGGTCTGTAAGGGGTATTTTGGTGCTGACTGTCCTCTTCATGATACAGCCTCTTGATTTTCGTTTTTTCTGTTCCTGTCTAGGGGAAGCTGAATGCCATGTGAAACACGTCAGATATCTTTAAATCATCAGCTCTTGAATAACCGAATCTGGTTTTGCCAAAACGCTCCTAGCTCTCATCTGATGCAAGGGCAGGTTTCATATGCATACTTTTATCCAGTCTCAGTTCAGACTTCTTTTTCGAGGCTCTAACATTTAGGGAGGGAACGCCCTGTCTGTCCTTTGTTTTCAGCTTCTAATGCCAGTGATGCAAATCATGCCATGGATAGTGGTTCCAATACAAGCATTTCAGGACTAGCTCTATGGTCTCCCCATATCTGCCGGTCCTGCCCCTGTGGCTCTTCACCCTCAACACCTTCTCACAAGAAGCAGTTCTTGAAGGATCTGATAGACTTCTAGCCCCAGATTTGTTACCTTAGAATATTCCCCAAGCGTGAAACTAGATCCCGAAATCTTCGGTGAACAGAACCCCTACGCGCAGGTAAATGGCGTTGTTCGGCTCTGCATGGCTCATTCCGTAGCATGCTTGGTGCCTATGTAGGTGCCACCTCATTGCGCTGACGTCCGTTCTTTACTTTCGGAAACCATCAGCACAGATCTGGAGAGAGCGACCTCAAATCACTTTTTGACTGACCCTTTTTCGACCTTGTGTTTAAGATTTTTTGGAGACTTTGTCTCCTGGTCTGAGGATGTCCACCAGAAAGGCAGGTTTTAAACCATGCGGCGCCTGTCACTGTCAGATGTTGGTGACAGACCCACACTTGGTTTGCCTTATGTAGCTGGAGCACAATCATGACACCAAAACTTGAAAGGATTGCTGCGCTGTGCATCCTACGGTGCTGAGGGAGTGATCCCTAGAGCTTCTCACTGCCTGACGCAGTCAGGCCTCACGACATTCCAGATCCAGGTCACGAGGGAGGTCCTGCGATCATTCACAAAGAAGTACCTGGCGATAGTTGTCCCACTCCAAGCCATCAGGAAAGTCCGACAGAAAGAAGTAGTCGTCGAAGAGGTCTTTGATTTCGTAGCACACTTTTTTAGACCGTTACAGAGCCGTTGACACTAGAGATCTAGCTCTTTAGTGTTGCCTACATCTGTGCAGTCTCTGCACCTCCCTGAGTTTCCGTGAACTGGAGCGATGCCTGCCCAGCCTAAAGAATTTGAACAGGCATGCATAGGGTGGACTGATATTGAACGACTCTCCATATAATTGGTGAGATAATTTTGTATGGGTGGAGCTAGCGCCCTTGATTGTAGACGGTGATAGTAGATGTATTATGTTTCGCCTCCCTTTTCATTCTTGCTTTATGCTTCTTCTTTTTCTCCGGATTGTATTCAAATGATTGGTTTCTACAAAATGCCAATAAAATTATATTTTTTTTAAAAACAAGACCTAGAGATTGGTCTTTTGCGAATTAACTTTCTAATAGGTACTTAAAACTGCAGATTCCTCACTTTTAGAATATCCCCCAGGTGCCAGACGAGAGCAGGAGAATTTTTTAACAGTGCTCCCGTGTGTTGGTATTTGGCGTTTAACTTCTCCATGCTGGCTATTTACTGCCCTACAAGTGACTGAGCATAGCCACATTTTAGTGTCACCACCTGCAAGCTGATGTCAATTCATTTCTTTGCGCTCTCACAACTCGAGTTTAAGAATTTGCTTCCTCAGAACTCTTCCCGATCCACAGGGGGACAAGACGTGGATGGCAGCTTTTGCTGTTTCTATTCACCATATGTAGAGCCTTTTGCAGAGCAGCTTTGCATCGACGCACAAGTGAGGGGGTTCGAATGGGAACAAGTGGATGTATACACAGACAATGTATGAAGTTTTCTGACAGACTTCAAGTCCTTTGGTCCGCAAGTGCTCCAGATCCTAAAAGTCTTGGGAGAAATAAAAGTAAATAACTGATTCTTCCAGCTAGTTCTTACCTTCAAGTTCTGGAATGGGCAACATAATTGCAAACAGATACAAGCTGGTTTTGATACTTGTGAGTGCAAGTCACCCTTATAGCCCCAATGGCATAGAAAATGAACATCCAACCTTTGGTGGATAAAGTTGTAGTGTAGTTCCTATATTCCCAAAAGGCTCTGCGCATTGGAATAACATAAACGATAGTTTAGACGTAGGACTTTGGTTGACTAGGTCTCTATTGAATATGTTAGACTTAATTATGAATGCCAGCTAGCTCAGAGGTCACTAGAAACTTTCTGACAACCGCATAAACATGACAACTTTGCTCCCTCCAGAATAAGGAGTATACTTCCAGAGTCGGGGTAACAATAGATAACTATTTTACTCAGTCAATCGTGCATGCTTAGTTTAACCAGAAGCGCAGAGAAATAGAGAGACAGGCGTTTTCAATAAAAGAGGTTATTTATTGAACAGTCTTCTTTCTCATGCAAGAGAAGTGAGTTGCCACAATTGCAATACTTGTTATAAAGTAAAGTGCGTACAGTAAAAGGAGTATTATGAGTCCGGGAGCCTGTATGACGATTTCCTCCTCCAATTTACTACTTTTAGTATTAGTTAGTTGGGACGACAGGCACACTGCTAGTTGGGGTTAAGCGATAGCCATATGCAGGGGTGCAGGGTGGGGGGAGGGGTTTATTGTATTGTCTTTATTTTTGTTTTATGTCTTTGAATCCTATTCATATCCTGACAATGGGTGCCTTCCTAAATGGTTATCCTGCTCGGTGGGCGGACGGCCCTGGAGGTCGTAGTGTTTACACGGTTTCTTACAATGGATGGCCTTTTAATTGCTGCGAGCTGGGTGCGGTCGTAGTTTTGTCCACTGCTCTTCTTACTAACTTCTCCTGTCACTCGAAAGTGCCTCAAACACAATACTCCTGGTACCTATGGGTGGTGGACTTTTGAATAATGTCGGTTAGACTGGATTTGAACTTATTGCATTTTATACGGCCGCACTCCAGTATTATTTCATGCTTCAGCCTTTGCCTTGGGGATTACCCATCTATTTCTCGCCAAATGTATGTATACTTGTAGTTCATACTGTGAAGTAAGACACCTGTTGTTGATTTTTCCTGTGTTCTTAATTAATAAAAAGAAATATAAAAAAAGGAGTATTATGAAATAATACTGTAAAAGCATGGTATGGTTTCTAAGCCATACGGTGTTTAAAATGGATAAAATATATACATAGATAAAATCATGACTAAACGTACTCAACTGGTGCTTCTAGGATACGCCTACCCCGGTGTACCTAACCTAAGCCTAGTACGTGGGAAGGAGTAAGTGAGCTGCAGTTTAAGTTAAGATAGTTTCTGCCAAGAATCTGAATCAAGAATTCTCTAAGGGTCTAATCAGCTCCGTACCTTGTTTATAGAATGAAGGAGGTCTTGTATCTCTCTCTCAGGACTCGATCTCCCAGCAACCCGCAAGGGTGACCGGGAAACACTGGTGCTGGATTTTTCGGCAGGAGAAAAGACAGTGTCTCTCTCAGTGCGTCAATGGGAGGGTCGGCTTCCTTCGGCACTCGCTACAGCAGTGCGTCGGGCAAGTAGATAGCTGGTCTGCTCCAAACCACCATGTGTTTTGCTAGGGCAGATGCTGGTATATTTATACCTGGAAGGTGCCGAGTTTGACGTAAGGTTGGACATAAGACGTCACTAAGAACTCGCAGTTCTTTCAGGACTCTACGAGTTCTAGGGCAAATCAATACAGAAGCAGGGGGAATTCCCGGGCTGCTGGAGGCTTGGTTTGTGTAAGAACGCGTTGTGCTTTCTAGGAGTCTATGGGAGAAGCCTTGCCGTATTTGGACTGCATTGGCTATGACTTAATATGGGTATGATTCTTATGCCTTTATAAGGATATGATTTGATATAACCACATAAGGGCATAAATTGGGAATATTTAAATAGGGTCCTAGATACGTTTACAACAAAGTTTTGGTTCTATCTTTTGTGGATCTTCTATGTTTCTAAATTGTTTTTTAAACAATATGCTGGAGAATATGTCCCCTGCAAAAATCACAGGATTTAAGCCGTGTCAAGACTGCCACAAGCAGATGTTGGCCACAGACCACCGTGAGACGTCTTTTGTGCTGGGCTTCAGTCACGACTCCAAGTTGTGTGATCAATGTACCCTCATGCATCTGAAGGTGATCCAAGACCAGGAGGGGAAGCTGTATATTGCTAAGATTAAGATGTAATTGCGGATATTGTACCAATCTCCTGTCTTTCTCGAGGCAGTTGCCGTGACCACTCCACTTCCTATTGAAAATCTGCAGGTAACAAAGTAAACACGAGCACAAAAACGCTAAGTGGGACTTAGCACCACTGTTCTACTCTGGTTCCAGAGAGAAGGTGCAAGGTTGTCAATATCTGAACTACAGTCCATCGCCATCACCGATCCTGGCACATATACCTCGGCTTGTCCCAATGTGCCTCTAATACCCTGATCCGTTGTCGACCCCCACCAAATTGAGGCCTTCAAGGAGCCTATGCTGCAACTACTTTAGTGTGCTACTGGATTTCTCGGCAGGAGAAAAGACAGCGTCTCTTTCAGTGCGTCAATGGGAGGGTCGGCTTCCTTCGGCACTCGCTACAGCAGGGCATCGGGCAAGTAGATAGCTGATCTGCTCCAAACCACCGTGTGTTTTGCTAGGGAAGATGCTGGTATATTTATACCTGGAAGGTGCCGAGTTTGACGTAAGGTTGGACATAAGACGTCACTAAGAACTCGCAGTTTCAGGAGTTTTAGGACAAATCAATACAGAAGCAGGGGGAATTCCCGGGCTGCTGGAGGCTTGGTTTGTTTAAGAACCCGTTGTGCTTTCTAGGAGTCTATGGGAGTAGCCTTGCCGTATTTGGACTGCATTGGCTATGACTTAATATGGGTATGATTCTTATGTCTTTATAGGATATGATTTGATATAACCACATAAGGGCAAAAATCGAGAATATTTAAATAGGGTCCTAGATACGTTTACAACAAGGTTTTGGTTCTATCTTTTGTGGATCTTCTATGTTTCTAAATTGTTTTCGAAACAATATGCTGGAGAATATGTACCCTGCAAAAATCACAGGATTTAAGCCGTGTCGAGACTGCCACAAGCAGATGTTGGCCACAGACCACCGTGAGACGTCTTTTGTGCTGGGCTTCAGTCACGACTCCAAGTTGTGTGATCAGTGTACCCTCATGCATCTGAAGGTGATCCAAGACCAGGAGGGGAAGCTGTATATTGCTAAGATTAAGAAGTAATTGCGGACATTGTACCAATCTCCTGTCTTTCTCGAGGCAGTTGCCGTGACCACTCCACTTCCTATTGAAAATCGGCAGGTACAAAGTAAACACGAGCCCAAGAACGCTAAGTGGGACTTAGCACCACTGTTCTACTCTGGTTCCAGAGAGAAGGTGCAAGGGTGTCAATATCTGAACTACAGTCCATCGCCATCACCGATCCTGGCACATATACCTCGGCTTGTCCCAATGTGCCTCTAATACCCTGATCCATTGTCGACCCCACCAAATTGAGGCCTTCAAGGAGCCTATGCTGCAACTACTTTAGTGTGCTACTGACTCCCTTTGGCACGTCTTAGGGCCCCTTCCACTGTCTGCTCTCTTGGGACTCATTACCATGCCCATAAAGACAGCAATATATGTTTCTTTACTGGCCCCACAATCCACACTAGTTCCCACCGCACCGAGGCTGTAGACAGCTCCATTGGTGTCAATCAGTGCCGACGCCCATGTTGAACCCAGAATCGAAGTCTACCTGAGCTTGACTGAGGGCACGTTACAAAATAACGAAAGCACAATCAGTTGTCATGCTACCTGATCCTAACCCGGTGCCTCTACCACGATTCAAATATATGTAGGTACTCCAATCTTTTTTTTAGTTCTGAGCCTCTGCCAAAACAGCGAGCAGTCCAAGATACTGATGATGAGGAAGGAGATGGCTTGCTACCCCCTCTCTATACTAATAATGATCCATGCTTTGACTTGCAAAACGCCAGCAGTCTTCACACCTCACCTACGAAGAGATTGACTGATCACAAGGACCACCAGTAGTGAGTGCATATTTTGTGGTGGTGGTTTGGAGGGTAGGCTGAGGTGCTAAAATTGCATTTGCCCTCCACTGAGACTAAGGTGAATGTTCTGAGATTCTCCAACCTTGGCCAGCAACATTTCATCCCGTGCTCACATTCAATGACACCCTTGTGGACACCTGGCTGGCTACAAGATTGAAAACATGCTCTTGTCCACCCATTAGCTCATAAGTAGTTAGATAAAACATACCTGCTCCCAGTGATTCAGATATCCTTACCAAGCACCCTACCCTAGAAAGTCTTACCTGTTCCTCATGCTGCAGGAGGCACAGCCTTTACTCTCAAAGTGTGCCATTGAATGGGTACGGCACTCTGAGGAAGGTGAGGGCTGTTTATCACGCTACCGCACTCTGAGGAAGGTGAGGGCTGTTTATCATGCTACTTCCTTGCTTCAAAATGGACAGGAGCCACTGGCCTCTCCTAGACCTTTTGCCAATAAATGTCTTTCTGCAGCAGATTAAACTCAGAATGGACCCAGGAAACTGAATGGCATCGTTGGACTTTTAGCACACATATTTTCATGTATCTGTCCTGCAGTCCCACAGGCATTACCTGCAGTTCAGGGTAAGCCAGGGACACCTTCATCAGCTGTGTTCCGCTATAGCTGAGCCCATCAGGTGTTCACTAAAGTGATGATGGTGGTTGCTGCCCATCTTCAGAGTTCAATAGTTCCTGTATTTCCATACTTCCATATCTCCATGCGTTGATGCTGAAGGCAGGCTCACCATAGTCCGTGGTAGACCACCTCCAGATGACGGCTGCACTTTTAATATTGTTGAGTTTGACCATAAGCAAGCCGAAGTCCCACCTGATTTCCTCACAGAGACTTCCATTCTTCGGGATAACCCTGGACACTGTCAAATTCATGGTCTTTCCTCCAGCGCAGCAACTCTGGGACATTTGAGCAATGATCTCGATATCTTGAGTTTAGTCCTTGGTCTGGATGATGATGGCTTTGAAGCCTGTGGATCTTCTGGCCTTGTGTATACTCAATATCAGCAACGCTAAGCAGCACATGTGCTCTGAAGTGGAATCTCAAATCCCAGTGGGCCAGCTTGAAGGCTGCCTCTGATTCCATGCAGATCTTGAGGGAGACGGGCCAGGATCTACTTTTGGTGGTGGCTAATCAATCCTCTTCTGCCCTATCGCAGACCCTCTCCCATTTGCACCAAGATCTCCCAGTTGTGACTGATAAATCACTACTTATTTGGAAGTCATTTACAGGAGGTGGAGGTCAGAGATCTCTCTTCTCTAGCGGATAGTTGGCTCCCCATCTAGCTCCTCGAGCTTGAGCCATTAGTTTCACCCTGAACGCTTTCCTACCATCTATTGGGGGAAGCTGGTGCAGGCGCTCACATACAACACCACTGCCTTGTGGTATTGCAACAAGCTGGGCAGAGGTGGCTCCTGCATGCTAAGAGGGTTTGTCGCTGGAGGTGCCTTGAGCAGGAGAACATCTTTCTGTGGAATTTGTATCATGAGGTGATGCAGGGTGTATTTGATCAGTGGGGAGAGCCCTAGCTAAATCTATTTGTCACCATTGAAAATGCACAGTGCCGATAAGTTTGCAAGAGCATTAGACCGGGGACTCGTTAAAATTAGAGTGGATTAAGGAACTCATGTATGCCACTCTCTCTCCAGTCCAGTGTTCTAAAGCAGATCAAGAATGACCATTTCCCGCTTAACCTAATTGCCACAGACTGGGTCAGGAGATCATGGTAACCAGAACTACTGAGAATGAGCATCTGTTCTTGGGTCCAGCTACCACTTTGGGAGGATCTCCTGTCCCAGTAGCAGGGTATTTTATCTGATCCTCCATAACTTAGACCTCCATGCCTGGAGATTGGCAGCAATTGACAGTTATTTGCCGACCGATGTGGTGGATGACTCTCTTCCACTAAATCCTTGTTTTGTGTTCTGAGTTTGAATACATTTTTGTATGGTGTGGTACCCGAAACACTGCCCCTTACAAGCTAACCATTGCAGTGCGTACTGTAAAAGGTTATTTGTCTCCCCTTTCAGCCTTTTTCCGTTTGCCTGACCAGCCATCCTTGTTTAAATCATCAGGTGTGGTTGATTTGAGTTTGGCACAAATGTTCCCTCCCAAACTATTTGTGATGCCCCAATGGGACCTTAACTTGGTCTTGACTCTTCCTATGTGTATATCAGTCAAGCCTATAAATAGTTATTTGCTGTGTCTTTTGACACTGAAAACCTCAACCTCTCCATGCTTATGCTTTCTCTGGTAGCGATGCAGATTTTGCAAGGCTGCACATAGTAACCTGTTTGCCTAGGTATGAGCTTGCCTTCTCCTTTTTTCTCACTGATTAGTCCTGTGTAAACTCCGCATACACAGAGAATGAAGACGTCTGGACATAAAAGTAGTGTAAAGATTTTATGGTGACTCCTTTACTAGTGACCTATAGGCTCTTTTCTATTATCAGCACCCTGCAGCTGATGCCACAGCCATCTTCCAAAAATAAAGTACACTGGCTATAGCGCACATGTGCGCAGGGAAGTGGCGTATCACTTAACAAATTAAGATTAATACACAGTACTGGCGCGCAAAGCTGTGATTTAACTTAGTTTCCAGTCTTGCCTGTAGATGAAATGACTACACACCTACTGGTAAACAGAAAGGGCTTGCAGATTGAGAGACGACATACCCTATGGCACTTGTGATGAAGTACCTGTCCGCCAAACTCTAAATCAGGCCCCAAGTTCTAATTGCATACCACTGAGCAATGACTCCCCCTTTGATTTACAAGGAAGGTGATTCAGGAGCCACAGCTTAGTTGCTAAAAACACAGTAAAAAATAGATTTGAATACTTCTTGCACACAAGTATGTATCTTGTGTCTGAGCATTGTGCCATGGGATATTCAAGATATGAAAATAGCTATGATGGTGAAAAATGAACGAGCACGTTTTTTCTGAATTCCTGGAATTCTTTTGTTTGTTTAATCATAATTGAATATATATGTATGTATATATACACTATCACATTAAAATGATATAGTGACCGATCAAAGCTAATTATCTTTCTGTATTGTCTCAGAAATAGTTTCAACTCCGAACAGTCTGATCTGCGGCAGCAAGGTTACTATCAAGCAACTACAAGCTAGCTCTGTCTGATTTACCTGTCAGCCCCTGTTCAAGGGGGTTGGGGGCAGGCAGGGGGGCTACTGAAGTTGCAGGTTGGGGTTGATTGACTTTTCTGTCCTGGGTCCATCCTACTATGGCTCTGCAAACTTGGGCCAAGTACATCCCTTTCAGCACTTTGACTCTCATGGGAGTGATGGGGAGTTTTCACAGGGAGGTTAGTACTCTATTTTACGGAAAGGCACAATATTATATACTACAGCAATGCATTAGATACACGATGCTCAGGTGCATCAAGAAAAGGCCCCTGATAGGTGTCCGCACCCCTTATCCCTCTACTCTATGGGCTTGGGTTTCTGCTTGTATAGTCTCCAGATCAGATGCAGCTCTCGCTCTGTCTCTGCCTCTGTCTGTCTCTCTCTCTCTCACATCACAGTTACTCTGTGGGACAGAAAAGCCTGTATATTCTCTCCTAGAGGGATGTAGCCATAACTGATCTCCGTCAGTGACACACAAGACAACAGGTAAGTCTGTGGTAGTCCTGCTCTGGTTGGGTAAGCTGCAGGCTGAGTCCTCTTAGGACAGCGCTGGAGTGGCAGCTTCTGACAGTGGCCCTGTTCTGGGCCCGGCAAGGTCTCAGGGCGGACATGGCTCACATTCTCAGATGAACCGACTCCTACAGAGAGGATGCTTTCAGTCAATCCAGGACATCCTTGTTTGGAGGCAGATTACCAGTCCTTATCTCTAGATTCAAGGCATCTGGCGATGATGGGGTACATCTGAGACCTGATTGACCACAATGAGTCATCTGGTTTGGTTCCAGAGGTATTCAACATCTGGGTTGCCAGGTGCTAATGCTGCATTTAGTGCCTTGAGCGTACGGCGTCATTCTTCAGGGCTCATAGCCTGCTTGGTACCTTTGGGGTCAGTGCCGTCCTTGACTCTTGATGTGGGAGTATCTTAGGTGAGCACCACATCGTCACTTTTGGGGTGACTGGGACACCACAGTACAGAGTCCTGGCTTCCCTGAAGCCAACCAAACTGGAACACATCCATGAGTAAAACACACAAGATGATGGACGGAATGGTGCACAATGGCAAAACATTCACCCCCAGTCACAGATCTGGGTTTAATCCATCGTTATTTTGCTCACCAAGCCACCCCAGTTCAGACATGGCCATATGCAAATCAGTCTTGACCCTGTGCCTCATGGGAAAAGTCCAGACCGAACTGCCAAGCCATGTCTTTCCTGGACCAGAATCAAGCATCCTAGGACCGGTTTCTGGCTATCAGCCGTCTTCAGCCAGGACAGCTTGACTCCAGTGGCTTAGTGAGCACGGGCCCCACGTCTGGGCATACCCTTCCCACCGTCCATCACCACCCCCTTTTGTACCGCTTTGTTCGCCATAAGTTGGCAGGGTATGCTCAGACGTGAGTCCCTTGCTCACTTTGCCACTGGATTCAAGCAAGCCTGGCTGAAGACGGCTGAAATGCCAGAAACCGGTCCTAGGAAGCTTGTTTCCGGTCCAGGGAAGGCATGGCTTGGCAGTTCGGGCTGGACTGTTCCCATGAGGCACAGGGTCAGACTGATTTGCATATGGCCATGTCTGAACTGGGGTGGCAGAATGGGCTAAAGAATGGTGATGGATTAAACCCAGAACTGTTGACTGGGTGTGAGTGTTTGATTGGTTCAGATGCTCCGTCCATCACCACCCCCTTTTGTACACACATCCATGAGTGCCATGGCGCGGAAGACATGGGAGGCTCATCTGGCATGCTTTGGAAGTGCTGCGGTTCCTCCAAGGATCGCGGGGACTGGTCCACAACTTCAATCACACAGTCTGAGAGTCTCTGGTGGGTGGACCCCTATGTGAGTGTCAACTGCTTCTAGCTCCAGCAGTCAGCTCCTCCGGCAAGGTTGGCTCGCTCATTCTCTCTTGCTGAGGCATAGTTCAGTAGATTCCCAGGACAAGTCAAACTGTTCCTCCTTCAGATCAGAATCCTAGTGATATCCCCTCATCTCTTAGAAGCTGGCTGCCAGGAAGACACCAGCCTTGGTTGCCCAATAGTCTTCTGGGTATTCTGTGGAACACCCTCTCCTTGGCCAGAGAGAACCTAGAATTGGAACAAGTGGTTCAGCAGCTCCCACTTTTATACATAATTGGTGGATAGGGGATGTGTAGTTTCTGTCTGTCTTTTTCGAACCAGTTTTGATCAGTACCCTTTTCATGTGTCTTCTCAGGCAGTCATCCATCCTCACCCTTTTTCTAGATGATGCTCTTCACTGGAGCTCCAAGTTGGAACACCCACAACAGAGGCACAACGAGGTGAGAGCAGTCTGCATTTGGGTATCAGCAGACAGACTTAATAGTGATTATCAAGAGAGAAACGGGTGGCTCCCATTCAAAAGGACCCTTTCTCCTCCCTGACAGCATGAACCCCAGTCCCGCCCCCACTCCTACCTCTGTGTCAGAAAGAACTGTATTAACTTTCTAAGGCAAGTCCTGTCTCCTCTTTCTCCACTTCGGTGTCTGGGTTCCCTTTCTCCAGTCAAAGGTATGTTAGCAATACAATTCCACTGTCTGGGAAAGCACTGTCTCTTCTATCTTATGTGCATGAACAGGCCATGACATCCAAAATGGAACCCTATGGGCCTTTTTCACTGTGGGTCAGTCAGGCGCTCATAAAATGCATACCAAACTCCACTAGCTTGCAAGCACACAGGGTCTCAGCACCAGGATTCTGCTTTCACAGCACTATGATTCTGGGTCAGAAGTGAAAATTTAGGATTAGGCTCCCATTAATATGACCCAGGTAAAAAGACCTATCATACTATGCCGTGACTGTAAGTCATACTGATATATTATGCTTCCACCACACTATACACCCAAACTCGGGAAAGGACAGAAGTCAATTTGTCTCTGCGGAGATTACGCATGGTGTATTCTAGATCCAGGAGCAGTCTTATGTCAAGACATATGTCAAGGACAGGGTAGGCATTGGATCACATGGTAGATTAATATGAGGCTGGAGCCAAAATCGGAAGATTCGGATACAAAATACTTGCAGTCGGGCACGCAGGGCAGAGTTCGCGACTGTACACTACACCTGGGACATTTTGACCCACCCAACACCAGATGGCCTAATTGTGCAAAAAAAGGTTACTTTATTGGATGTCTACCTTGATAGGCTGTCTAAATGTATGGATATTCTCTTCTTTAAAGTCTATTACCACTTCCTGTATGATTGTCTGGTATACCCATGCTTTGTTGAAATTGATGTCTTTAGCAACAACATATGCATCTGAGCAGTGCAGCCATTGTTTAAAAGTTCTTGCTTTTAATAGTCCTGGCCCTCAGTTTAGCATCCCTGGCCTTCAAGTTACATCAGCAGTGTTGGCGTTTTAAAGGTTGTAGCCATCAGTTCGCCTGGCTGTAGCACCCTCCTGTTCCTCATCAGCAGCTGCTACAATAGCCCTTTTGTGGCTTCTGGAATTAAATCTGTGAAACAAATTGACAAGCTGCAACCACTTCTTGATCTGTAACAACCACAGTCTATCTAAAACCTCTCCGAGTTCTTGAATTCCATCCTACCAGTATCCATCATGGCGAATGGCCTGTCATTTTAAAAATACTTATTTAAAGGTGGTTCACCATAACCTTCGACCGATAGGCCCATTAAATTGCATGCAAACGTTATTCTTTTCAATTCCAGAAAAGGCCTCCCCAACTCCCTACACAAAAACATTGCAATGGAAGGGATTGCTTCTCTCTTGAAAAAGGGTGCATTAGAAATCTTCCCAGAGGAACTTAGAGGCAAGAGGTATTATCCCTGGTATTTTAGAATGCACAAGAAGGATGAATACCAGCATCCAGGTCTGGATGTTTGGACTTGCTTCTGGTTTCTAGACCACACAGGAGAGATTTAAAATGATGACTCCCAGAATATCTGAGACTTGTCTCCTTGCTTCCTCTCTTTGCTAAGATGGCAGAAAAATTATTTAACCTCCAGTTAATGAAGTATATATTGAAGGAAATAATCTGCTATATGAAACTCAGTCAGGATTTAGATCCATGTACAGTACCGAATCGGCTTTGCTTCTAGCTTCCTAATCTTTGTGACTGTCTGCAGATGAGGGCAAGACAGTGGCTCTGATCCTGTTGGATTTAAGCGCCACATTTGATATGGTCCCCCACAGCCTTCTTCCGGAACGTCTATGGGATCTATGAGTTGGGGGCGGCACATTTGACTAGATCAAAGATTTCCTGCATGACCATTCTTTCCTGGTCATCCAGCAGTCCTACAAGTCTGAGATTTGCTCCCTGTTGCAAGGGGTGCCTCAGGGCTCGGCTCTGAGTCCGCCCCTGTTTAATGTCTTTATGTGCCCTCTGGCAGAGATTGTGGAACGTCATGGGGTGAAGATATTTTCATATGCTGATGATGCAAAGTTTAGAGCGTGCCTGGTGGACCTTGCAAAATGAATGACTTCTAGCTATTTGCAATTAAATGCTGAAAAGACTGAGATTCATTTGGTTGGCAAGGAATCATCCATTTGGTCTTCTGTGTGGTGGCCCCCTGAACGGGGGCAGGTCCCTGTCCCCAAACCTATAATTAAAAATCTGGGGGTTTGGTTTGACACTTCACTGTCCTTTGACCACCAGATCTCATCTCTGGCTGGCACTTACTTTGGCATCTTGAAGATGCTTCGCCCAATCTTAGAGTTGCTGCCAGAGTCAGCCAAGAAAACTATCATCCAGGCGTTGATAGTGTCTCACATGGACTACTGCAATGTCCTTTATCTTGCGGTCTCCAAGGGCAGATAACAATGTTGCAGATTGTGCAGAATAACGCTACAGTATGCTCCTTAATATTCCTAGGCGTTCCTTGTAAAGCTCCGTTGGCTCCCAATGCAGGACAGAGTGGTCTTCAAAGCCTTATGTTACTGTCATAGAATCCTAAATGGTAACGGTCGTGGATTCCTGTTCCCCCTCGATTAAACTCTATCGGCCCCATCGCAGTCTTAGATCGTCTGGAACTGCTGAAGTGACGATTCCCAAAGTTCACAGAGCTCATTTGGGTTCTAGAACCTTTAGTCTCCTTGTGGCTAAAACATGGAACCTTCTCCTTCTCGATCTCAATATGCAGCCCTCAGAAGTGCTTCTTCATAGGAATCTGAAAACCTGGTTCTTCAGGCAATCCACAGTCATTTAATGACTATGGCCAGCTAGTTGTATACGTTATTATTGACGGTAAAGGAGAAAACCTAGCGTGGGACCCTCCGTATTGGCGTAACCAGGCGTTTTACCAAGTAATAACATAAAATGACCCTGCAGCAAGAATATGTTTCCTACAAGAGTAGCATTAGATTTTTGTCTTTGGATCTTCAGGATTGGACCACAGAAACTATCTCACATTCACTTTAGGGGTCATATAATTGCAGTTGAACGTGCTTCTTTTTGGATTGTCTCCAGCTGAGGGTATTTAGAAAGGTCATGAATGTGGTTGTGTCTTATCTACATTATACATTATCTTTTTCTGTGATCTTCTCTAGATGACCGGTTGTTGAAAACCCCCCTGGGAGTCTTCAGCTTTTCCTGTAAGTTATGTTTTACACAAACTGCTCTTTTCCATCAAGTGAATAAATCTCATCTTGTCCTTTGTCATTGCATGCTATTTTTTATACAGAATTCCTCAGACCATTCCCTCCTCCGAGCAGATTGCTGCATATTTCTAATATGGTGCTGAAATTTCTAAGTTCTGCCAGCAGCTGCTGGATCTGTGTTGTGTCTTTTAGGACTGCTGGCAGTCTGCATTTCTCTGATTATGTTGCCATGCTGCAGTCATGGACATCAATTTTACAGCAGCCTAAAGGAGGACATTGTTATTACTTATCAAATACTTCACACCTTGTGTTGGTGGACAAATGTGCCACCGGTGGAGAAATCACCCCTCAGGTCACACCTTACTAGATGATAATAGTAACATATGTGTCTCTACACGCTTGGGGAGCTTATGTGGCAATTTGTCCATAAATGGTCAGCGGTCCGGTTTGTAGTCATGGAGGCATATAACTGTTCTAGACTTGAGGGCTATTAAGTTAGCTTTGAGGTTTTTCCTTTATCAGGTACAGACATTGACATACAACACAAGTGTAATCTTTTAATATAAACAGGCAGGGCTCAGCCGAATTGTGTAAAGAAGTGCTACACATTTGAGATTGCTTCATAGATCAGAAAATGAGACTTATCAGTTCATACAGTGATTAGGGGGAATTGGATAGTGTCCTTCCTAAGCAGGTTATACTGTATTAGTCACTAACGTAAGCTTCATCCGTAGGTAGATCTGTTTTGCCAACACCAAGAACAGGAAATGCAATCTTATTTACTATTTAGATTGTCCCATCGGGGAGTCGTTAGCACATAACTCAGATTTTTCCATAGATATTTCATCTGCTTTGTGTGTCGTCATCCTCCTCTGATTCTGAGAGCTATGCATTTAGTTCATCTTTACAACTTGCATGACGTTCTTCATTGTTCCGGGGCAAGGAGGCTTTGTACCAAGGCATGTTACATCTCAAGTGGAGACAGTTGTTTAGATTGGTTTTGAGACGACATTCTACCTCAAGTGGAGTGGAAAGTTATTTAATTCCAACTTGAGTACTCAGTTTGAAAGCCTGAAACGTAAGAGGTTTGCATATAGTTTACCTCAGGAGTTGATGGAAGGCTTTTTAGTGAGATCACACTCTTCCACTAAATCAGTGTATTCAAGCAGATGGAAGGTGTTTGAGATTTAGTGTTCGCCTTCTGTTAATGATCCATTGTCAGCACAGACTGTGTATATGCTTCAGTTTGTTTTGTCCATAGTGTAAGAAGGGTTTAGTGTTAGCACAGCGAAGGGTTGTTAGCAGTTTGACTGTTTTCTATGCCAGACCAGGTTTCATTATTTAAGTTGCTTGTCGTTTCTAGATGGCATAGAAATGTACGTAACTTGTTACCTCCCACTCCTTTTATTTTGCTGGCATGGGCTTTAATTTAGTTTTTTGATGTGCCATCTATTGGAGACCCGTTGTTCCTATTTGATAACATTTGAATCATGGAAGATGGATTTTCAGTTGGTCATCACATCTGCTAGAGTGTTTAGTTAGTTGTAGGTTCTTTCCTCTTTACTATGGTTTCTGAAAGTAATGTTACTTTAACCCATTTGGTGCGTCGGACGCGCAGGAGCCTTACGACGGAAGGGTTCTTGTGTGTGTCGGGTGACTCCCGCACACATCGCACTGGGAGTCCCTCTGGTGCGGGCACAAGAGGGATTTCCTTTATTCCAAAACAGCCTCGGGAGCTGTGGAATAGCTTCTCCAGTTCCTGAGGCTGTTCTGGGTTTTCTGTGAAATGACGATCAGCGTGCTCGTCTCGTTTCACTTTGACTGCCTAGGTGTTCGTGGGGCGATCTCAGACCCCCAAACACATAGGCAGACAGGAGAGGTATCATTCGAAAGAGGAGAATCTTCCCTTTCAAATGGTACCCCTCCCTATTGGATCCATGCTTCGGGATCACTGTAGGAGGGTGATTGCCAAGCAGGGATCCAAAACTAGACACCAGGGGGGGAGAGCGGCCCCTTGAGTAAGGGCTTTTGCACCCCCGTAATATTTTCAGCATATGCAGGCAATAGCCCCAGATCTGCCCCCCACTGGGGGGACAAAAGGCCAACTATTAAGCCAGGGACTATTTTGTTTCATAGTTCAGGGGTGGGTACTGCCTGTAATGGGTATGCCAATGCCTCCACCCCCAAAACAAAATTGCCACAGTCTTCTACCCCCCCTCCCATGGGAGGCCGATGGGGCAATAGCCTCTGATCTGCCTTTCTGGGGGCAAGATCAGTAAGCCCCCTAGGCACCAGGGATTGTTTCCTTTTTATTATTATACGTAGGGATGGGGTTGCCTAGAATGGACATACCAGTGCCCCCCACCCCCTCAAACAAATTTGACAGTCCTTCTGCCTCCCTCAGAAGGCAGATGGGGGCAATAGCCCCTGATCTGCCACCCTCGAGGAGGGAAAGAAAGCACCAGGGATTATTTTCTTTTTATACATAGGGTTGGGGGCATGCCAGTGCCCCCCACCCCAACACAAATTGGACAGTCTTTCTGTCCCCCCTCGGGGATTTGTTCAACAGCCCACCCTGCGGGTGAAGAAAGACCATTAGGCACCAGGGATTATGTGTTCATTTAATAAGTTTGATGGGGGCTGCCCACAGTGGGAATGCCAATTTCCCCCCCCCCCCTCTAAAATACAAATGGGCCAGTCTTTCTGGCCACCTTGGGGACCAGATGGGGGTTATTTCACAAATGTCTGGATTTTTAGGTTTCCATAGATGTCTGCAAGCCTGGGACTAAAAACACAGGTTCTATCACAAAACGACCTGATTTTCAAGAGGGTAACCTGTGTTTTTGGTCTCGGCTTGGTGACCATAGAGGAAAACCTACAAAAAACAGGCATTTATGAGAACTAGACACGCATAGGAGTCTAGGGAGGTGTGGCTTGCGTAGATTCCCCAATGTTTTCTTATCCAGAATCCCCTGCAAATTTAGCTAAAAAAAATCACATTTTCCTCACATTTATGTGTGGGAAAGCTGTTGGATCACTGGGCCCGCTCAAATTTCCAGACATCCAGCGTTCCCCCAGGTCTCCTGATAAAAATGCTACCTCACTTGCATGGGTGGCCCAAGTGCCTGCATCAGGAAGGGCCCAAAGCGTATTGTGGAGGTATCAGAATGATCAATCACAAAACAATGTGGTTTTGCAAGGGGGATCACCTGTTTTTTCGGTCCCAAGCTCGGCGGACATCTAGGGAAACCTGTCAAAACCAGACATTTCTGAAAACTAGACACCCAGTTGACTCCAAGGATGTGTGGCTTGCATGGATCCCCCAATGGTTTCCTACCCTGGGTAGGAAAATGTTGGGGGAGGTCAGTGTAAGCCACACCTCCTTGGACTCCCTCGGGTGTTTAGTTTTCAGAAATGTCTGGTTTTGCCAGGTGTCCCTAGAGTGAGATGCCATTTTTATCGGGAGACTTGGGGGAATGCTGGGTGGGTGGAAGTTTGTGGTTACCTGCTGATTCCAGAACTTTCCATCACAGAAATGTGAGGGAAATATGTTACTTTTTTACAAAGTTTGAGGTTTGCAAGGTAGTCTGGGTAACAGAACCTGGTGAGAGCCACACAAGTCACCCCATCCTGGATTCCCCTGGATGTCTAGATTAAAAAAAAATGTGCAGGTTTGCTAGTTTTTTTTTGGGTACCGGCAGAGGTAGGGTCCAAAATCCACAGCTAGGCACATTGCAAAAATAGGGTCTGTTTTCACTTGAAAAATGTGATGTGTCCATGTTGTGTTTTGATCCGTTTACTGTCACAGTCACTAGGTCTACCTACACAAGTGAGGGACCATTTTGTATCGGGAGACTCATGGTAGCACAGAATAGTAGAACAAGTGGTTTTATCAATTGACGTTCTGTGCATTACTGCCTTAAAATGTACGACAATGTGTAAAAAATAAGTCATTTTGAAAAATGTCATCTAATGCACTTTCTAGTATGGATACCCACAATTTCGGAGATGTGCAAATAACCACTGCTTTTAAACTCTATATTTTGTGTCGCATTTCGGAAATACATAGGTGTCCTTGATACCTATTTTTTACTCTTTATATGTTACCAAATGAATTGCTATATACCCGGGACACAATGAAAACCCATTGCAAGGCACAGCTCAGTTACTGGTTCTGGGTACCTCAGCATCTTTATTTATTTATTTGTTATTTATAAAGTTTTATAAAGCGCGAACATGACCAAAATGTTGGTGTCAAAGCGCTGTACAACCTAATAAATAGCATCAAATATACAGGGAGCAAAATATAGAATATACTGCATGAAAAGATAATACAAAGAGACATAGTGAAAACACCAGCAAAGAAATCAAATTGGCATGGATAGGAAGGAGATTATTCAGTAGTCTAATTTTTACTTCGTTTTTTATAAGTGCGAATGAAGGGATGGTCCAGATCTCTGGGGGAAGAGAGTTCCAAAATCTTGGGGCAATTCCAGAGAAAGATCTCTTATAGGTTTTCTTTTTGTGAAATTTTGGAGGTTTCAGCAGTAGGGAGCATGTACTACGAGAAGCCATATTACTTCTGGATAGCACCAGTTTCTGAGCCAGATAGCGAGGAGTGTTGTGTTGGATGGCTTTGTATGTCATGCATGCTATTTTTAGGTGGATCCTAGATTCATAAGATAGCCAGTTCAGAGAGTGGAGAGCTGGGGTGATGTGATCATTTTTCTTTACGTCTGTGATGAGCTGTGTTACAGCAAACAAATGATGGATGGAATGCTAACAATGCACACATTCTCCCCCAGTCGAATTCTAAGTAACTTCCGCAAAGTGTAACTGCAACAAATGATGGTCGGAATGCTGAATTATACAAACCTTCTCCCCCAGTCAAGTGATCTGGGTTAAATCCATTGTATTTTTGCCCACTACGCCACCCCAGTTTGGACCCAGCCATATGTAATCATTCTTGACCCTGTGCCCCATGGGAACAGATCAGACTGAACTGCCAGGCTTGGTTCTCCCTGGACCAGAAACAAGCATCCTGGGACCGGTTTCAGGGTGTGTCACCCTTCTTCACCCAGGCTAGCTTGAATCCAGTGGCACAGTGAGCAAGGGACCCACGTCTGGGCATACCCAACCCACTTAGGGCAAAAAGTGTTACAGCAAACAAATGCCGTGGAGCAGCTTGGAGGGTAGCCCTCAGAGGTGCTAGTCTTATTTTCGGTAGGCCAATAAGGGTAGCATTCTCATAGTCCAGTTTGGAGATCACGAGAGCCTGAACCGCCATCTTGAGATCTGCATTGGGCAGGAAAGGCTTTAGTTTTCTTAAGACGTGGAGATAGAAATTGGTCCCTCTAGTTGTGGATCTGATGTGATTCATCATGGAGAGTTTGTGGTTTAGTGTTATTCCTATGGATTTTGCTGAATCAACAATATGTGGGGTACAGTTTAAGGCTGTGAGTAGTGGGAGCCAATCTTTGATGTTCGAGGTGGGGTTGGGAGGCGAGATTAATAGGAATTGTGTTTTGAGGGCGTTAAGTTTGAGGTGGTTAAGTGTTAACCAATGTTGAGTTTTGTTTAAGATGTTTTTGAGAGTGCTAATGTCGTTAGGGGAGGTAATCCGCATGTACAATTTCGTATCATCAGCGTACATATGGTAGGAGATGTTGGAGTGTTTGAGGATTTCAGTCAGGGGTTTATTGTAAAGATTAAACAGGGTGGATGAAAGTGAAGAACCTTGGGGAACGCCGATGGTGACCGGTGTCTGATTGGATAAGTCATGATTGAATAGGACTCATTGAGATCTGTTTTGTCGGAATGAGCAGAACCGTTTAAAGACTGTACCAGAGAGACCCATGCTAAGTTCTAAGAGGTTCAGGAGGGTTTCATGTTTGACTGTGTCAAACAATGATGATCGGTCAAGAAGCATTAAAAGACAGGATTCATTGTGATCGAGAAAGCGTAAAGCATCGCCGAGAATGTGAACCTACAGGTCTTATATAACCCCGCAACCAGAAGGGTCCAGCGAATGTAACAGTATATTGCCGCCATACTTAGAAGAAGTTACAGTTGAAGACTGTGGCACGAATGGCTTTTTTTCAACTCAATTTCCATCTTTTTTTATTTCAACTGTTAGTTTCTATAGGAAAACTTTGAAGGATCTACACAAATGAGCCCTTGCTGAATTTAGAATTTTGTCTACTTTCAGTGGCAGCCGCCACATACAAAAAGTCGAGGTGAGGGAGAGGGGGTGAGTGCAGGACAGAGCACATTGGAGGGTGAGGGGAAACATAATAAGAATAAGATTATTAACATTAAAGTTACACTTACCTGCTACCGGCCACCGGCTACGTCGTGCCTTGGTGCTGGGACTTCCTTGTCACAGCAGACACTGCAGAATAGTCACAGAGTTCCTGTCCAATCCCTATGCAGCAAAGCAGCACAGGGGTTGGCCTGAACAGGCTAGAAAGATGCCCTGCTCAGATCAGGGAGTCTGTGGCATGTCTCTAACCGTTAGAGAGCATGTGAGTTTTGGTCAGCCTGAAATGGCTGACCAAACACACAAGAGCACTTAGGGAGTGCACTAGCACTCCTCCTCCTCCTCCCATGGCTTAGCGCCCCCATGCACCTGCTGGCTGATACAGCGGTTTAAAAATAAAACAATACTGAAATATTGTTTTATGTTTTATCCTGTTGGCTCTGAGCTAGTGTGGCAATGCTCCTCCGCCATTGTGGAGGAGCCGCCCTTGTCTACTTCTCAGAAATGTATAGCTTTACGGGATACATTATTGCTTTTGCACTCATTTCTATCACTAACTGGAAGGAAGTTGAAAGCACAAAAATAGGCCATGTCCCAGTAAAATGCCAAAAACTGTGCTAAAACATTGGTTTTCTGACAAAAGTGTGTCTGTTCCCAAAAGCTGAGAAGATGGTGATTTTAGCATAACAAATCCTTTGTTGATACCATTTGCAGGGGGAAAAACCAGATGCTTTCTTCTGCAGTACTTTTTTTCTCATTCACCCCGGCCACCCCAAAAAAAAATGTAGCTGTTTTTTGGCTAATTTCTGGATCCCCTTCAGGAGAATCCACAAACCCTGGGTACCTTTAGAATCCTCAGGACGTTGGAAGAAAAAGACGCAAATTTGGCTTGAATACCTTATGTAGACAAAAGGTTACAGGGGCATAAGCGCTAACTATCCCAAATAGCTGACAAAAAGTGCTTTTTCACTGGGGAGGAAGGCAGGCCTAGCAGCGAAGGGGTTAAGGGTGAGACCTTTATTTTTACTAAAGTTGCTTTTGTATTTCAAGAGTCCAGATGTTACTTTGCTTTTATTCCCCCACCCTAGTTCTTCAAAAAAGAGGACCATCTCTATACACTTGAACCAAGGAATGCGATCCGTCATTATACTAATTCTTTCTGAGTAGCTAACAATCTCCTCTTTGGGCTTGAGCCTACTAGGGTAAGGAAAAGTGTGTGCAAACAGATTGGTTCATGTGGATTTCATTGATATTTAGGCTCTGCTATGAGTTATGAACAAGGTTCCTCTGCACTCGAGGCTTATTCTACTAGAGCTGTGGCTGCTTCTTCAGCATTGTTAATATGTGTACCTGTTCAGAGGTTTTGTGAAGTAGTTATTTGGACATCTGTGTATTGTTTTGTTATCATTATTACTTGGACATTTACATGAGAGATGCATGCCTGTTTGGTAGTAATGTTCTTTAGTCTTTTTTTGTTGTGCCTCCTCAACCCACCTTTTAATAAGATGCTTTTGAATTCTTTCTCGTAAAAAATCTACTGAATGATCAATGCCTCCTAAACCTTTTTAGGTCTCGCGTGCGAACCCAGCACATGCGCTGCTTCGTTTCCGAGACACTATTGTTGCCGCTTTCCTTCTCGAAGGGAGACAGGAGGTGGCACGCTCGGACAGGAGCTGTGCACTCCATACTCATGCACATCTCCTGTCCCCGGAGGTTGGCAGCGCGCGCATCGCGCACTTTCCGTTTTCCTCCCAACCCCTTTTGATTTCTCTGTCAGCTGGTCACAGGAAGCAGAAAATAAAGGCCGCCTCGCTTATGGTCTCTCAGAAAGACGACGAACAGTCTAATGGCGAATTTTACATTTGTCAGTGAATGATGCCCAATTGTTCTTAGATTACACCACGTCTCTGGTTCAGTGGCTGGCACAGCTTTTCAATTAGCTGCCGAGACGACGCAGGCCTCATGCTGGAAACTGTTTGTGAGACGCTTCCACACCGCGTGTGACGGGGGAGCGGGCCACCGCATAGAAGCGACCCTTGTTCCAGCAGCGACACTTCAACTTCCCAGCAGATAGCCGGGGAGGGGGTCCCTCGAGAGCAGGGAAGGAAAATGTTAGATGTGCTGTTATGGCCTCCTTCCAAGCCAGATCCAATTTTTACGTTTCAAATGGCTTCTAACTTGAGTTGTGTGAAAGCAATCTGTCACCGTGCCCTAAACCACCGAGTTTCGCACAGGTCTGAATTATGGACTGTGAAATTACATTTTAAGTGACTGTAATTTGAACATCGGGTCCTTATTACGTGTTATTTGCAGTTTGCGGGATTTGTTCTGTATGTTAATTTTGTTTTGTAAACAAAGCGAGTAGTATATTTTATTTACGCACCACTACCCTCATATTTATCGTTGTATATCATGCTGTAAACATGCCAAGCATTTTTTTCTTCTGTTTGAATTGGATTCCCAATGCTTTGGTTTTTAGGTCTCGCTAGCGAATGAATATTCTTATTTAGACTTTCCTATTTAATTTTATTTAAGTTTGCCATTAGGAAGTTCTTTTGCTATGGGGACTTTGGAGCGCTGTAATAAAGGGAATACATATTGAATTTTGACACTGTTGCAGAATTCTCCACCGACATGAAAGCAAGAGGGTGTATATTGTTATCAAGGATAAAGCGAGAATGACATTGAATGTTCAGTGTGGTAATCTTTTTTTTTTTTTTGCAGAGTTTTATATAGCGCAAACTAGAACCGAACCGAATCAGTTATCAGAGCGCTTTACATAGCACCAGTTACGTTACATGAGGACACACTTTCATTTTAGGCACGGGGAGATTAAGTGATTTGCCCAGAATCACAGGGGGTTTTTGGCGTCGTTACCGAGACTCGAACCCAGATCCCCAGGTCCGAGGTCGAGCGCCTTAGCCGTTAGGCCAACCCCTCTCCCCATACAAAGTTAAAAAAATTGCTCTTGATTAATATATGCTCATTGTAAGTAAGGCATCAGTGGAGTTGCAGTTCTTCCTTTGAACAGTTAACCCAAATGTTCAACTGAAAACTCAATAAGGATTAATGTTTATAAAATAGAGCTCTTTGGTTCAAGGTATGTTAACTTCTTGTGTCTAAAAAGTTGGAGACCTATTCTTAATATGGGGACAATATGTTAAGATACAGATTCTAAAAGACCTATTGCATTTGCAATGCAATAGGTCTCACATTTATGCGAGTTTGAGCTATTGGCTCTGTAAATGACAATGCCTTTTTTTTTTAGTTTTTAAAACATAAATAAAAGGCACTCATAGGAGCAACCAGCTAGGGCCTATTAGTAGCACTGGTTGCACTGATTGTGGGTATCGTTTCACCAAGAATCTGCCCACCGACACTATGATCATTGGTTCGGGTCCTCAGGGCACCATTAAGGCTTGTCTCATGAATGTTAGATCTATGAGGAAGCACTTCATTGACATAACAGATCTGATTATTGATAATCAGTTAGATCTCCTATTCATCACGGAGACCTGGCCCGATACCTTTTCCAACCCAATTGTTGCGTTGACTACCCCGGTGGGCTATAAAATTCATCGTCTGGACCGCCCAGTTGGTAGAGGCGGGGGTTTGGCTGTACTATACAGAGACTGTTGGTCTCTTTGCAGCGAAACCTCCACCTTTTGGGGGTGTGTGAGGCTCTTGACATTTGCTTGCAAATATCTCCACATTTTACTTTAGGGGGTCTTTGGAATATCGACCTCCAGGGCCAGCTAAGGCATTTCTGGATTCTTATGGGGACGCTTTGGCAGAGATCACTACGCTTTTCGAATTACTTGCTTCTGGGCGATTTTAACTTGCATCTGGATGTCACAGACTCTGCGGATTCGGCTGTTTCTCTTGAGACGCTTCAGATGGCTCAGCTCTCCCAATAGGTGGAACATCCGACCCACCAAGGGGGGCATACTCTTGACCCCATCTGTGCTAATTTCCAGATATCCGTGGTGAAGCCTCTACAGTTCACTTGGTCGGACCATTTCCCCATATTTTTTTCATGGGTGGTGCAACGCCCGGTGCGGGAGGCCAGTTACCATCGTCCCCTCACTGCTAGAAAACTGGACGCAGGGCAACTTAGCGGCTGTTTGGCTGCGAGGCGGCCCCCCTTTCTTGGCAGTTTGGACGAGAATGTGGCTAGTTTTGCTGACTGGATTTCTGATTCGGTCAGTGCCCTTTTCCACTCCGGATTCAGAAAAGGGGGTGGTGATGAACAGAGTGCCTGAATTAAGCAGACCACTCTTACCCAGTCCAAAGATCAGGGCTTGATCCATCACCGTTTTTTAGCTCACTGCACCATCCCAGCTCAGAACTTGGCTATATGCAAATTAGTCTGTTCCTGTCCCAGTGCATGATGGGAACAGGGCAAACCAAACTACCAAGCCAATTCTTGTACTGGGAAGGAAACAAGCTTCCGGGGACCGGTTTCTGCCATTTCAGGCGTCGTCGGCCCGGCTTGCTTGAATCCTGATGGTGCAATGAGCAAGGGACTCACATCTGAGTATACCCTTCCACGCTTATGGTGGACAAAATGATTCAGAAAAGGGGGTGGTGATGAGCAGAGTGCCTGAATTAAGCAGACCACTCTTACCCAGTCCAAAGATCAGGGCTTGATCCATCACCGTTTTTTTTTTAATTCAGACACTCTGTTCATCACCACCCCCTTTTCTGAATCATTTTGTCCACCATAAGCGTGGAAGGGTATACTCAGACATGAGTCCCTTGCTCACTGCTCCATCAGGATTCAAGCAAGCCGGGCCGACGACGCCTGAAATGGCAGAAACCGGTCCCCGGAAGCTTGTCTCCTTTCTGGTGAAGAATTGGCTTGGTAGTTTGGTCTGCCCTGTTCCCATGATGCACTGGGCCAGGGACAGACTAATTTGCATATAGCCAGGTTCTGAGCTGGGATGGGGCAGTGAGATAAATAACGGTGATGGATCAAGCCCTGATCTTTGGACTGGGTAAGAGTGGTCTGCTTAATTCAGACACTCTGTTCATCACCACCCCCTTTTCTGAATCATTTTGTCCACCATAAGCGTGGAAGGGTATACTCAGACATGAGTCCCTTGCTCACTGCTCCATCAGGATTCAAGCAAGCCGGGCCGACGACGCCTGAAATGGCAGAAACCGGTCCCCGGAAGCTTGTCTCCTTTCTGGTGAAGAATTGGCTTGGTAGTTTGGTCTGCCCTGTTCCCATGATGCACTGGGCCAGGGACAGACTAATTTGCATATAGACAGGTTCTGAGCTGGGATGGGGCAGTGAGCTAAATAACGGTGATGGATCAAGCCCTGATGTTTGGACTGGGTAAGAGTGGTCTGCTTAATTCAGACACTCTGTTCATCACCACACCCTTTTCTGAATCATTTTGTCCACCATAAGCGTGGAAGGGTATACTCAGACATGAGTCCCTTGCTCACTGCTCCATCAGGATCCAAGCAAGCCGGGCCGACGACGCCTGAAATGGCAGAAACCGGTCCCCGGAAGCTTTTCTCCTTTCTGGTGAAGAATTGGCTTGGTAGTTTGGTCTGCCCTGTTCCCATGATGCACTGGGCCAGGGACAGACTAATTTGCATATAGCCAGGTTCTGAGCTGGGATGGGGCAGTGAGCTAAATAACGGTGATGGATCAAGCCCTGATCTTTGGACTGGGTAAGAGTGGTCTGCTTAATTCAGACACTCTGTTCATCACCACCCCCTTTTCTGAATCTTTTCCACTCCGGTGCATAGTAAGCTCAGGAGAGAGTCTCCCTCTAAACCATGGTTTAATCCGGAGTTGAGAACACTGGAACATGCCTGTAAGGGTCTTGAGAGAGCCTGGCGCTCTAGTGGCTATTGTCCAATTGCCAAACAGGCACTTAGAGCTAAACAGAAGCTTTACTACTCATCTATTGGCCTAGCCAAGGGTTGTTATTTTTCAGCTCGTATAGAGCGGGCCAACAATAACTCCAAAGAAATATTTGCCATTGTGCAGAGTTTTGTGGCTCCCAAGGTCCAGGCGGCAGTGATACCATCCTCTGTTACCTGGTGTAATACCTTGGCTAATGTCTTTCAGGAAAAAATAGCCTGTATCCAACAATCTTTATTGAATGTGCCCAGGTTAACTTTGGCTGCTTCTTCGGGGTTACAGGATAAGGAGCGGGGTAGTACCTTTTCTGGATTTAGTCCAGTGGATTTAACTATGTCGCTCAGAATTCTGAAAGCACTTAAATCCAGCTCGCCGAAAGATCCTTGTACCGCTAGGCTCCTAGCGGAGGTGGCTGACACTATTAACTTTGAGGTCAACCTAGTAATCAATCAGTCGCTCCGCGAGGCCAGGGTTCCGTCGCCATGGAAGCAAGCACTAATCCTGCCCCTCCTTAAGAAGCCGTCCCTTGACCCACTGTCACCTGCCAATTATCGGCCTATCTCGCTTTTGCCAAGTTTGGCCAAAGTCTGTGAGAAGGTCGTGACATCTCAACTTACCAACTTTGTTCAGGTGTCTGGCCTGCTACACCCAGCGCAATCAAGGTTCCGTGCTGCTCATAGCACGGAGTCTGCGCTTTTGGAGGTCACAGAGGCGATCCGTGAGTGCCTGGATGCCGGCGGGAGAGTCGCCTTGGTTATGCTCGATCTCTCTGCGGCATTCGATACGGTGCCCCATTCGCTACTCCTGGATCGCCTAATGGCTATTGGCATCTCGGGTTCGGCTCTGAGTTGGATTCGATCTTTTTTGGAGGGCAGATCTCAGCAGGTGTGGCTGCCTCCCTGTGCGTCTGCTTCGTTGCATCTGTCCACTGGCGTTCCGCAGGGGTCATCCCTTAGCCCTCTTCTCTTTAACATCTATGTGACTCCGCTGGTCTACCTTGCGGAGTCCTTGGGGGCTAAGGTGATGGCCTATGCTAATGACACACAACTCCTGTTCTCCTGGAGGAGGGGAGAGGACTCGGTGGAGGTCGTGCAGCATTGTCTAGCCGCGGTGTTCCATTGGCTGGCAAGCGCACAGTTGAAGTGCAATGACGAAAAATCGGAGGTTCTCCTGTATGGCTCATTCCCTGTGGATTTCAGGGATAGAATATGGCCTTCAGATTTCCCTCGCCCTATGGCGAGCAAGGGCTCTGCCAAAAATCTCGGGGTGTGGTTTGATGAAGACCTGAATTTTTCAACCCAGATAAAGAAGTTGACAGGGACATGTTTTGGATCCCTGAAAATCTTGAAGAAATTTCTTCCTCTTCTGCCAGCCAGCTCTAAGGAGACGGTGGTCCGGGCACTGATTTTATCCCACCTGGACTATGCCACCGTCCTTTTGGTGGGTAGCCCCGCGTATCTGACTAGGAAATTGCAAGTGGTCCAAAATGCGGCTGCTAGATTGCTACTGGGGCTGCCTTTTAAACAGAGCGTTCGTATTCATTTACGTACCCTGCATTGGCTCCCTGTGGAGTCTCGCTTTAAATTTAAAATGTTATCTATTGTTCATCGCGCTGTGTATGGACTAGGTCCTAGCTACTTGCAGAAGAGATGTACCTTCTATAAACCCTCTCGGCATTTGCGTTCCTCGGACCAGTTGCTAATGCAGAACCCTCGGTTCAATCGCCAGAGGCTAGGCGGTAACTCCTTCGCCCGCAAAGCTGGCTTGGCGTGGAATCTGTTACCACTGGCTCTGAGGAGTGTTCATGACCCTCTGCTTTAAAAAAAATTTTTTAAAACGCTGCTCTTTTAAGCTTGGATTCGGAGTGTGGATTTAATTTGTCTTTCGGGAGTTAGCACCGGGACACTTTTAGTACCTGTGCGCTGTACAAATGAAATATAACATAACATAACATAACATTGTCATTTACAATCCCAATAGCTTAAACTCGTGTAAATGCGAGACCAATTGCATTGCAAATGCTTGTTGCCAGATGTCCTACACCATGCTTAAATGCCAGAGGAGGGGTCTGCTTTAAGTTCCTCACATTTAGGGAGAGTCCAGGCTGAAATTCTCATTTTTTTCCTTTACTTTTGGTACTGGACACCACATATGTGGTATAAATGTGGATTATTACCTCATTCTGTTTGTTGAAGATGTAATGTGTATGATTCTGACCTCATAACATATTGTGGAGGTGTTTAACAATATTGGGCAAATAAATGGGTAAACCGGACACAGTCAGTGTTACTTTAATCTCTTCTCCCCGTCTAACTTTATTGCATGACTTGTCAGACTGCACTATCTCTACTAATCCCAGGTATAGATGGCTTGTATCATCAAGAGAACAGGTGTTGCTGTGTGAAGCAGGCGCCTGTATAATGCATTATGTGGTTTTCCTTCCCTAACATATACTCTCACATTTTTCGGCACTCTGGATTGTGCAATCCATTCTTAAAACATTTTTTAAGGTTTATCATAGGATTTTTCAGGAAATAATTGAGCCGTTCATAGGCTATTACAGGGTGTTCTTCATCATGAGGACAGATGGACACAGACACCCTGTGTCATGTTTGATTAGAGAACACATCTATGAAAATTGCTCCAGGGTCCACGCACACAGCAGGGAATTGTTCTAATATCGTAACTAAAATGAAGAGTCCTAGGTTGCAGGACCAGGACTACAATTAAGTATTCTTTCTTTTCCACTGTCATATGCTTTTTGGCGATAATAACAGAACAATTTCACTCCACCACTCAAGTAGGACGATGTTCTTGTATAACTTTATCTCATTGTCCCTGAGGACACCTGATGGAGAAGCAGACGTAACACAATAAGCAAGCAATAGAGCAATTGAATATTTGTTTAGTCTCTAGTATAGTGTATTTTAATTGTGGGGTGGAGGGAGAGGTGGGCAGGAGGAACTATGATTTATTAAAGCACAAACTTTTTTTATCTACCAAAATGATCGGATGTGGTAAAAATGGTATAGGTTAGAGTGCAAGAGCACCCAAGTTTATGCACAATTTTTAGTTTTATTTTTGCTGCTGTCTGATATCAAAGTGTCTCTGGCATCAAGCAGTAGCCGAGAGTTTTATTGATTCTTCTCCCCACCTATACTTTAGGCAGGAAAACCAATCTGTTTCGTGAATACAGTTTATCAACATCGTCTGAATTTTGCAAACCCGATCTGACACACTGAGTGCTTGCCTCCGTGGCAGTGGCATAATCTATATGGCCAAGTGAGGAGCGCAGAATTGTTAGCGGATAATGCTGATATTCCATTTGCAAAGTGTGGAGTACCAGATTATACTTTGTGCCCTCATGCACAGAGATCTCTCTGTAATGCACCTGTATCTATTTGGAATGTCATCCCTTCACCCTTTTTAGATAATCCCTATACCCTCTTCTAAGATTCAATGACCTTCATCTCGATTCAGTATCTAAGGTTAGGTGGTGTTGCCTTAGCCCAATTATTTTAGATTGTTCCTGTTCTGTCCCTTCATGCCCATTAGACTTACGAGGTGCTGTGCCAGCCAGTAGGAAGAGGGCATCTTGGATGGAAATCCGGCATCCCTCTACTCAGGATCCCATGAGTCTTTCTGACATTCTCCTTTTGGCATGCATTGTTAGTGCGCAAATTAAAATAACCCTGTAATAAGAGTGGTGTACTCACTGGAGTGCAAGTTGATTTTCAAAAACTTCTCCGCTGATCATGTCACATTAAGGCCATTTGTTATACATTGTGCTTTTTTGGCGAATAACACATTTACTACTCATCCATGAATATTGTACTCCTGAGATTTTTTTAAACAAGCGATATCTAGGGTTAGGGTTACCCCCTTTCAGGGCCCTAGTTTCAATGGCACCAGTGTTGGTTTTTAACATGGCTCAGCGCTTCTGGCGCGGAAAAGCTGTGTCTAAGAACTGACGTCAGCACGCGGAGGAGGAGTCGAAGTACTCCGACGACGTCATCACGGCGCCGACGACGGACGCAGAGCCGCAGACGACGCCTACCGACGCGCAAGGCAACCAGTAATACTCCACTCTCCCGAAGTGCTTCAGGTCCTTGTTACAATCTCTGTAGGTTTGCCACTGCCCCAGATCTTTTCCCATTTCTTCAGGCAGCCTCTGTTAGATAGTTCGTTCCGACAACCAGCATCAGTCTAGATCTCTTCCCCAGTCCTCAACCCTTGGTAAAGCCTGTAGTCCCCAGCATCTGGCCAGGTTGCGTTTGGCTACCACCGCAGCCAATGCCAGCCAGATCCTAGTATATCTCGCCCAATCCTCTTCTCCAGGGATCTTGAACCATTTTGTCTCCCTGCCGAACCTCCGCCCCCACCACCTGAGTCATAAATCTCCCAAGTTTACCCCAGTATATCTGTCTGTGGGCATTCCCATATTAAGTGGTAAAATGTTCTTTCCTGGCAACAGTCCCTGTGGCACTGTGACTACTCTGCCCTAACTAAATGGTGTGAAAGCTTTCTGGAGCAGTATGTGCAGTGGAGGACCTTTAGTTGAATTAGACGGAAACAGAAGCTAATTGTTACCTCTCTGTCCTTGTAAAGCCTCCATCCAATCCTCATCCGGTCAACATCTCCCATCCAAGCCATTCTTAATTAACCTAGGGGGTCTGGTGTACTGTTTACCAGGTTTTTTGTACACTAATTATATTGCCTTCCTTTATAAGGGATCTGTTAAAAGTCTATCCTCCAAGTGAGAGGACTCAGCCAATCCATCGCCCTCACAAATATGTTCCCTGATAGCGTGGCCCAGCTGCAGATATGTCAATCACTCCCCGGGTCCTAGTTCGTACTCTTGCTGGAGATTCTAAAATTTTATGAACGTGTTATTTCTCCAGACATCCCCTAATTTTTCAAGCTACGGCAGTTCCAGTTTTCCAGAGCCCTGCAGTCTGCCCATCTTTTCTAGTTGTGCACATGCCCACAAGGTTATCATCTCTGTAAGTTTTTCTCCCCAATCCAAGTGTTTTGTTGCCTCGCGCCATGCTCTAATTACCGTTTGTGTATGTATCGGCAGTTCTTTATTCACTTTGTTACCATAAAGTAATTGTACACAGCCCCTTGCACCCATACATGTTCTTTCCACTCTACAGGCTGGTTAAGTTCTATCTCCAAACATCCAGTCATTCACCGTGACCAGTTGGGTGGCCCAGTAATAGTACCTTACGTCTGGTATTGCCTATCCTCCGTCATAGACGCTCCTTTTTAGTTTATGTAAGGCAATTCGAGCCGCACCTTCCATCTATAAAAGGGAGTGCAATTCCGCCTCAACCGTTCCAGCAGAATGATGACTGAATCTGATAGGGGAAATTCTGCAGGACATAAAGTAAGCGGTGAAGCGTCATCATTTTTAAATAGGGCAGCTCGGCCCATTAGCGTTAAGGGTAGAGTCTTCCACCTCCCTGCATCACTTTTAAATCTCTCAAGTTGGGGCAACGGGTTCCTCTCATAGAACTTCTAGGGGTCCCTTGTTATATTGATCCCCATGTATTTAAACTCCACCAGTTCCATAGGGACCTCACACCACGATGACAGTTTAGGAATCCCCACCCTGCCAATGGAAACAGTGGGTATTTTTTCCCCAGTTAATGCGATAGCCCGAGTAGTCCCCGAGTATAAAAAAGATTTGCAGGATTCTATCAACAGACGGCCTCGGACTCTGTACGTATAAAAGAATATCATCAGCATTCCGGGAGATCCGTTCATCCCACTCATCCCCGATTTGGATTCCCCATATCACCGAGTCCTGATGAACCCACGCCACCAATGGCTCTAGCGGCTAAGCAAACAATATTGAGGAGAGTGGGTAGCCTTGCCTTGTTTCCTTTTGCATATTGAACTCTCGGGATACCTCAGCGTTAACTCTCAACCTTGCCAACGGCTGCTTATAAAGCAGTTTAATACATCCCAGGGCTCGAAAAATCCATAAAATGGTACTAGTCCTGCAGGACTAGTACCTTAAAAAAATGTCCTCGACCTAACTGCAACCTACTTGACCTCCGTCTCTGAAAGCGGAGCAAATGTGACAAGATAACAAGATTTAAAGGCATCTTTATTGCTCATTAACTTTGTGAGCAATAAAAATGCCTTTAAATCTTGTTATCTTGTCACATTTGTTCTGTTTTCACAGACAGGACAAATGTTGCAAGTAGGACCTAAAAACATCTCAACCGTGTTAAATTTAGCTCGACTATGCAAGCGGTCGAATGGAATTTTCGAGCCCTGCATCTAATGAATGTCGGTCCAATCCCCATATGCTCTAGGACCGCCCACAGGTAGTTCCATTCTATGCTGTCAAATGCCATCTTAGCATCCAAAGACCGAAATGCTGAAGGCTGCGAAGTATCCAACCCAGTGAATGCAGGACCCGAACAACCTACGCAGGTTGAGCCTGGTATTTCTGCAGGGAATGAAGCCTGTCCTTAAGCACTTGGCTAGTATCTTCACGCATACTTTAACCTCAAAGTTCAGTAGGGAAATGGGCCTAAATGATCCACAGTTCGTCAGGGGCTTACCCTCCTTGAGTATTACTGTATTCAGCACCAAGCGCTAATCTTTAGGCAGAATCCCGGTCTGACGTGCCTCCTGAAACATTGATAGAAGATGCGAGGCAACCTTGTCCAGTGTACATTTAAATAATTCTGGTGGGGGACAGTTCGGTCCTGTTGCCTTCCCAGACTGCAAGGCCTGATCCACCGTGCTAACCTTTTCTACTGTCAAGTCGCTTCCAACCCATCTCTGTCCTCAGTCGTCAAACCCGAAAGCTTGCCAAACTTGAGGCGTTCCATGCAATCTACTTCCGTATACCCAGACGTAGATGTATTTTGTTTTTCGTAATAGGATGCGCATGCCTCTGCAATCTCCTGCCCCATCAAATGTCTCACTCCTGAGTCATCTAGTATCTCCAGAACCCATTTCCTTAAGGTCTCCCGCTTGTCCAGCCAAAATCTGCTGGCTTTGTCCCCAGTTTCATAACTTGTCTTGTTGCCCTGTCCTCCAATAGCTCTCTGAGTTCTTTTGTCGCAGTCTGAGTCTGTTGCATGTCTCTCTTGATGTCAAATTTTCACTCCCTACCTGGGCTTCCAGCACTAGAATCTCTTTCTCCAACTCCGTGCATTTTAATGCTTCTTTTTGTTGGAGGCACCCACTAAGGCCTGAGCATGTGCCTTTAGTGTACAGTTTTGTAAGCTTCCCAGAGTATGAACCCTGAGTTCACTGTCCCCATATTTTCTATGAAAAGTTAGTCCTTACACTCCCGACACTGGACCTGAACTTCGGATCCTTAAGGTGCCATGGATCTATCCTTGGGGGCAAACCATGGTCTCGTAGTGGTCCCGCCAAGCTAGCCTCCACTGGTGAGTGATCTGACACTCCCCGGGCCATGTGTCAGGCCTCCCTGGACTGTCCTACAAACTGAGCTTGTGTTATCAAAAATCCAATCGTGCTAGGCCTCCATGTGCCGCGGACATATGAGTATTCTGCTTGGATTATGGCTCTGCCAAATATCGCCTAGAACCATGCAGGAAAGAGAGTCGCCTAACCCCCCTGCTCTCTTCGCTGAAGTACCTCCCCCCAGGGTATCCCACTCTGAGAGTACATTGTTCATGTCTCACCCTAATATTAACCGTCCTTCCGGTAGTTCCAGTAACAGTGGGCCTAGTTCATCCATTGTGGCTGTCTGCAATCACTGCGGGGCATACACTGGACATAGGTTAACCGTCATTCCCTTCCATTGCCCACTCAAGGCCACATATCTGCCCAGTGGATCTGACCATGATTTCTCAGGAATAAATAGGAATGCCTTTCTGCCTAGCATCCCTACTCCCCTGGAGCCTGTGGTGTACCCAGCATGTGCGGGCATAGCCATATCTATCTAAGGCCTTACGGTGATGCCCCAGGAGGTGGGTTTCTAGTAGTAGGACTTTGTCTGGCGCTTATTTTTTTAATGAATTGCATGGCTATTGCCCTTTTCACCTTCCCATCAAGGCCATTTACGTTCCAGGACCACACTTTCATGGTTTGCGTTTGGTGACCAGCCATTCCTGCTGTATAAGTATACCTCCCGTATCCAGATCCCTGCGGTGTATGTGAAGAAGGTCCCTCTCCTCCCCCTCCCACTGTGGTGTTTACCTGATGTATGCATGTATCTACTAATGTTTACAATTCTTAACCATGATGATCTCCCACACTGATAAATTCTTTCTATCTGCGCTCTTTTAATGCAGGTGTTGGAGCTCTACATTACTGCTCTGCTCGTTGATGTTTGAACATATATTCACATTTAAATTGTTGCGTAAATCTAAATTGTCTCCATATTTTCAATAAGGGATACTTTCCATCAATACTATTTCATGAGCATTTCATAAATGGGCTAGGACACATTGCTAAAAAGGAAATAATGTCACCACTAATTGTGTTTTAAACTAAAAAATTTGGATAGTTTCAAAGGTGAATGGAACACCTAGGATAAAAGAGCTAGCTGTTTGCAGCAAATGTGTTGCACATGAGAGCTGATACTTATTTAGAGGATGAGAGAATTCAAAGGGATTCATGCAATAGAAAGATTTGAATGAGTGTAGAAAAAACAAGTCTTGAACTATGAATTGACCAATTTTTGCTTTTCTTTATTTCTTTTCTCACTCGTCATTGTCTCCGCCTCTCCACGGTGAAGGAATTGTGGGAATGTTTTCTGCTCCAGTTGCTGTAACCAGAAGGTGCCTGTTCCCAGCCAACAGCTGTTCGAACCCAGCCGAGTTTGCAAGATGTGCTACAGCAACCTGCATCCCAATGGAACCAACCTTGACCATGAACTGGAGAAACCAATTGCTGCCACTTCAAACTGAAAGCCACAGTCTTGGGGCAGTTGGTCACAAAACTTTTGCTAGTCACATTCTAAGTGTTGATGATGAGACGAAAGGCCTACAGATGAAGGGCGTGCATTTAGGACTGCTTTACACTGTATGGACTCAGCGGGACAGTGTAATTGATCGTGCAGCGCTCTTTCTTTAATTTTCTACATAGTGCTTTTTTCTGGCCCCCTTTGTCCCATTTTTATTTATTTTGGCTTGTTGGAGAAGGACAAAAAGGGTGAGAAAAAATGGATAGCCCTCCCTCACATCTGGCAGCTGTTCGTTATGTGGCAGTACCACAGACAGCTAAAACGTTCTGATGGTTGGGAGGTGTGTTTAAGGGGGAAGAACTGGAGCAGCATTTGCGCACATTAATTCTTTGCAGCTTTTTTTTCTTGTGTGTTCTAGTACTGCTCTTTGTAGTGTACAGGGTCTCGAATGACTGAAGCACTTTGATTATGGTCCAGTGTACCACAGGAGCTTTAATTTCTCATTATATGTGACTAAAGCACTCTACCCCTCTTCGGTCCCTTCTCATTGTGTTAAACATACACACTCTGCCCATTCATGCACTCCTCTGCATATGTCTAGCACTGTGCTGTCATCTCTTTCAGTTGTACACTCTGCAGTTAGGTTTTTCTCAACATTTCTGGCACAAGAGCATTTCACTTGCTGTTTGTGAGACCAGGTCTCCTGTGCACCTGTGTCTTAGTTTTCACCTTGGGTATCTCAGACCTTATTTGTATACTGCTAATTTTAGCTGAAGGTATAATTGTAGCTTTTCCTAAAGACCCAGTAGAGCTCTTTGTTGGGGGAAGCTAATTTTATATCTTGTTCACAGTCCATGAATAGTGATGGCAGTCATTCTTATTCCTCTGCATAATGGGATGATACTCACCACTCAGACTTTGAATATCCTAGAAACGAGGCTTAGGATGATTCACTGCTCATTGGTGATGTGCCCTCATTTGGTGCTCTAGGTTTGAGGTTTTAGAGCTATTATGATTTCCAGCTCATTGTTCCATAAGAGGTGTCCCTCTTTGACAGTCTTGTTGGTTCTTGTTTAGGAATATGCGGGTTGATGTAATGAAGTTATCTTGGACTGTGACGTTTTTTTAGAGTAATTTATTTGCCTTGCTCAGTGGTTAAATGCAGGGAGACCGCAAATGTGACCAGCTTTGGAACTTTGAGCATGGTGAGGGGTCAACTCTGGAGCGGTAGTTCCAAGGGTAATGAAGTTATGTCAATCTGTGCTTACGGAATAGGGTTCACATAGCAACAACATGCCTAGCTGTAGATGTGGGTTTAAAAAGGAGTTGAGACGAAGGCCTGCTTAGAAAATGTAGGCCTACAGAGAATATAGGCAGGAGAAGCTCAGAATATTGCCCTTATCTAGGACTGTGTGCTCAGACTAATGCCTTTATCTAGGAGTGTGGTCAGAATTATGGCCTGCTCAGGGCATGTGAGCATGAAGATGACCAGGCATGCACTCTGCTCTCTGCCTGTGTGCTTGAAGAGAGTTGCAATGAAGTCATGCCCAGAGATTATTTGCTTTGACATTGTCACAGTGATGCCCTACTCTAGGGCTTTATGACTCAGGGTAGTCAGGATGATAGCCTGCTTAGGGACCTCTGCTTTATGTCAGTTACAATGATGCCCTTCTATAGGTCTTTTTGCTTGTTAGTGGGCCAGAACATGCCATGCTCAGGGACTCATGATCGAAGGCCATACCCAAGACTCAGCCTATAAAACACAAAAAAGGAGAGCTGGTTCTGAATTAGATTAGATGATACTTGATGACTGTATGAAGGAGTCAGATAGTTATGAGGACGTGTGTACTAGCAAGAGGACGGTGAGCATAGGAGAGAACAAATGAGCTAGGTAATTCACTAGATTTTGGTACTATGACTTTATGGTACTGGCAATGTTGGTTAAGGAGATTCCAGATGATGCATGTTCCTGCAGATGTAGACAGGAGTGTTTTGGAATGGTTTCCCAACCTGGGAATGTGGGCAGATGCAAAGTGGTTCAAGACTGTGATGTGCTCTTCAACTGTGGGCATAAAGCAGGGTCAGGATGATTTGGTGCTCTGGGGCTGTGCGTCCTAGGCAAGATAATCCACTGCTCTGGGGTGCAGGCTGAAGAGTGAAAAGATGATTTTCGGCTCCAGAGTGTGGACATAAATATGCTGAATGATGACCAGTTAGGTGTCTGAAAGCAGTGCTAATAGATGGTGCGGTCAGGGGACTGCTCTGCTACCTGACTTAACGTAGGGCAGGCTTGTATACATTTGGGTAACAGGCACCAGAGGTTCATGATCATGTAATAATACCCCTTTGGTAACAGAGAAAGAGATACTGTATTGCTAGATCAGAGCTCGATCTTGGGGGTGGAGGGCCAGAATGAGCACTTGTTCCGAGGTTTCAGAGAGAGAAGAGATGAGATGTAGATAATGCACTTTCACCTCAGCATCACCATAAGGTACGTCTAGAAAGTTCCTTCTTATAAGAGTTGTTCATGCTGAGGAGATTGTTTTTCTGTGTGAGTGCAGTTTAGGCACTGCTGAAGCAGTGCTATGCCTTAAATATACAACCCAGGAGCTGCATTGGGCTGATACGTGCAGGTGATGTTCTGCTAGAAAAGGCATCAAGACAATATATAAGACAAAGGTGACCGTATTCTGATGCGTGCATGCCATGCACTCATCTTTGAAACTCTATGAAACTGTTTATAGTTAGAGGAGAAAGATCTTGATCTCTTATCCTAATAGGTGCTGGTCTTGGTCCTACTAGAGTGCACTTAAGAGCTAACCAAAACAAAATTCACCTCGCCCTACAATGAAATAACAGGGTTTGTTTTGTGGGCTGAACAATAGTGTTTGATGATGGTACCCACCCACTCCCTCCACCTAGCTGCACCCTGGGCAGAATGAAAATGTCAGGAGAGAAGGAGTTAAGGGAAGTGTATCTGGTGGGTAACATTGTTGCCAAGTAACATGAGTTCTGGTTACTGGCAAGGGTTAACAATTTTGAACAAAACAGAACCTCCGGTATGGCAGAGTGAGTCGAAGTAGAGACCCAAAGGCAATATTGTGTGGCTTCTGGCTGCGTTTCTAGGTAGGTGCAATTAACTTTTGGGATAGACACATGCACAGTTTGATTGTGGGTGCCAAGTGGAGGTGTTACGGGTTTTGAAGGACTGTGTGTCATGGAAAACGTCACTCGCAGCTCTTTGGCTTATCCTTTTGGCCAGTGAAGCACTTTCTCAATCACTCTTCTCCTCTTTCTGTGGCGGAGAAGAGGTCTTGTCTCCGTAGCTGTAAATATATATAAATATATAAAGTCCACCTCTCCTGAAGAGGAAAGTGCTCCTATATTTTTCATTTTTTGTCAAAGCAAGAAGTAAATACTTTAGCATTGTTAAATCTATAAATAAAAGCGAAATAAAGCGTAGTTTTGCATGGTAGCGTTTGCCAACTTATTGTCTTTCTCCCTGACAACAAAATATTAGTCACCGATATAACTCCCCTTCATTTCCTCCAGTATCCCCCAATCCACGATGCCATTCCCGGACTACAGAGACTTGAAGTACTTCTTCGTAGCATATACTGATTTTCATCAGTGCCTCCCAGATGGAAGCCTTTATCTATGATAGTTATTTTACTCTGCTTCATGATGGAGCCAAAGACAATGATTTCACTCCTGCCATCTGCTCCAACGTTGTTCAGTATGCCACTATGAGGTTTTCAGAGTCCACCTTTGGCACTACCTCTGTTGAAGATAACTCTCAAATTAATATGTAATATACAGCTCTGGCCGCTTCACTGGTATCCGATAGAGACTTCTAGCTGCAGATTCCTTATCTTTGAGTTTCCCAGGCATCAGACTGAATCCAGAAGAATTTTCGAGAGCAGTGCCCCTGCGTACCGGTACGTGCCGTCAATAGGCAACACAGCATTGTTGGCACCAGAAGTGATGTTGTGGCACCTAAATAGGCACCACCTAGTCACATTGATCTCGGCTCTTTTCTTTTCACGCCATCCAGCACTGATCCAGAGAACAGCTACCCCTCAGTCACTGTTTTACTATTTTTTATGTTTTCTCTAGTGTTTTTTGAGGATTTTCCTCCTGATTTGTTAGGAAGATGTCATCTAGGAAGACCGGATTCTTCCCATAAACACACTTTGTCTGCCTGTGGTGTTTGGACCACGACCCAAAGTTGTTCTCCGATTGGCGTGCCATGAACCGTAAAAGCTTTGATGGAGTAGTCCCTAAAGCTGGTGGTGGCCGGCATGCAATACCCCGTAAACAGAGGCTCTGGTCAATGGGAATGTCCCGGGAGTGCTTGTGGAGTCATAGGTAATTGTCCCATTCGCAGTCTTTTCGGAAACTGGAGTAAGTTGAGGCACAAGTAAAAAGTCTGCAAAGAGATCTTCAACTTCTCCTCGTCGGTTGACGGATAATCGCAGTCACAGAGCCAAATGGGCGTCGCCCTATGCTGCATCTAACATGAACCTTCGTCCTAAATCAGAGCCTAAGCCCTATTCCCTTGGTTTAGGTCTCGGGGAGAAAAGAGAGGGGTCGCTGGTGAATACCATCCCTATGAGGAAGACCCTGAAATGGACTGGTGTGAGGAACTGGGTGAAGCCAGTGGACTAGATACTTCTCCAGATACTGTTATGCTTTCTTCCCCTACCGTGTCTACGGAGGAGGGAGCTTCATATGCAATGGTAGTGTAGAAGGCGGCTGAGGTCCTTGACTTTCAGTTGCCCTCAGTGGCAGTCAAGAGTAACATCTTGGCAGAGGTGCTGCAACCAGGAATCTCCACTTCTGTTCAATGATGCCCTCACTGATGTCCATTTGGGGACCTAGTCCAAACCCAACACAGGGTCCGTTAAACAGTACAATCTCCTGCTGCCACCGCCCGCTCCAGGGGACACAAATTTCCTCACCCAACACCCTACCCCGCGGAGCTCGATGGTCCAAGCCTCAACATTCCATGGTGCATTCCATACCACTCCCCCAAATAGGGAACCCAAGAGACTCCTTGGAGAAGAAAAACATTTTTTTCACCAGCCTGGCATTGTTGTCTGTGAATACTGCATGCCTTTTGGGCCATTACTCCCACACTCTGTGAGACATGGTTGCCCATGCAACGAACAAGGCGGTGTGGGGTTGTGGCTCCTCTGTCAAGAGGACCGGCATCTCTGGACTTGGCTGAAACAGCAGGGCATATCTCTGGTGGTTCAGTACTTGGCAGGTTCTCTGAACGCCAGAGCAGAAGAACTCAGTCGTCGGTGCCTAGCGGATCACAAATGACATCTGCATCCGGAGGTGGTGCAAGGTCTCTTTCAATAGTGGGGAGAGCCTTGGTTAGATCTGTTCACCTCTGTCAAGAACACGCAATGTCAGCAGTTTTGCATGCTGGAGTTTCCAAGGCAGCTGTCGCTTAGCGGAATGCTTTTCATCTCGAGTGATGATCAGGCCTCCTGTATGCCCTTCCGCCCATACCACACATGCTCAGAGTTCTCAAGAAGATCAGGAACAACCGGGATCAAGCCATTCTTGTGGCTCTAGACTGGGCACGGAGAGTTTATCCCGTGCTACTGAACATGGCAATTGATGTTCCCATCACGCTGCCCCTTTGGGAGGATCTTCTATCGCTGCTGCTGGGAATGGTTCTCTTCCCGAACTTGCCCACTCTCCGCCTTCTTGTGTGGAGATTGAGAGGAGACAGTTGACAGCTTTCGACCTTCCTCCCAAAGTTTGTAATGTCATTTTAGCAGCCTGGCGTCCCTCCACCTAGACAATGAGCACCTGCCATTGGAAAAGATTTTTGGCATGGTGTGCAGAAAAACACATTGATCCCCTTTCTGCCCCCCTTTCTGAAGTTTTACCCTTCATTCTTTCCCTCGCCCAGCTGAGCACTCTTAAAGGGCTTGCAGCTGCCTGATTAACCCTCAGTATTCAAGTCCCTTTTTATACATTGGTCCATAAAAGGGCTTGTCCATCTCCTCCCCTTCACCATTTATTATGCACTAGTGTACCTTAATTTGGTTTTGACTTTTTTCATGTATGCTCCTTTCTAGCCTCTCCATAACTGTCCCCTCAGTCTTCTGACAGTCATAACAGCCTTCTTGTTAGCAATTACATCTGCCCATAGACTGAGTGAGCTTGCAGGCTTTATCATCTAAGCCACCTTACCTATTAGTCTATCCTGACAAACTGGTGCTCCGCAAACGGGTATCCTTTGTACTGAAAGTGATAACTCCATTTCATGTGGGCCAATCGATCACCCTGCCCACCTTTTACGCTCCTCCACTTCCCCTAAAGAAGAGGAGTGACTCCATCTTCTGGACCTAAAAAGAGTGTTGTCGTTCTACCTTGACCGCACACAAGAGTTACGGGTGGGTCACCAACTTTTTGTGGGGTATGATGGTTGGAAAATAGGTCGAACGATGCAGAAGCGAGCAATCTCTAGATCGGTCATGCTCTGCAACAAAATCTGCTAAGCATTGGCCAAGAGGCAACCTCCTGAAGATCTGAGAGTTCATTCCAATACCGCTAAAGCTGCAACCACTACGTTAGCATGCCGTGTTCTGGTCCTGGACATTTACCAGGCAGCAACAGGTGCTTCCCTGCGCACGTTCACCAAACGTTACTGTCTGGACATTCAGGTTCGTAGAGATGGGCCATAGCGTATGTGGTCTTGCAGGACTTCCTTGTGTGATGGGTGTTCGCATACTCACCTCCGGAGAGGTATTGCTTGGGTATTTATTCAAAGGTAAGGAATATTTGGCTAGAAGTCTCTATCAGATGAAAAATTTACTTACCTCTGGGAACACCTTATCTGGTAGAGAATATATCTAGCTGCAGATTCTTCACCGACTCACCCATCCTTCCCACTCTGCAAACAGATTTTTAGGAATAGGGCTGATTCTTGCAGGGCCCTTTTTTTCCTACAAGTGCTCAGTGTTCTTCTTGGCTCCGCGCTTCTGGTGTAGAAGTCATGAAAAGAAACTGACGTCAGTGCGCCTAGACGGTGCCTATATAGGAGCCTCTGACGACGCACGCAGAGCCAATTGATACCACTTACCGAAAACAATCTTCCAGATACAGTCTTATGCCTGGGAAATTCAGATGTAAGGAATCTGAGGCTAGATAGAGTCTCTACCAGACAAGTCTTTACTGAAGGTAAGTAACTTGTTCTACAGTGCCATTGGCACCAGTTGTGGCACCTATTTCGGCACTAGTTCTCACTTAGTGATCTGTGACCAAGCATATCATCTGTCTGAATACAGGGTTGCAGACTTTCCCTTAGCAGAACATATACTTTCTTCTCAAAAGTTTGTACATTTGAAACTCTATTTTTTCTTCATTCTGTCCGATGTCTTGGAAATGCCTATTGCAGTCAACATACTGAGGATGAACATAGTTATGGGGAATTATTTATTTCCACAACTGGGCTCTTTTTCTAGCCTTTGCTTAGATCTTTAAAATGCAAGGGTGCTGGACACCTCACCCAGGGGTATCATCGCCTATGTGTCTGGGCCTACTACAGAGAATTTCAACTCTTTCACTTGGTTAAATAAAAAGCTGAAGTGATTCTAGAGCTTCCTGTGTCCACCGCAAACGTAAGGTTAAATTTACTCATCAAAAGTACCACCGATGGCAGAGCCTCTTACTCTTATATCAGTCATTGCTTGATCCAATTTTGGCTGCTTGGAAAAAGCAATGTTATACCAGTTAATTGAATTGACAAAATGCTAAAAGCAAATTACACGTCACTTTCAGGCTTAAGATTGTTTTTATCCATCCATCTCTGAAAAGTTCGGTGGTGCGAGGATCTTTGGCTGAGTTTATCCTTGTGCCTCACTTACTGTTTCCTGACAAGGAGCGATTTTTTCGGGATACTATGGGGGTGGAAAATGTTGTGTTTTTTTTTTTTTAACTAGGTCCTCTATACAACCAGTTCCTAGTGCTTATTGGCACCCAACAAGTATGTACTATGAGAAATAGCTACTTTAGTTACAATAAGTTTTTCCGGGACCTTATATATATATATATATATATATATATATATATATATATATATATATATGAAATTAACAGCTCCTCCTCAGCACGCTCTGCGCTCGCAGACACCGCCTCCATGCCAGCATGAAATGAGGAACGGACCAGCAAAGTCAGCAACAGATCGTTTATTCCAAAAACAGAACCAGCGACGCGTTTCGAGCTGCAAAGCCCTTGATCACGCTGCAACATGTTTAAAGGTAATAGTGCTTTTTTATATGCTTATAGTGACAATATCACCGCCCCCTAGTGGTGATCACCGGTGAGCAACAAATAGTGAAAACATACTAGCGCCGCTAGTCTTTCTGTTTTTTTCACACATAGTACATAGAGTCAATGCAATTCCTGGTTAAATCCAATTCTCTTCTAAAAATCACATTGTAAAAAGGTTATCTGGCAACCACAATTATTCTATGATATACTTTTTGTGTGCAAAATAATGCATTGTAGCAGCGAAAGTCTAAAGTGCAAATAAGTGTATAAAAAAGTGCACCAAATTGGCAATATGTATAGGAGGTGCTAAGTGCAAGGAGAAGCGGCGTTACCATAAAACTAGAGATACCTAATGCTACTTATTGATTAACTTTTTCAATTTCATAGATTCACAGATCTTAGCTGTGTTTACTAACAGGTTCTCTAAAAAGTTATTAATGGTAAAAGTGGATATCAAAATTGTTTAAAAACGAAAATATGTAAAAATAATTCCATATTTCATATATATACACAAATACATTCTCTTATCAAAAAGCCAACAAACTCAAATATCCATATTATACAAAAATGACCCCTATACCAAAAAATTAATTAATACATAATAATGAGCAAACATACGAATTGATACAAATATTTACAAGCATGTACATTTCAACTCTTCCTAGCAAACACAGACTAGACTCTCTAGTGTCAGGATGAATCTAATATGTAAAATGTAAAATATTGATAATCTGGAAGGAAGTATATGATGAAATACAGTACTGGTGAAATCTTAACGCTCAGAAATGATATGGCACACAAACATTACACTAATACTTCATAGATGTGGCGTCACGAATGGAAACACAGTATATTGTGCCCTCTAATAGGGAACCTAACTAGAGGGCCGGAGTCCACATATAGAACCGAAAACTAGAAGGACACCCACTGGCTCATTAAGAAATTGCAACCCAAAACCTAGATGTTTATAGATAATGGTGCATTTCTTCAATGTTATTCAATGTTATTGAGCCCATTAGGCCAACGACTATCCAACTCAAGGATAAATCGAGACTCAAGTTTTCTTAGCTGTAATTCTTGATCCCCCCCTCTTTTCAAAACTGGTACAGCTCCGATGACAAAATAGCTAAGATGTTTTAAATCCTTGTTATGTACCCGTTTGAAATGCCGGGCAACCGGATATGCTGGGTCGCTATGTAATATGGCCCGCAGATGCTGTAGTATCCGGACATGCACCTGGAGCTTAGTGCTGCCAACATATCTAAGCCCACAGGTGCATGCCAAGACATACACAGCGTGATCTGTCCTGCAGGTATAATGACCAGTAATAGGTTTAGAAATAGTGCTAAAAAGGGTAGAGTAGTGTGTGGTTGTAGTGCCAAATTTGCAAGCCCGACAGCTCGTGCACCTGTAGAAGCCTCTAGTTGGACGCAACCAAGGTTTTTTCACTTTTAACTCAGGAGCTGTTTTATCCAAAGAGTTACCCATGGTTTTGGCCCGTCTAAAGGTCACAGTAGGGGTAGCTGGTAATCTAGTGTTCAGTATTGGGTCACTTAGCACTATATATATATATGTATGCAAAGAACGTTTCAAAACACTGCCAAATTCTCGCGCCTAATTTATGAATCACTTGACAGACAAAAGCTATTTGGAGACAATGTTGACTCATCACTGGAGTGCTTCAAGCAAAGCAAAGGTACAGCAAGGTTGTAGGGATTGACATCCTCCGCTTATTAGTTCCATTAGTCATATGCCATTCAGCAGGCCACGGCACAGGCTTATTGTTTCGTTTGGGATAATTAATGACTGAACTGTTTGAAAGTGTCACTTGGCCAGATAATTTTGCATAAAATTTCTTTTATGTTGAATCAAAGGAGTCTACACCTTCTAAACAGACCTGCTCCCGATCCAAGTGTCAGTCTTGGCTGCTATCCTCGGGTAGGTCGAAATGAAGGCAAATGACACGCCTCAACGTAAACACAAATAAAAACTAAACGCAGACACTCAGACATGCTACTTTTACTCTAGGGAGAGGTTGGACACCCTGTGTTCTAAGGATCTGACTATGCTGCCATTATCCGACTCGTATCCCAATACACAATTGAAGATGATGTGCCTCGAATTCCCAGGGTCATCATCGACTCCGGAGCAGGCAGGAGCTGGAACAAGATCACCACCGACCAGCTCACCACATCCCTGAACCAGAACCCTCCTGCCAGCTCAACGGACCCCAACCAAGCAGCCAACAACCTCACACAGTGGATCACCGACTGCTCTGACGACCTCGCACCTCTGAAAAACCATCCCAGCAGGCCCGGCAGCAAGAAAGCCTCCTGATTCAACGACGATCTCAAGAACTCCAAGAAGAACTGCCATACCCTCGAGAAAGCCTGGCGCAAAGACCCGACTACAGACCGCCCTCAAGCATGCCTCCCAAAAACACCACCAGCTGATCCACACCACCAAGAAGACAGCATTCAAGGAACGACTAGACAACAACGCACATAACAGCAAGGAACTCTTCAGCATCGTCAAAGAGCACTCCAACCCCAGCGGCGGAAACAACGACATCACTCCCTCACAAGACCTCTGCGACTCACTCGCCTCGTTCTTCCACAGCAAGATCGCCGACATACACAACAGCTTCGGCGCACAGACCACGCACCCAACCACCGAACCGACGCCACCCACCACCACCCTCTGCGCCTGGACCCCGGTCAGCACCGAAGACACCATCCACACGATGAACACCATCCACTCCGGATCACCAACCGACCCATGCCCCCACCACGTCTTCAACAAGGCCGACTCCGTCATCGCACCCCAACTCCGGGACGTCATCAACTGCTCCTTCAACACCGCCACCTTCCCGGAGAGCTGGAAGCATGCCGAACTCAGCGCCCTCCCGAAGAACCCATCAGCAGACCCCACCGACCTCAAGAACTACCACCCCATCTCGCTCCTCCCTTTTCCTGCCAAAGTCATCGAGAAGACCGTCAACAGACAGCTTGCCGCCTTCCTCGAGACGAACGGATCCCTCGACCACTCGCAGTCTGATTTCCGAGCCAACCACAGCACCGAGACCGCCCTCATCGCAGCCACTGACGACATCCGAGCCCTGCTCGACAACGGGGAAACAGCGGCCCTCATCCTCCTGGACCTCTCTACAGCGTTCGATACTGTCTGCAACCGCACCCTAGTACAGCGCCTCAGCAACATCGGAATCCGAGAGAAGGCACTAAAGTGGATCATCTCGTTCCTCGTCGGAAGAACCCAGAGAGTCCGCCTCCCCCCGTTCAGATCCGAGGCCACCGAAGTCATCTGCGGCGTACCCCAAGGCTCCTCGCTGAGCCCCACCCTCTTCAACATCTACATGAGCCCCCTCGCGGCCATCGCACGCCAACACAACCTCAACATCATCTCCTTCGCCGACGACACCCAGCTGGTCCTCTCCCTCACCAACGACCCCACCACCGCCAGAACGAACCTACACGAAGGGATGAAAGACGTAGCCGAGTGGATGATGAACAGCCGCCTGAAACTGAATTCAGACAAGACGGAAGTCCTCATCCTTGGATCATCACCCTCTGCCTGGGACGACTCCTGGTGGCCCCCTGCCCTGGGCAGCGCACCCAAACCAACGGACCACGCACGCAACCTGGGCTTCATCCTGGACTCCTCCCTCTCGATGACCAGACAAGTAAACGCCGTCATGTTTCAACATCCTACGCATGCTCCGAAAGGTCTTCCGAGGGATCCCCACCGAAACCAGGAAGTTGGTCATTCAGGCACGCGTCTCCAGCCGACTGGACTACGGAAACACCCTCTACACCGGAACCACAGCCAAACTACAGAAAAGACTCCAACGCATCCAGAACGCCTCCGCACGACTCATCCTGGATATCCCCCGACACAGCCACATCTCCGGACACCTGAGAGACCTACACTGGCTCCCCGTCAGCAAGAGAATCACGTTCCGACTCCTCACCCACGCACACAAGGCCCTCCACGACCTGGGCCCCAAGTACCTCAACAACCGCCTGACCTTCTACACTCCCACCCGCCAGCTACGATCGACCAGCCACGCCCTCGCCGCCGTTCCACGCATCCGAAGAGCCACCACGGGAGGAAGATCCTTCTCCTACCTGGCAGCCAAGACCTGGAACTCCCTCCCCATCCACCTCCGTCTGACCCAAGACCACCTCTCCTTCAGGAAGCAACTCAAGACCTGGCTGTTCGAGCATAAATATGCAAGGACGAGCCGTCCGATACCAACAGAAAATGTCAAAGTCACATAGCCTTCCACTTCACACGCAGCCTTAAAGCTCGCTGCACTTAGCTGTCCGATGCTTGCTGCAGTCCCGGCTTATGTCCAACGGTGAAGGAGGAAATCCTGAAGCAGTGACAGAAGCAGTCTCCAGCTGAAGCAGGTACCAGAAGATTAAGCCAAGCATTTACTTAAGGGCCTCTACACAGACATGTGAAACACGGCACCGGCATGCACATCACAGGCCCGGCAGGAGTGGGAGACTGCACGAGGCATACCTATTAAGCAGGAGCAGTGGACATTTTGCTGCACACAGGCACACGATTTCTCCAAATTATAAGATGCGCCTTATACACTTTAATTTCTTGCATCGTACATACAGAACTCCTGCAGGGCTACTGAGACTAGGACTGGCCTCAGAGGCTCACTGCCAGAGATGTAGGGCACCTGAAGCGACTTTTCTACACCTAGCGTGGGAATGCTTCCAGGTCCATCCATACTGGGTGACTGTATTTGACGCAATGGACGAAATGACAGGGACACCGATAACTAGATCCACACTGACTGCGTTTCTGGGATACGTGAAGGACATTCCTACAGAGGGTAGGAGGCTCTGTGTGCTGTTGCTCGCAAAAAGGCGAATCGCAATAACATGGGGCAGAACATGTGCCCACAAAAAAGCGACGTGGCTCAGGGACGCGGCGTTCTGCTAAGAACAGCTGGCTGCCTTCTGGGATCTAATGCCTACTCAATCCTGACCTAAAGATGTCTGGGGCCCTCTGCAACTATATATCAGTGCACATGCATCAGATGAGGCCGCCCCCCATGCCCTGACCGTAGGTGAATAGCTATGATACCTGTCGAAATTGCCACAAAGTGTAAAATGAGACCCATCATAGACCTCATGGCCAGATAGCACCCACAGATCACTCTTTCCTCCCCTATTTTTCCCTTGGACTTCCCTAGCTCCCCTGAGCGGAATAGCAATTGTTAAATACATTGCAAATAGACTCCGTCTTGAGCCTAACTGATAAGCTAGCGTGAGAAACGCCAAGAGCAGATTCGCTCCAACAGGCCTCACTTGTACAGTACACAATGTAAAGTGAAATGTAACTAATGGACAACTGTTTTTGCAACCTTGAATGTGACAGCTAATGTAAATGAGAAAATTGAATAAAAACAATTTTTAAAAAAAGCTTTGGCAGGTGCGAGGCTTGGGCTTTTATAGCCAGTTCAGTGGCATGCCTTAGCTACGCCCTTAGGCATGGCAGGTGCGCATGTCCAATAATGTGGCACTTGCAAGCACCCAAAAACAACGAGCATTGGCAAAACAAGCACTGGCACCAACAAATACAGTAAAAAGAAACAAGCAGTGGCAAGAAAAGAAGAAAAAAGACAACTTAGTGGACAGAAACTTGAGCAAGCATGGACTCCTGAGGGTAACGACATACCATACCAGACAGGACGGGCGCTCCTGACAGTTCCCCCCAATCAAAGGTACTCGTAGGGGGCGGGCTTTGTGGGATGGCGAAGGTGAAAGAGACGCACAAGACAAGGATCATTGACCGCAGAGACGGGTTTCCAAGAGTTGTCATCAATACCATAGCCCTTCTAGGCTAGCAAATAATGCAACACGCCCCGGTTGAGTTTGGAATCCAGAACTTTTGCCACCTCAAATTCCAACTGTCCATTCTCTTGAATTAGGGGAAGTGTTGGAGCTGAGCCAGTGGTAGGGTAAAGGGGATGAAGCAGGGATTCACCTTGTAGTCCTTGGGTAACTCAAGTTTCATGGCCAAAGGGTTCACTACCTTACGGATGGTAAAGGGACCAAGAAAGCGGGTGAGTAGTTTTTTCGATCCAGCCAAATGTAAATTCTTGGAAGATAGCCAAACGCGATCCCCACTATGATAGTCAGGAGCAGGTATTCTATGTTTATCTGCTTATGTTTTACATGCCTTCTGATACTGAGCTATAGTAGTTGGACCCTGTTTTTGGATATTATACAATTTAGTGTGGTGTTCCTGCACCGACGGGACTTTTCCTGCTTTGGTAGGGTCAAGAATGGGGAACATTCTAGGATGATAATCAGTCAAAAATAAAACTGTGAAACACCAGTAGAGGTGTGCTTACTGTTATTATAGAACAATTTAACCAGTGGTAAGACCTTATCCCACTCAGAGGACCATGTGGAGAACATACACTTTAGGATTTGTTCGAAGGATTAGTTTGTGCACTTCGTTTGACCATCCGTCTGCGGATGATACACAGAGGACAAACGGACATCTATCCCCAGAGAGGAACATAAACCGCGCCAGAAGCACCAAATGAATTGGGTCCACGGTCAGACACGATGGAAGAAGGTAACCCATGAAGATGCACTATGTGTTATATAAACAAAGTCACTAGTGCACTAGCTGTGGGAAGGGGTTTCATGGGAATAACATTTGCCATTTGTCAGGTACTCTACCACTACCCAAATGACTATGTGCCCATTGGAGGAGGGTAGGTCAGTGATGAAATTCATACTGGTGTACCATGGTGTAGCCGGACCTGGGAGAGGTTGTTAAAGACCTGCTGTAGGTGTGTGTGGTGTTTTTGCTTGAATACAAGTAGGACATCTTAAATGTATCTCTTAACATCCTCTATTAATGTAGGCCACCAAAACCACCGTTGACATAGGTCAATTGTCTTCTTGTCCCTTAAGTGCCATGCAAGAGCAGAGTCATGTCCCCAGTGGAACACTGTTTCCCGCAATTCTTAGGTGGGAACAAAGAGTTGGTCACCATGATACAAAAAGCCCTGTTCTTTAAGCACACCAGAGAGATAAGGAGTGATATATTTTACCTGAGCAAGTTTGTCATAAACTTCTTGAGAGGAACAGACTGCTATAATTCTCTCAGCTGCTATGATAGGTTGCGTCTTGATTTGATCAGAATCAGGTGAGGAGAAATGAAAATGTTTCTGCTTTTAGTTGTGCATTGCCTGTTCTATATGTAATAACATAATCAAATTTGTTAAAGAAGAGCAACCAGAGGAGCTGTCGTGGAGTCAAGGCTTTAATGTTTTGGAAGAATTGAAGGTTACGGTGATCAGTATGGATGGTTATGATATGTCTTGCTCCCTGTGAGATGACACCATTCTTGGAAAGCGAGGTTTATGGCAAGCAGCTCCCTTTCTGCCACCGTATACTTATGCTCAGCTGGTAACAATTTTTTTAGAAACATAGCCAACAGGGTGAAAGTTTCATGTTTAATGGTCTTGTTGTAACAGGACACCATCCACAGCAATGTGTGACGCATCAACCTCCACAAAAAAGGTTGAGATGACCTGGATGTCGAAGCAAGGGGGCTTCCGTGAAGACCTTTTTAAGTTGCTGAAGGCTTCATTAGCTTGTGACTCCCAGCAAAAGGGAACCCCTTTTATCAGTAAGCAGGTGAATGGTGACACCACCATAGAAAACTGGGGTATGAAGCGCTGGTAGAAATTTGCAAACCCTAAAAATTGCTTTATCTATTTCACAGATTTTGGGACCTTCCATTGTAAAATGGCTTGCACCTTGGAGGTGTCCATGGAAATCCCATCTGGGGAGATGACATACCCCAAAAATTCAATGCTTGTGGCATGAAAAATGCATTTCTGATGGATACATCTGCCAGTGGATTCCTCACCTTGTGAATATCCCCCTGCGTCAGCAACGTTCGGAAAATTCTTTTATAGCACGCGGGCGTGGACGACGTCATAGGAGCACGGCATCGCGCGCAACTTCAACTGACGTAACTGACTCCTTATTAGTCCAACGTCGGCATGATGACATCAGTTCCCTTTTTTCCACGTCATCGACGCTAACGGTTTCGGGGAATCTCTTTAGCTATTGGTAACTTTGTTACTGTTTTCCTTGTCTTTTTGCTTCTTTGTCTCGCCGACGATGTCAACTAAAAAGACCGGGTTCAAGCCTTGTGGAGAGTGCGGCAAAATGATGTAGATAACGGACCCACACGAAGAATGTATTTGGTGCCTTAGTTCGGACCATGACTATGGTTCTCGACATCACTCCGGTAGGGATTCGGACTCGAGACCGAAGTCACCGAAGAGGAGACATGGAAAGGATGTAGTGTCTCCATCTCCTGAGTTGGATACAGTAGGTGAGGCTTCACCTTTAGAGTCACCGGTTCATTCTCCGGCTCCTGTTTCGAATCCATCTCCGGCACCGTCTCCGGCTCGAGAGGAAGAAGAGGCTCCATTGCCTGAGGGTTCAAAGACTCCGACCGATCCACCTGTAGAGGAAGAGGTAAATCCGGAGCCTCAAAGGGATCGGCCTGGGGGTCTTTACCCTACCTTCCCAGCTTCGGGTCAGGACCCTACTTGGTTTTTAAATGCGATGTATGAAGTCTATCCTAGAGCCATGTACCCCTCTGGTGCGCCTTCGGGTCCCATGGGTCCTCTAGCTTATAATTTAGGAGTTCCTCACTCCTATGCTCCGGCTCCTTTTATGCTTTTCATGCCGGCGCCGACTCCGGCTTGGCATTTCCCGGCGTCGACGATGTCGTCGACGCCGAAACCTTCGACGCCGATGCCATTGTCGCCGGCTTCGATTTGACCTCGAGAGCAGAGACCTGTGCCTCCGGATTCGATCCCGATGTCGGCACCGGCTCCGTCGGAGTCGTTCACGGATCCGACGGCGTAGCGCTTGAAGGAGAGGTCCAGAAGGGATGCTCAGCGTCTTATAGAGGAGCAAAGATATAAAGAGGAGGCTGAGGTTGAAGTGGAAGAAGGAGAGCTTCAGGAGGGCTGTTTTGATGATTTGAGGGAAGCCAGTGGTTTGGAGCTTTCCCCTGAATGGGAACTGTCATCTGTGTCTGATGCCCCTTCAAAGGACGTTACGCCTTACCACATGGTTATTAAGAAGGCTGCGGATCTTCTAAACTTGACCTTGCCTACAGTTGAGTATAAGTCAAATCTCTTGACTGAGGTCCTCCATTCTCCAAGTTCAATTGTGGAACAATTACTTCCTTTTAATGAAGCTCTAACTGAGCCTATAATGGAAGTGTGGAACAAGCCTCTAACAGCTCCTGCAGTGGCAAAAGGTGTTGCGAGGAGGTATAGAGTTGCACCTGGGGATCCTGAATTTTTAACATCTCACCCTTTGCCTGAAAGTCTGGTTGTTCAGGCAGCCTGCTTGAAAAAGGCTGTTGGTGCTTTCCCTCAAGTGCCTGGGGATAAGGAGTCCAAGAAACAGGATCAAACTGCCAAGAAAGTCTTCTCCTCAGCAAGTATGGCCTTAAAATCGACAAATGCCACTTGCCTTTTGGGGAGATGTATACATGCTCTGATGGACTCAGTGCGACAGTTGGCTTCTAAAATTCCTGAGGACAGCAGGCAGGATTTTAATGAAGTGTTGGCCGATACCCAGGCAGCTGCACGTCAAGTGATTCAGAGTGGGCTTGACACTGCTGATTCAGTTGCTCGCATCATGGGAACTTCTGTTGCCTCTAGAAGGGCTGCCTGGCTTTTCTGCTGATGTTCAGGCAGCGTTGTTGGATTTGCCTTTTGATGGTGTTGGACTTTTTGGTAAAAAAGCTGATGCAGCTCTGGAAAGGTTTAAGGACAGTAAGGCTACTGCCAGATCTTTGGGGCGGCAGACCAGAGGTTCGACAGCTAAAAGGTACAGAGGATTTGGACGTTCTTCCTTTCGTCCCTATCGTCAATCCCAACAGCAGCAGCAGCAAAATACGCTGTACAAGTTGTACAGAGGCAGGCAAAGAGCTCGTCCTAGAGGTCGTCAGACCTCCTCCTCCTCCTCTACCTCTCCCCAACCCCCTGCCACCACAGCAAAGCAGCCCTAGATCCGCCATTCCGGATCATGTGGGCCCAGTGGGGGGCCGACTTACCCATTTTCTACGAGATTGGGAATAGATTACATCGGATCTTTGGGTTCTCAATCTCGTGGAGAATGGGTATGCTCTTCCCTTTCGAGAGTTTCCCCCCAATTACCCTCCTAGCCAAGGTATTTGTGTGGAGGACCACCTTCTGCTCTTGCAGGAAGAAGTCCTAGCTCTGTTCAGAAAGGGTGCGATAGAGGTGGTTCCAGAGCAGGAGAGGGGTCAGGGGTGCTACTCCCGGTATTTCCTGATCCCTAAAAAGGATGGCAGACTTCGTCCAATCCTGGATCTCAGGATTTTAAACCTTTACCTGAAGCAGTAGAAGTTCAAGATGCTCACCCTTGCCCAGGTTCTTCAAGGGTTGTTGGAAGAAGACTGGATGGTGTCGATAGACTTGCAGGATGCGTATTTCCACATCCCCATTCTGGAGTCGCACAGGAAGTATCTCCGTTTTACGGTGGGATCGCAGCACTACCAGTTTGCGGTCCTTCCCTTTGGTCTTACTACTGCGCCTCGAGTCTTCACCAAGGTGATGGCAGTGGTGGCTGCACATCTCAGAAGGTCAGAGGTTCCGGTATTCCCTTATCTGGACGATTGGCTGATCAAAGCAGAATCTCCGGAGAGAGTGCTCCATCATTTGCAAGTCACAACTCAGTTGTTGTACAGGTTGGGTTTTTCAATAAATGTACCCAAATCTCACCTGGTGCCCTCCCAGCACAACCTGTTCATAGGTGCAGTACTGGATACTACTGTGTGTCGGGCATTCCCTCCACCTCAAAGGATTCGCAACATACAGGAAATTATTCCTTTATTTCACAATGGAGCGGTTGTTCCAGTTCTGAAGGTCCTTTGTCTGCTCGTTATGATCGCTTCTTGCATTCTGTTGGTCAACCATGCACGCTGGCATATGAGGGCACTCCAGTGGTGCCTCCGCAGACAGTGGTATCAACACAACGGATATCTCAGGGAGTCCATCAGGATCTCCAGAGAAACTGCAGCGGATCTGTCTTGGTGGAGTGTGGAGGGCAATCTCTCTCAAGGAAAGCTTTTCCAACTTCCTCAAGGGGTGACCACAGTGATAACGGATGCGTCCACTCTAGGGTGGGGTGCTCATCTGGGGGATCTGGAGATCAAGGGTCTTTGGTCTCCAGAGGAAAGGTTGCTTCACATCAACCTTCTGGAATTGCGGGCGATACGTCTGGCGCTCAAGGCCTTCCTCCCTTCCCTTCGCGGGCGGTCGGTTCAGGTCCTGATGGACAACACCACCGCGATGTGGTATGTAAACAAGCAGGGAGGAGTAGGGTCGCAGTGTCTCTGCAGAGAGGCTCTGCGTCTCTGGTCCTGGGTTCAGGGTCATCAGATTTGTCTGATGGCAAATCATCTGGCCAGAGTTCTGAACGTGCGTGCAGACAGTCTGTCGGCAGTTCTCAGCCAACCACGAGTGGAGGCTTCATCCAGAGGTCGTTCGTCACGTCTTTCGGACGTGCAGGACTCCTCAGGTGGACCTGTTCGCCACTCACGAGAATGCTCACTGGCCGTCATTTTGCAACCTCCAGTATCCGATGCAGGGAGCCTTGGGGGACGCGTTTCAGTTGAGTTGGAACTCGCAACTCCTTTACGCGTTTCCTCCCATACCCTGGATTCCTCGGGTTCTGAGGAAGATTTGCCAAGACCGGGCCCAAGTTATATTGATCGCCCCGGATTGGCCAAGAAGGGTTTGGTACGCAGAGCTTCTCCACCTCTCCTCGTGCCCGCCGCTCTGTCTCCCTCTCAGGTCAAATCTCCTCTCTCAGATGGAGGGGCAGGTTCTGCACCCCCACCTCCAGACCTTACACCTTCATGCCTGGAGATTGAACGGGGCAACCTGAATTCCTTTTCTCTCCCATACTTCAGTTTGCTCTTTCATTGGCGCAGCAAGGTTTTGTTGTGGCTACGGTAAATGGATATCTATCAGCTTTATCAGCTTTTATCTGTTTACCGGATCAACCGTCTTTGTTTAAATCTCCTATTGTATTGAGATTTTTAAAGGGTTTAACAAATAAGTTTCCCCCTACTCCCTTTATTGTGCCTCAATGGGACTTGAACCTGGTTCTTACATTTTTAATGGGTTCTCCGTTTGAACCTCTGCACAGGTGTCCTTTGAGACTTTTGTCTTTTAGTTTTAAATGTATGTTATTGAGCCAATAAGCATAGTTAAGCATCACAATACAGTGTTGTTGTATCAGGTACACCAATCGAGAATGACAGGCAGGCGTGGGTTCAGCACGCCGTGTGATACGGCAAAGAAATTGGTTTCCCAATGAGAGCGTTTTGATGCTCAGAAGGCAGATGATAGGCAATTGTAGCAACCAAGTTAGAACAAACAGTGCCCGCAAAACCTCTCCACCCCCCCCTCCCCCGCCCCCCTCCCTTACCAGTGTGCCGTTTGTGAGAGATGCACCTTTCTCCAGTTAGAGAAAAGTTGTCGTAATTACCCTTGAGGACTCTGAGTCCCCGCAGTTGTGTCCGTAAGGCGTAGCAATCGAAGATATCTCGGGCAGGTTATTTCATTGAACTCCTTAGATAGGAGAGAAATAAACGGCTGCCAGATCTTTTGAAACGTGTCTGTAGTTTGTGTGAGGGTTGCTTGAATGCGTTCCATGCCCAGGGTGTACCAGAGCTTGTGCAGCCATCCTGTATGTGTGGGTTTGGTCGGCGATCCCCAGAGTGACAGAATATGTTGTGTAGCTGCCTGCATGGCAATGCCCATCTGGCGATCCCGGGTAGATTTCAGGGGAAAGGTGAGTGCGTTGGGGAGTCCCAGGATGGCGTATGCAGGAAATCTCGGGATTTCGGTGTCAAAGGTTGCATCTGTCATTCAAGACGGTATCCCAATAACTGCGAACCTCCCTACAATCCCAGAGGATGTGTGTCAGAGTGCCCTGTTCCCCGCACCCTCTCCAGCATAAGTCGCTCCGGGATGGGTTGCCCCTGTGAAGCCGGACTGGTGTAAGGTGCCAATATGTCGCTAATTTCACTGCCGATTCCCTGCCCTTTGTGTTACGTGTGGTATGTGATGCCCTGTAATACACCTGGCTCCATTCCGTCGGTGTTAGTGTCCTGCCCAGTTCAGCTTCCCACCTTCTCTGACCCGCTGTCTTGCTTAGTGCTAGGGGAGGTGTAAGCATTTTGTATATGTCTGATATTAGATGTCGATCATTGTCTTTGGTCAAGAGCCACTTCTCAAAGGAGGTCATCGGGCGACCCACCAAGGTAACAATCGCAGGGTCCGTTAGCCAATGACGTAATTGAAAATACTGAAAAAGGTGAGGGTTTGTGATATCATAGCCTTGCTTGATGTCTGACAGGGTGAGAAAGCCTTGCGTGTCAAAGAGGTCCCCCGCTCTCTTGCATGCGGTGCCCCGCCACTGTGTGAAGGCGCGGGGGTTGTTGCCCGGCGGAAATTGTGGGTTGTCTAAAATTGGAGTGAATGGAGAGGGAAATGTGGTCAGACCTCTTTTGACTGCTACTGTGTCCCAGACTTTAGTGACAGTGCGTGTTATAGGTGAGTTGGTGAGGTAGGTCGGTCGGTCCCTTCTGGGTAGAAAGGGAATTCCCCAGAGGGGTCTCTGAGCCATGGCCCTATCCTGAAAGAGCCACCGTTTCTCTGATTCGGGTCTATACCATTCCACCAAGTATCTGAGTTGTGCGGCCTGGAAATATTGTAGTAGATTGGGGATTCCCAGGCCCCCTTCATCCATACCCCTGTGCGCAAGTTGTTTATGTAGACGCGCCCGCTTTCCCTCCCAGATAAAGTGATGTAGTGCTGCTTGGAGATCAGGAATGGTGCCCCTCGGGGGAGCTACTGGGAAGGGTCTGGAAGATATACAGGATTTTAGGCAGGGTCGACATTTTCACAGCAGCGACTCTTCCCAGGAGGGACAGGGGTTGTTTGGACCAGCGCGCTAAGTCCGCTCGGATCTGAGCGGTAAGGGACTTATAGTTGAGAGCAACTGTCGATTCTATTGAAGAGGTGAGGGTAATCCCCAAGTATGGGAGTTCTGAAGTTACTTGAAGGTCACAGCCATAGGTGGGGGCTAGCGCGCGAGGGCGAGCGTTGCCCCCCAGCGGTAGTATTAGGGATTTCCCTCTGTTGATTTTAAAGCCTGCGACAGTGCCAAACGCGTCCAACTCCTCTAGGAAGGCGGGCACCGAGTGGGTAGGTCGGTCAAGAGCGACTATAACGTCGTCTGCATAAAGGCTAATCGTATGTGGTTCTCTGCCGAATGTGACTCCACCAATGTCGGGGTTGTCTCGTATTTTCTGCGCCAAAGGTTCAATGTAGAGGGCAAACAGAAGGGGAGACAGGGGGCAGCCCTGTCTCGTCCCCCGTTGAATGTCAAAAGGGTCAGAGCGCACACCGCCCAGCCGGACCCTAGCTTGGGGATGGTGGTAACAGCTGGCGATCCAGGAGCGAAAGCGTTCGCCAAACTCGAAGCGTAGCAGCACCTGCTGTAGGTATGTCCAGTCGACGCGGTCAAACGCTTTCTCCGCGTCTATGGCTACTAGCACAGCATCAGAATCCTGGAAGTGTGTCTTATCTATCAGGTGCAGTATTCTTTTGGTGTTATCGCTACATTGGCGATTGGCCACGAAGCCCGATTGGTCAGGTTCCAGGATTCCGGGTAGGAGCGGGCCCAGGCGTGCTGCTAGAACTCAGGTGAAGAGCTTAAGATCTAAGTTCAGCAAGGAGATCGGCCGGAATGCCGAGCAGTGTGTCGGTTTCTTGCCCGGTTTGGGCAGGACAATCACTTCAGCTGTTAATATATCGGGGGGAACGGAGCCAGGTCCCTCAAAAGAGTTAAAAAGCCGTGTGAGGACAGGAGCTACCAGCTGGCAAAATGATTTGTAAAACCCCGCCGAAAAGCCATCCGGTCCGAGGGATTTCAGTGGGCGAAGCCTGGATATAGCCGCCGTTACCTCCTCCAGGCGGATGGGGGTGTCTAGTGCGTCCGCACTACACTGGGACAGCTCCGTAATTGCCGCCGAGGAAAGGTATGTTTCAATACCCCCAAGAGATGACGCGTCCGTGCCGTATAGTGAGGCGTAGTAGGTTCGGAACGCGTTAGCGACCTGGGCTTCCTCAGTGAGGGTATTTCCACAGCCATCCATGAGGCCGGTGATTTTCGTGCGTTGGGATTTAGCCTTAAGGGCGCTGGCTAACAAGCGTCCCGTCTTGTTGCCCCCAACGTAATATGTGTGTCGAAGGCGAAGCGCAGCGAATTCCGCCCTGCCCGTGTCAAGGGAAGCCAGTTGGGCTCTAGCTGCTTTCAATTGTCGCCATATCCGTGGGGCACCTGTGCGGCTGTGTACCCTCTCTAAGTCGGCAACCTGGGTTGTGAGCTCGGACCTCTTCTCCCTCCGATCTTTAGCCTCTTTGGCAGCGATCGCAATCAATTCCCCGCGGACCACCGATTTTAAGGCTCCCCATAAGGCCGACAACGACACTTCCGGCGTGTCATTAATAGTCAGGTAGTCAACGATGCATTTATGTAGGCGTTCGCGGACTTCCGGTCGCTGTAACATGGTTTCGCGGAGACGCCATGTACCTCGGGGGCAGGAGGGTGTAGGGGCGTTGATTGTCAGTTCTATTGCGATTGCTGCTTTGTTTTTAACTGGAATAATTTTATCATTGATTGTATAACTTGCCGGTTCTTACCCTGTGTCACCTTAAAATCTGGGGTGCTGGTCTGTGCACTCAGGGGCTAAACCGAGCACTGGAGACAGCTCTCCCCCGGAGGTAGCGCCATCTTGGGTCGGGAGACGGACGAGCAGTCTAGTGCTCCGCCCCTCCCGCCCTTTCCTCCTTAAAAACTCGCGCTTGCCACACTTGTGCCGATTGCTAGTGCGAGTGTGAGTATGCTGACGTCCTGAGGCGGAAAGCCGGGACAGTACTTTTAAATTTTTAAAACTTTGCGATTGCTGCTTTGTTTTTAACTGGAATAATTTTATCATTGATTGTATAACTTGCCGGTTCTTACCCTGTGTCACCTTAAAATCTTGGGTGCTGGTCTGTGCACTCAGGGGCTAAACCGAGCACTGGAGACAGCTCTCCCCCGGAGGTAGCGCCATCTTGGGTCGGGAGACGGACGAGCAGTCTAGTGCTCCGCCCCTCTCGCCCTTTCCTCCTTATATGCCCCCCTCACTAGGAAGCGCAGCGGGCGCGCCGGCGGCGCGCCGAAGGCTCGCCAAAGGCAAGCCCGTCTGCGCCCGTCCGCGCCGGACCCGCGCCCAGGGCCTGTCCCCCTGCTTCGCATACCTTCCATCCTACCCTCAAACATCGATACGACAGAGAGGCGCTGTGGGCAGTAAACATAAAGCCCGCCACAGAGGGCTGCGAAGTTAGGAAACCAGGACATAAAGACCACTCTCATCCCGCGTATTGCGCCAACTGTCGACAAACCCTGCCCACATCCCTCTGGCAACCAATTGCATCCCAAAAGGACCATAACTCCATCCCGCTCAAGGGAAAAAAACCCTCGGTCAAATGCCTGCTGCTCAACACTAGATCACTAGTCAAACATAGTCTGGAGATAGCAGAAGCCATCCAAGAGGAGGGCATTAAGATCGCATTTATCACGGAGTCATGGACTGATGCAGCATCAGGGCCTGACATAGTCAAAGCTACCCCCCAGGACTATGTGTGTTACACTCAAAACAGGGAAAAAAGAAGAGGGGGTGGCTTAGCGATCATCTATCATAACAGCATCAGAGGCTCCTTTCAACCCGGTCCCGCTGGCCTTAATGAATCACTGCTTTTCAACCTCGCGCTCTCAGATCATCAATCCTTCAGTGGTGGTCTGATTTACAGACCCCCAGGTGGGAAAGCCCAATTTTTCACAGGATTAAATAGGGTACTCGAAGCCGCAGCATCTGCACAAATGTTCACCCTTTTGGGCGATTTTAACTTTCACTTAGAATGTGACACTGACGTAAACTCCCGAGAGTTAATCGACCTACTGGGGGGAATTGATATGACGCAACAGGTTTTTGGCCCTACACACAAAGCAGGACATACCCTAGACGGGATTTTTACAAATAATCCCAACCTAAAAATCATATTGGTTCTTCCAGTATCATGGTCGGATCACTATGCAATTTTATTCACCATATCCCTCATCACCCCTATGAAACCTCCTAACACAAAAAATGCCCCGAGACAGGTCAGAAAATGGAAGAACATTAAAGGGGACAAGCTGGAAAATACGCTAGCAAACTCCCGGACCCCGCCCCCTGACGATGTAGAGGAAGCGGCCAGAGGCCATACAGCCTGGCTGGATCATGCCTGCTCGATCTTGGCACCCCCTAAAACTAACTATTCCACCCGGGCCTCTCCAGCAGCTCCCTGGTTTACTGAACAAATCAGGGAACACAAAATACGGTGTAAAAAATTGGAGAGAATCTGGCGAACAAACTACAGCGAGGCAGACAAACAAACTCTTAACTTGGAACAAAGAAGCTACAGAGAAAGTATTCTACAAGCAAAAAAGGCTTTCCTAACGAAACAGATAAAGGAAGCCAGCAACACCCCCCAAAAATTATTTCAAACGGTTTCACTTCTAGCCAATCCTAAAGCCACAGAAATCCCCCCCAGTCTCCCGCTCTGTGAAAACATAGCTAGCTTCTTTCGAGAAAAGGTAGAAAACATCTTCTTCTCACTAGACAGTCGAGTCATGACATCCCCCTCGAGGGAGGGTCGGAAGACCTTAGGCCTTTCAGCCAGACTCCAACAATTCCAGCCCATCACGGAAAAGGAAGTGGCCACGCGCCTTTTAAAAATAAAATCGGGTTCGCCGCATGACCCTTGTCCCGCTGGCATAGCCAAACTAGCCCCAGATGCCATTGCAAGGGGACTTACCCCACTTTTTAATCAGATGCTGGAGAAAGGAGAATATCCCTCCATATGGAAGCGAGCATCCATCCTGCCATTACTAAAAAAACCCAACCAAGACATCACTAACTTGAACAATTATCGGCCGATAGCACGACTTCCTCTCCCCGCAAAAATCATCGAAGGCAGCCTTAACTCACAACTTAGCGCCTATTTAAACACAGGGGACCACCTTGACCCTTCACAACACGGTTTTCGGGCAGAGCACAGCACGGAATCTGCCCTGATTAAATCAGTGGAGGATATCAGGCAGGTGATGGACGCAGGAGGCAGAGCGGCCCTGATCCTGCTGGATCTTTCCGCGGCCTTCGATACGGTCCACCACAAAAGGTTGGTGGACCGGTTGAGGGCCTGTGGAATCCAGGGAAAGGCACTCAACATCCTACAGGCCTTTCTAGAAGGCAGAACCCAGGTGGTGGCCCTAGGAGATTACGAATCCCACCCGTTTGTGCTGCCTTGTGGAGTCCCTCAGGGGTCTTCGCTTAGCCCTACCCTTTTTAATGTCTATGTTGCATCCCTGGCCCCGGTGATACGTTCATTTGGCTTTCATCTCACAGCATATGCGGACGACACGGAGATTGTGGTGTCTCTCTTACCAGGAAATGTTGAAGATACAGCAGACAGATTTAAAAGCTGCATGCGTGAGGTGGAATGCTGGATGGCACAAAACTGCCTTAAACTTAATTCCTCGAAAACAGAAGTACTGCTCTTCGGAGCCACGGATAACTTCTGGTCCCCGAGCTGGTGGCCAGATGAAATGGGCCCTCTCCCCACCCCGGTGGACAAAGTAAAAAACCTGGGCATTTTGGTGGACAATTCCTTGTCCTTTAAACCCCAGGTTAACGCACTCTCCTCCTCTTTGCATTATGTGCTTAAAACTATCAGAAAAATTCTTCCTTATGTGGAGAGGGACCATAGGAAAACCATTGTTACAGGTCTAGCTCTCTCCCGCTTAGACTACTGTAACAGCCTGATGCTAAATGCCCAGCAGAGCGTCCTTAATAAATTACAACTACTACAGAACGCAGCTGCCCGCCTGATCACTGACACCCCCAAATTCGCATCTATCAGTCAAGACTTGGTGACTCTACACTGGCTACCCGTCCGTAAGCGAATTGTTTTTAAGGCACTATGCATAGTTTTTAAAGCCCTACATGAAATGGGCCCCAGATATATGAAACTGCTTTTTCGATGGCATATACCGACAAGAACACTGAGATCAGGGGAACAGGCCCTGGTCACGGTCCCCAGAACTAAAAGAGCTCGCTGGGGAGGCAGAAGCTTCTCCCTTGGGGCTGCCGAGGCCTGGAATAAACTTCCGCTTAGGCTTAGACAATCCCAGGACCTGATGCTGTTCAGGAGAGAGCTCAAAACCTGGCTTTTCACCCACTAAGCGCACCCACTCATCTTACCACCAGCAGCCAGCGCCAGGACACCTCCGGGTAACAGAGCGCTCTACAAATGTGAAAATAAAATAAAAAATAAAATAAAAATATTGCGTCGTGATCGGAAAGCACTGCAGGCACAATGTCAATCTCCGCTAAGTGAGAAATTAACTCGGACGACCCTATGAAATGGTCCAACCTGGCGTAGGTATGGTGGACGTGGGAGTAGAAGGTGAATTGTGTTGCATTCGGGTGCGCGGTGCGCCATAGGTCTACCAGGCCCCTCTCTCGCAGCCACTCTGCTCCCGCCTCGGTGATAGCGCCGGTGTCCCCATAGCGGCGTCCTGATCTGTCCTTGTTGGTGTGCATGACTAGATTAATGTCCCCCCCGATAAGCAAAAGTGTGTTAGATGATTGAAGAGATTCAGAGAGTGCGCCTTTCAGAAAGGCTTCTTGTCCTGTGTTAGGAGCGTAAACTGACCCTATTGTGAGGCTCATACCTCCCAGCTGGAAAGTGTGCGCGAGAAGACGGCCCCTAACCTCCCCCGCCCCCGCCCCTATCCTCCCGCGAAAGTGTCTAGATACTAAGATGGCCACCCCGGCTTTCTTTGTGGGAAGGGAAGAAAAGAATTGTTGGGGAAAGGCGCGTGAGCGCATCCTGTGCCAGTCTTTGGGCAATAGGTGGGTCTCCTGAAGCAAACAGAGGTCAGCCCCGGAGTTTGCCAAATAAGAGAGTATAGCTCTCCTTTTAATGGGGTTGTTCAGGCCTTTGACGTTCAGTGTCAGTATCTTCAGTTTGGGGCTAGCCATTGTTATGAAACAGGAGTTGAGCAGCGTCCATTACCGCAGTGTCACTTATCTCAGTAAATGGGGAGTAAGTTGGGCAGAGCGAGAGGAGCTCCGACCACCGCTCGTCCCATAGAGAGTGTGTGTGTGTTCTCGGCGTGACTGTGCACAACTCTAGAAACACCCGTAGGGTGAGGCGTAGCATTGAGGTACTGAGAGACAACTCGGTTGATATATCAGTATCGATTCCCCCCCGGCACACTGGTTCCCACCCCAACTCCCACCCCAACTGTACCCCCAAAACACCCCATGCACCCTCAACCAAACTCCATGGAGTAAAACTTCCGCCGTCAATCCCCCCCACCCCCCTCCACCATCCCAGCCCCCAACACCCAAACGTGAATTGGTATAGTCCCAGTCCTATTAGTCCGCACAGGGCTGCGGGAAAGGTTTTCATCCGGGTCATGTCCCGTGGCAGTCGCATCGGCCCCCCGCCCGATTCCCACCCCCCGCATGGGGATGAGGCAAGCTGTGAACGATCTCCCTTAGAGTGCAGCCATCAACCAAAGGAAGAAGTTTCTTTGGCCACCTCCGCCACTGCCGTCGCTCTCTCCTTCGTGATGATAGAGTCGTCTGGTCTCAGATGGTGCGAGGGTGACCGCCTGCGGGTCACAGTCTGCCAGCCACCTGCGGAAGGTCTCTGAGAGGAGCTAGGAGTGGGCTCGTCCACGTCATGTTCAAGGCCTAGGAGGGTGCAAGTGTCTTTGAGCGAGCGCAGCTGGTGTAGCTTCCCGTTCCATTTGAATATGAGTCTAAACGGGTGACCCCAGGAGTATGGAGTTTCATGTTGCCTCAGGAAGTCCGTTGCTTTCCGGAATTCCTTGCGTTTTTGCAGGGTGATGGACGATAGGTCCTGATACAAGGCTACAGAGATTCCTTGGAATTGAAGAGGTTGGGCCCGCCGTGCCTCTCGGAGGATCCGCTCCTTCAGCGGGAAGTAGGGTAGAAAGGCCAATATGTCTGGTGGCGGAGCGGAGGAGCGTCTAGGAAACCCAACTCTGTGCGCCCTGTCGATGCGCACCTCAAAGTCTGCTGGTTCTCCCAAAATTGACCTGAATAAGGTTTGCAGGTACCCAGTGACATCCGACCCCTCCGTTTTCTGAGGAACTCCCCGGACCCGTATGCTGTTCCGACGGGAGCGGTTTTCTAGGTCCTCCGCATGGGCATGGAGGTCCAACTGCTGGTCAGTGAGCCGCACAATTTCTTGCTGGAGGTGTGTTATTTCCATGCTCCTGGTCTGATCCGCCTCTTCGACTGCCACCACGCGTTCTCCAAGGCCCTCCGCGTCTCTTCGGAGCTCCCGGACCTTGCCCGCCACCTCCTGCTTCAAGGACCTGAAGTCGTCTCTAAGGGAATTAAATAGCTTCTCCAAGAATGTTCTGGTGATGGGTGACTGGTCGTCTGCCTGCGCAGGCGGTAGTTTGGCGGCCGATGGGGAGTGTGGGTCTTTGCCAGGTTTCTGCTGAGTTTTGGCCAAAAGTTCTGGAAGCGTCTGCGACCCCTTCCTCGATCGCTGTCCCGCCATGGTGTAACCGGGACCCCAGCGACTTGTGAGTTCGTCAGTCGGGACGCGGCTCTGTGAGTGCAAAGGTGAGACCGGTAATCCCAGGGGGGGGGCGTCACCCCTCCGTCTCCGGGCTCGTGGATGGTGTGGTGGCGTCCCCTCTGAATGATCGGTGGGGTGGGCGCCCAGAAGTCCGCTTCGGGAAGCAGCCAGGCAGCGGACCAATGGTCAAAGCGGGCAATGGTGGCGTGCACTAGTGGGGACGGACGCCGTGTATTGAGGCACCGCTGGGCGGCAAGAGTCTTGTTTATGTGCAGGTGCACCCCCTCTGCTGTAGTTAAAGTGTCGTCTGCAGATCCCAGGGGTCCCCAACGCCGGAGGCTCGATTTAGCCCCCCGAGACCCGTGTCATAACCCACCTCAGCTCTCCTCACCTGGGTGCAACTGCTCCGTGTGGTGGCCCAGGGGTGGTCTCTCCCACAGTCGCGGTCCTGCAGCGCTCCGCGTTACCGCCGGGCTATGTCTGACCAGCACCCCGGTCCTCCAGCACTGCCCAGATCAGTGGAGTGCGGCCTCTGTGTGCTCCGCTGTTCCTGGCGACGCTGCCCGGCTGGCGGGGGTCCCCCTTGTCCACTCCGGCTATCACGATGTCGCCGTCACTCCGTCTATCCCCGTCCGGGCCTGCCCCAGCCCTGCAAGGCCTGTCTGCTAGGCCGCGCCGGTAGGCCCAAAGCCGGGGGTCGATTTCTGCTGTGCCCGGCCGGCTCTCACCACGCTGCCGGCCAGACCACGGGAGCGAAAGCACACACCACCCTGGGCCGCCGAAGCTCCGGTCGCGCCGGATTCTCTTCCGGTAGGCGCTCCGGATAGCTGCTGGGTCCCCTTCAGGCCGGATACAGTGAGCGCGCCGGCTCTCACAGGGTCGCGATGGCCGCCATGACACCGCCGCCGGCCGCAATCCCCAGTGCTCTCGGCTCACGCACGTTTCAAGCGGCGGCAGACGGGTCTCCGGAGGTCACAGTGCCGCTCTGGCAACTAGGTCCGCGGTGTTTTGGGCCGCAGGGAGATCTGGCTGCGCAATGAGGTGATATCAGGCGGGATCGGGCAGGGAGCCTCCGGGACCTGCGACCGATCACGCCGCCATCTCGGCCACGCCCCCGAGACTTTTGTCTTTTAAAACTGTTTTGTCTTGTCGCAATTACCTCGGCAAGGAGGGTAAGTGAGCTTCAAGCTCTAAGTTCAAAGCCCCCATTCTTGACCATTCATGCTGAACGAATGGTTCTTAGGACCAGGGCTGCTTTTCTGCCTAAGGTGGTAACTCCCTTCCATTTAGGACAGTCCATTACCCTTCCTACCTTCTATCCTCCCCCTCACCCTTCTAAGGAGGAGGAGCGGCTTCACCGTCTAGACCCTAAGAGAGCGGTGAGCTTTTATCTTGATGGAACAAAAGACCATCGAGTGGATGATCAGCTCTTTGTGGGATTTGCTAGCAGCAGAAAAGGAAGAGCTGTACACAAGCGTACGATCTCAAGATGGATTATTCTTTGCATCAAGATCTGCTACGCTCTCGCTGGTAAGGAACCTCCAGTGGGTATAAGGGCTCATTTTACTAGAGCAAAGTCATCAACATCTGCTTTGTCTAGAGGTGTACCTGTAGAGGACATTTGTAGAGCAGCGACATGGGCCTCCCTCCACACTTTTGCAAAGCATTACTGCTTGGATAGTGAGGTGAGGAGGGATGGCCATTTTGCGCGCTTTGTCCTACAAGATTTTCTTGTATAGAAGAGTGGAAACCCTCCTCCGGAAGTGGGGACTGCTGTGGGAATCTATTCACAAGGTGAGGAATCCAGTGGCAGATGTATCCATCAGAAGAACAAGTTACTTACCTTCGGTAACGCTTTTTCTTTTGGATACAGTATCTGCCTGTGGACTCCTCACTGACCCACCCGCCTCCCCGTTGTCCACTCTTCTATATCTGAGTTTATGACAATGTTTAAATGCATTTATGTGTTTATATGGTGTTTTTCATATATTGTTTACACGCTAAGTGTGTATTTTCGGAGATTACGTACTGTGTACATTGTATATGTCTACTATCATTGGTCCGTCCGGGTGCCTCGAAAGCATGGAAAAAAGGGCGGAACTGATGTCATCATGCCGACGTAGGCCTAATAAGGAGTCAGTGACGTCAGTGACGTCAGTCAGAGTCGCGCGCGGTGCCGTGCTCCTATGACGTCGTCGACGCCGGCGTGCTACAAAAGAATTTTCCGAACGTTGCTGATGCAGGAGGATATTCACAAGGTGAGGAATCCACAGGCAGATACTGTATCTACCAGAAAAAGCGTTACCGAAGGTAAGTAACTTTATCTTCTCTTCCTTGGCGAAGAGGTGGTGTTCTCTGAGTTTTTGATGGACCACCCGTCATGCTCTATGTGTTTTTCTGGAGATGACGAATAGATCAAAATATAGTCAATGTAAACTATGACACAGACATCAAGGAATTCCTGCAGCACTTCATTGATAACAAGCATTTGCAATGCAATAGGTCTCGCATTAGGAAATTTGGAGCTATTGGTATTGTAAATGTCAAAATTTCTATTTGTGTTTTAGAAAATAGTAAAATTAATAGCTTTGTCATTTACAATGCCTATAGTTATAGCATGTGGTGGTGTCCCCGAGTGATGTGGTGTTGTCCCCGAGTGATGTGGTGGTGCCCCCGAGTGATGTGGTGGTGCCCCCGAGTGATGTGGTGGTGCCCCCGAGCGATGTGGTGGTGCCCCCGAGCGATGTGGTGGTGCCCCCGAGCGATGTGGTGGTGCCCCCGAGCGATGTGGTGGTGCCCCCGAGCGATGTGGTGGTGCCCCCGAGCGATGTGGTGGTGTTCCCTGAGTGATGTGGTGGTGTTCCCTGAGTGATGTGGTGGTGTTCCCTGAGTGATGTGGTGGTGTTCCCTGAGTGATGTGGTGGTGTCCCTGAGTGATGTTGGGTGGAGTTGGAGGGGTGGAGTTGGAGGGGTGGAGTTGGAGGGGTGGAGTTGGAGGGGGTGGAGTTGGAGGGGGTGGAGTTGGAGGGGGTGGAGTTGGAGGGGTGGAGTTGGGGGGGGTGGAGTTGGGGGGTGGGGCGGTGAGGGGTGGAGTTGGGGGTGAGGGGTGAGGGTGTGGATGTGAGGGTCAGTGGGTGAGGGTGTGTGGATGTGAGGGTCAGTGGGTGAGGGGTGAGGGTGTATGGATGTGAGGGTGAGGGGGTGAGGGTGTGTGGATGTGAGGGTCAGTGGGTGAGGGTGTGTGGATGTGAGGGTCAGTGGGTGAGGGGGTGAGGGGGTGTGGATGTGAGGGTCAGTGGGTGAGGGGGTGAGGATGTGAGGGGTGAGGGTGAGGGTGAGTGGGGGTGATAGGGTGACTGAGGTTGAGTGAGGGTGATAGGGTGACTGAGGTTGTGTGAGGGTGATAGGGTGACTGAGGTTGTGTGAGGGTGATAGGGTGACTGAGGTTGTGTGAGGGTGATAGGGTGACTGAGGTTGTGTGGGTGTGTGAGGGTGATAGGGTGACTGAGGTTGTGTGAGGGTGATAGGGTGACTGAGGTTGTGTGAGGGTGTGTGAGGGTGATAGGGTGACTGAGGTTGTGTGAGGTTGATAGGGTGACTGAGGTTGAGTGAGGGTGATAGGGTGACTGAGGTTGTGTGAGGGTGATAGGGTGACTGAGGTTGTGTGAGGGTGATAGGGTGACTGAGGTTGTGTGAGGGTGATAGGGTGACTGAGGTTGTGTGAGGGTGTGTGAGGGTGATAGGGTGACAGGTTGTGTGAGGGTGATAGGGTGACTGAGGTTGTGTGAGGGTGTGTGAGGGTGATAGGGTGACGACTGAGGTTGTGTGAGAGTGATAGGGTGACTGAGGTTGTGTGAGGGTGATAGGGTGACTGAGGTTGTGTGAGGGTGATAGGGTGACTGAGGTTGTGTGAGGGTGATAGGGTGACTGAGGTTGTGTGAGGGTGATAGGGTGACTGAGGTTGTGTGAGGGTGATAGGGTGACTGAGGGTGTGTGAGGGTGATAGGGTGACTGAGGTTGTGTGAGGGTGATAGGGTGACTGAGGTTGTGTGAGGGTGATAGGGTGACTGAGGTTGTGAGAGGGTGATAGGGTGACTGAGGTTGTGTGAGGGTGATAGGGTGACTGAGGTTGTGTGAGGGTGATAGGGTGACTGAGGTTGTGTGAGGGTGATATGGTGACTGAGGTTGTGTGAGGGGGTGAGGGTGAGGGGGTGGGGGTGAGGGGGAGCGGGAGTGTGAGGGGGTGGGGGTGAGGGGAGTGAGGGGGAGCGGGAGGGTGAGTGGGGGTGATAGGGTGACTGAGGTTGTGTGAGGGTGTGTGAGGGTGATAGGGTGACAGGTTGTGTGAGGGTGATAGGGTGACTGAGGTTGTGTGAGGGTGATAGGGTGACTGAGGTTGTGTGAGGGTGATAGGGTGACTGAGGTTGTGTGAGGGTGATAGGGTGATAGGGTAACTGAGGTTGTGTGAGGGTGTGTGAGGGTGTGTGAGGGTGATAGGGTGACTGAGGTTGTGTGAGGGTGATAGGGTGACAGGTTGTGTGAGGGTGATAGGGTGACTGAAGTTGTGTGAGGGTGATAGGGTGACTGAGGTTGTGTGAGGGTGATAGGGTGACTGAGGTTGTGTGAGGGTGATAGGGTGACTGAGGTTGTGTGAGGGTGTGTGAGGGTTTAAGGATCCGAGGGTGTGTGAGGTTGTGTGAGGGTGATAGGGTGACTGAGGTTGTGTGAGGGTGTGAGGATCTGAGGGTGGGTGATGTTGAGGAGGTGTGAGGGTGAGGGTGGGTGAGGGTGTGAGGGTGAGTGAGGGGGTGAGGGTGAGGGTGAGTGAGGGGGTGTGATGGTGAGTGGTGTGTGGGGGTGTGAGGGGGGGTGAGGGGTGTGATGAGAGGTGTGTGAGGGTGGGTGAGGGTGTGAGGGTGAGTGAGGGGGTGTGATGGTGAGGGTGTGTGATGGTGAGTGGTGTGTGAGGGTGTGTGAGGGTGAGGTGTTGCGAGGGTGTGAGGCTGAGTGGTGTGCGAGGGTGTGAGGCGGAGTGGTGTGCGAGGGTGTGAGGCTGAGTGGTGTGCGAGGGTGTGAGGCTGAGTGGTGTGTGAGGGTGTGAGGCTGAGTGGTGTGAGTGTGTGTGAGGGTGTGTGATGGGGTGAGGGTGAGTGAGGGTGAGTGAGTGGGTGGGTGTGAGTGTAAGTCTTTTGTAAGTGTGTGTGTTGTTGTGTTGTTGTGAGCTTGTGTGTGTGTTTCTATGTGTGTTTGTATGTGTGTGCGTTCTGAGTACGGATATTGGCCTAGCCTCTTAAAGAACCAGGAGAATTATGTTTTGCCCAGGATCACATAGTTCAGTCAAGCGTTGGAGTCGGGAAGGGAACGTCGTTTTCTTGACACTACTCAATACTTCGACAAATCCAACCCATTTGTGGAAAAAAAGAGGAGCTGGTGGACTGAAAGCATCAGCAACGCAATTATTCAAGTAAAAAGTTGTTCCACAAATACAGAAACTACAGAAACTACAACCAGACCTGCACTGAGCATCATTTAATTTGCACACGGCATCATGCAGGCAACTGCTCCGTGTGTTGAGGCCAGGGGGACATGTGTAATAACAGAGCAATACTAAAACTCAAAGCGCATATTGCCATAATTGTGCCGTTTTCAAGCGCACTAAACAACAAATGCTACTATTGCCCAGTTTAAAGGTGCCCATGATGGGGGTGACATGTCAATCTCACGTAAAATACTTAATGTATCATTTATTCTGTGAGGCACCTCTCAGAATAAATGACAAAGTATTGCACTTTATGGTCTGTTCAGTCAGTTTCTCATCTTGCCAAATAAAGAACCTGGAGAAGATTTTGCCCAGGATCACATAGTTGAGCCAAGCGTCGGAACTGGAACCCCGTTTTCTTGACTCTACCCAACACTCGGCCAAATCCAACCCATTTGTGGAAAAAAGGAAGAGGAGCCGGTGGGATGAAACCATCGGCAATGCAGTTAGATGAAACTTGGAGAAGACGGGACAAAAATCGTTTTTCATGCAAATAAACGGTAAATAATTTAGCTGCGAATGCTGGTGGCGGGGTCTTCTGATTAGAAAAAAAAACTTTTCTCACCAGTTACAAAGTGAGCAGCAGACTTCTGCAAGTGCAATAAAAGAAGCAGAAAATGTACAGCTCGGCATGATGCTGTGTGTAAGCCAGCATCACACCACTGCGCTCTCTTTGAAAGTACAGGGCTCTGACTGTACAGATGTTTTTTTTTTTTTTTTTTTTACGATTAAGACTTTGGGAAATGTGCACTGCTCCCGCATCCGAGGCAGTTTACATGCAATGGCTGTGCCCAAGGGAGGGTTTCCGTGACTTCCTGCCTTTGTTGTACTGTATCAGTGCTAAAGGGAAAGCATGCATATCGTGTGGAGGGGAGGCTCTAAATGCGAAGCAGCAGGGGTGTGAGGAAATAACTTCAATGAGAATGCAGCGGCATGCAAAATGCTCCTAATGTGAAGCAAAAAATTCTCTCAATGTGAAGCAAATGAAATCCCGACGGGGTTGGGACGGGAGGAGTGGCACTTCAATGGTTGTAAAAATACAAATTATGCAGTTGCCGATGGATTATGTGACAAATGCGGCAAATCAGCAATTATGTGGAAAAACGGTGTAATCACGGGCCTGATCATACATCAGTCGGCCTCCTACTGTGAAAAGCAGACACTGCAAAACTTGTGAACTATCCACAGAAAGCAGTTGTGCGCCATTACCTAAGGAGTCAGACTCATGGCACACGTGTACCATTTCATATAAGGACTGATATTAAGAAAAGCATAGGCTACAGGGCATGCTATCGCTCACTACACAATCACTTACAGTGCCTTCTACTATGAGAAGCAGACATTGCACAACTCGTGGATTCTCCATAGAGAGACACTGTGCACAATTACCTGCTACTTGTAAACAGAGACTGTTGGAGACATGAACACTTGCATTCCAGCAGCAAACCATGGAATGCCTACCACTAAGGGAAGCTGAGACTGCAAATCCAAGTAAGGCTGTGTGCGGGGAGAGAGGGGAGGTGCTAAAGAGGCTAAAAGGGCTGAAAGGGAGGGGAGAATGCACGTAGCTCATTCCAATGAAGTCTGGTGGGGGGCGGGGGTGGGGAGCAGGCATATGGTGTTTCAGTGAGCAGCCTTTGATGTGCGAGCGAGTGGGAGGGAACAGCAGGGGGCGGAGAAGCAGATTGCCTTCAAGGCAGGAGGCAGGCAGAAGGCTCGGGCAAGCTCGTGCACGAGAGCACATGCACTCGTGAAAAACCTCTTTTTTGGGCTCATGGTGAAACTCTTGGTTTCACTGCTATAGACTCGTCCTATTCCATTCCTGTGGAATGGAAATAGGCCGAGACCTAAAAATTGGAATGCTGCAGGGGTGTTGCACATACCAAAGAACATCACAGTATATTCAAAAAGCTCAAATTTGGTCCGGAACGCTGTCTTCAACTCGTCTCCCTCCATAACATGAATTAGGTGATAGGCTCCCCTCAGATCAAGTTTCGTGTAGATAGTGAAGTTACGTACTTGGTCCAAAAGAACCGGTATCAGTGGGAAGGGATATCGTTTTTTTACGGTTGCCTCATTAATTGTGCAGAAATTATTTTATACAGGCCCACAATTTCCATTCTTTGGGACGAAAAAGATGATGATACAGTGGAGGTAGAATGTCTAATGAAAACCTTAGCCAAAAGGTCATCTATATACTCCCGATGATACAAGGTTTCTGGTTCTGATAGAGCATAAACTCTGCTACACGGTATTGCGACGTCTGGAATTAAGTCAATGCGACAATCGTATGTTTGATGGGGTGGTAAGCTTGTGTCCTGTTGTTCGCTGAAAGCATCAGAAAAGTCACGGTATGGTGCAGGCAAGTCAACTGGTGTCTCACCAATGGGTTGGTTGGAAGTACAATGTAACAGGATCACTAACTGGGGTGTCTGAGGATAACAGGCTTGCCAACAATGTTTGGAATTAAGCCTAACTGTTCTTGCAACCCAGTCTATTTTGGTGTTTTGCTCTTGTAACCATGGGATACCCAAAATTGTTGTTCGTCCTTGTCTGCAATGTTCAGACACAATCCCACGACAGAGCAAAACGCAAAACAACTTTATGTTCTTTATGAAAATTGCATTGTGGCACAAAGCAAAAATGTTTGTCTAGTGACGTGCAAAGCAGAGGGCTGTCTGGCTCGGGCTCATGCTAATTTAGGGAAAATGACAATGGCTACCTGGACCACATGATACCCGCAGAGTGTTTTTGATCTGCTTGTGGAAGTGCTAGATGTTATTTTATCTGCACATCCATTTGTTCACAAAGTTGAACTACTCTGGCTGCTGGGCAAAGTTTGTGACTTGGTGTGAGGACGCTTCTGGTCGATCCACTTCAAGCTACTTTTTCTGATGATCTATTTGTTCTGTCTTTAACCTGGCAAGGCTTTGCCTTGGGCACTGTTAAAGGTTAGCTGATGGCCCTTTATGGCCTTTCTACGTTTGCCTTATTAGCCCTCTCTGTTTCAGTCACCGTTTGTGATGCATTTTATGATTACATGCTTCCTCCTGCACCTTTTCGTATGCCATATTAGGACCATAATTTGCTCCATGAGTTTTAGATTTTTTTTCTCCACCTTTTTAACCAATGCACAACTGGTTCTTTGAGGTTGCTTACTTAAGACTGCTGGTCCTCATTGTGATAACTTGAGCAAGCCACATTAGTGAGTTGCAGGCAGTGTCGGTGCAGCCACCTTTTCCCCAGATAAGGTAGTGTTCCGGACTCTGGCTTCTTTTCTACCAAAAGTGGCACCGCCCTTCCATGTAGGGCAGTCCATCACTCTTTTAGCTTTCTTCTCTTGTCCACACCCTTCTAAAAAAAGAGATGCTTCATCAGTGTGATCTGAAGCAAACACTTAGGGCCAGATGTACGACGTGCAAAATAGCGCCTCGCAAATTGCGATTCATTTGCGACTTACAATTTGTGATACGCAATTTGGCATGTACAACAGTGTGTTTAACACTGTTTGCAATTCCCAGTGGGGATGCAAATTGCAAGGCTCATGAATATTAGTGAGCCGCTCTCAATCTGCGAGCCCATTGAGAATGACAGGTCCTCCCATGGGTGGTGGCCTGCTGGGCTCATCAGACCTCCATGTGTGGGACTGCTTTTAAATAAAGTAGTTTTATTTTTAAATGCAGCCCATTTTCCTTAAAGGAAAATGGAATGCATTTAAAAAAAAAAATTAAACATTTTCGTTTAATTTTTCAGGGCAGGTAGTGGTTCCTGGGACCACTGCCTGCCCTTAAAAAATGTTTTTAGATATAGTCACAAATTGGAAGGGGTCCCCTGGGGACCCCTTTTAAATTGCGACTGCATTACCACCCTCTAGAAGAGGGTGGTCATTTGCGAGTGTTTTGTGACCGCAATTGCGGTTGTAAAACATTCATAGATGGAGTTGCGGTCGCTATTAGGAAGAGAACGACCCTTCCTAATAGCGACTTGCAATTCCTAAATAGCGAGTCACAAATAAATTGATACTCGTTATTTAGACATTGGACATAGCCCTTTCACATTTTGCATGCGCAAACGGGTCGCAAACCCGTTTGTGCATGCAAAATAGGGTTGTACATCTGGCCCTTAGTTTCCATATAGCTCGAACTAAGTGCCACCGAATTGATGACAAGGTCTTTGTTGGATTCAGCAGTGCTAAGATGGGCAGAGTAGTTCAGAAATAGATTTTTTGATATGGGTAGTCCTCTGTATCATGATGTGCTAAACCTTGGCCAACAAGGAGCCTCGTGAAGTAAAGTCAGAACTGTCTGACCAATTTCCAACTCATTTTCTCACATGTAATAATGCATCTCAAATATTTTGAGTACTAAATGAATTATACAATCTACTTAGTGCTCTACAAACTTATATTCCTTCCCTGGCACTCTGCAATTCATGTTTAAAATGTTTTTAGAGACCAAAATTTCTTTATCAATCTTTTCCTAATGGCTAACACATCTCTCTCTCTCATGCTCATTGCTCTAATCTGAAAGAAACAGGTGAGTGTTAGATTCCTTACCTTTAGAATATCCCCAGGCGTCAGACTGGATCCGGAAACTTTTGCTTAGCAGTACCCCTGCGCGTCGGTAGGCGTCGTCTGCGGCTCCGCGTCCGTCGTTGGCATTGTGGTCGCCGGGATGAGATCGTCGGAGTACTTAGACGCCGCCCTCGCGCGCTGACGTCAGTTCTTTTTTCCGCGCCAGCAAGCGCAGATCCGGGAAGAGCAGTACTCCTAGTCACTTTTTGACTAACTTTTTAGATCTATTTTGGATCTTCTCGAGCCGATTCTCGACTCCGGTGCCGATAGGTATGCCTGGGTTCAAACCCTGCGATCACTGTAACCCGACTGATGTCGGTTACCGACCCCCACCATCGGTGCCTTTATTGCCTTGGGGCCGACCACGATGACAAGTCGTGCCCCGACTGCCGGGCCTTGACATCGAAGGCTAGGCGGGAGCGGTCCCGTAAGCGCCTCGAGATCCGCCAGTCGGCCCCGCGCCGCTCGAGGTCCCGGTCCAGGAGGAGGTCGAGGGACTGGTTTCGGGGCCACAGTCATCACAGCTCGGCAAATCGACACCACACGTCGGGCTCCAAGTCCTCAGGTAAGTCGAGGCACAAGAAGTCGAAGAAGTGACATCGCTCTTCTGACTCCACCCGACGCTCGTGCGACGCGGCCAGGGGTGTGGGCGACACCACCCACGCGGCTCCACCGGAGCCGCAAGCGCCGCGTCCAGCTCCACACCCGCCGGTCCCAGGCTGAACACGACGCCGGAGGAGACCAGTGCCTTCCTCATGGCCATGAGGTCGCGCTTCCCTCCGTCTGGTCCCGCCGAGGTGCCTTTGGGCCCCGCGGACCCGTTTGGGTTCCTCAGGATCCAGGCCTGGATCCATGACGACGCCGGTCGACCTTACGACCCCTCCGCCGACGTAGTCACTAAGGGTGTCGCACTCTGCGCTGTCCTCGGGCAGCGGCGCCGGCCCTGATCCCCACCCCAGTCCGGATCCGGCGTCGGACCGGCACCGCCCGGTCGCCGATCGGTGAGCCCTTCACCGACGACCCGGCTCCGTCATTTCTTCCTGACCTTCAGGAGATGAATGACGAGGGGGATTGGGAGGGGTCTGAGGACCCTCTGGCACTGCAGTGCCAGTTGAGCCAGGACTGGGCAGACAAACTGAGGGGGCCAGTGGTCTGGACACTTCGCCTGACACTGGTTTTGTCTCTCCTCCTACCGTGGCTACGGAGGAGGGGGCTGCTTACAGCATGGTGTTGACTAGGGGAGCCAAGGCTTTGGCTCTTGATCTCCCAGTTGCGGCCGTGAGGACTAACCTCACTGAGGTGCTCAAACCGCAGGCAAGCTCCTCAGAGCCTCTCCTTCCGTTCAATGAAGCCCTCACTGACGTTTTGTTGGGCACCCGGTCCAAGCCCTATACAGGCCTCCCTGTAGATCGGAACATGGCCCGACGCCACCGCCCGGTTTCGGGCGACCCCAGTTTCCTGTCTGTTCACCCCACCCCTGAGAGCCTGGTGATCCAGGCCTCAACTTCCCAGACCGCATTCCAGACCGCCCCTCCGGATCGGGAATCCAAAAGGTACGACCAGTTCGGTAAGAAGCTGTGCTCCTCACCGAGATTGGAGTTGCGGTCTGTCAACACTGCCTACCTTTTGGGCCGTTACTCCCACTCTTTGTGGGATACAGTTGCGGAAGTGCTGCCGCAGTGTCCGGCGGAGGTCCATGCAAAGCTTACCCAAGCCCTTGCGGAGGGAAGGGATGCAGCACGATATTCTATTCGGTGTGGACTGGATACCACGGACTCGCTAGGCAGGGTGATTGCAACGACGGTGGCGGTTCGCCACCCGCCTGGCTGAGGTCCGCCAACTTTTCGGGCGATGTCCAAGCCTCTCTTATGGACATGCCCTTTGATGGCCGTCGCTTCTTTGGCAACAAGGCGGCAGCGCGCTGGAGCGTTTCAAGGACTCCAGGGCTACAGCCAAGTCCTTGGGCCTCGGCCAACGCCAGCAGACTTCTGCCTTTCGTGCCCCCACACGCCCAGCTAGCCACAGGTCGCAGAACCAACCTCAAAGCAGTCGCGGACGTGGTACCCGCCATGGCAGTGCCGGGGGACACCGGCAAGGTCAGTCCACACCCGCCCCGCAGCATCTGCCTCAAAATCCTCCTAGTCAGAGTTTTCAGGCCCATTTGACGCCAGTGTGGGCAGGGTTCGCTATCACCTCCTCCACTGGCGCTCCATCACATCGGACAGGTGGGTGCTGCAAATCGTCCGAAGGGGCTACTCCCTCCCCTTCGAGGTGACCCCTCCAGCCATGCCACCGCAGTATCACCGCATGTCGGGGGGATCACTTGCAACTTCTGCAGGAGGAAGTTATGGCCCTCTTGGCCAAGGGGGCCGTTGAGCGCTTTCCTGGGCCAAAAGTAGGACGTGGTTGCTATTCCCACTACTTTCTGGTACCCAAGAAGGGCAAAGGGGGCCTACGCCCTCTCTTGGATCTAAGGAGTGTCAACGGCTTCCTCCAGAAGGAGAAGTTCAAGTTGCTGACTTTGGCTTAGGTCCTAGCTGACCTGGACCCAGAAGACGGGATGGTAGCGTTGGTCTTGCAGGACGCATATTTCCACAACCCCGTCCTGCTGGCCCACCGGCGTTACCTGCGGTTCACGGTAGGCCACGAGCACTTTCAGTTTACCGTGCTCCCCTTCGGCCTTACCAGCGCCCCACAGGTGTTCACGAAAGTGATGGCGGTGGTCGCAGCTCATCTGCGCAGATTAGGGGTTTCAGTCTTCCTCTATCTCGACGACTGGTTGTTGAAGGCGTCTCCCACCTCCAAACTACGGCTGACCTCCTGCACTTGCTGGGGTTCTCCATCAACGTGCCGAAGTCACACCTGTGCCCCTCGTAGAGGCTCCTTTTCATCGGAGCGGTTCTGGACGCAGTTTCGGGTTTATCCCCCCGAACAAAGGGTTTGGGATATTCAGGCTCTGATTCCGGTCTTTCAGCCTTTATCCCAAGTCTTGGTCAGGTTGACGCTGCGGCTCCTGGGTCTGATGGCCTCCTGCATCCTTCTGGTGCATCGAGCCCGGTGGCGGATGCGGGCTCTGCAGTGGTACCTAAAGTTTCAGTGGGCACAGCATCAGGGCAACCTGTCTGACTGCGTCCGGATCTCGGAGGGCACTGCGAAACACTTGCAGTGGTGGCTCACGAACCGCGATTGGGTCAGCAGCAGATCTCTCTCCCTTCCCCAACCGGAGCACGTAGTAGTGACAGATGCGTCCCTCCTGGGATGGGGAGGCCACATGGGAGAGAGGGAGATCAGAGGCCTCTGGTCTCTGGTCTCTGGCGGAGTCCCGGCTCCACATCAACCTTCTGGAGCTGCGGGCGATCCGGCTTGCACTGAAAGCATTCCTTCCCTCTGTCCGGGGAAGTGTAGTGCAGGTGTTCACGGACAACACCACAGCCATGTTGTACTGCAACAAACAGGGGGGGTGGGGTCGTGGACCCTTTGTCAGGAGGCTCTGCGACTGTGGTCATGGCTGGGACACCAGGGCGTCACCCTGGTGGTTCAACACCTGGCAGGTTCCCTGAACGCCAGGGCGTACAAACTCAGCCGCCGGTGCATGATAGATCACAAATGACATCTGAACTCGGACGTGGCGCAAGGTCTCTTTCAGCAGTGGGGAGAGCCTTGGTTAGATCTATTCGCCACCGAAGAGAACGCGCAATGTCATCAGTTCTGCGTGTTAGAATTTCCAAGGCGGCATTCGCTCGGCGACGCTTTTCCTCGCGAGTGGAGCTGCAGTCTGTTGTAGGCCTTTCCGCCTATACCACTTCTGCCCAGAGTGCTGAAGAAGATCAGGTGAGACCGGGCCCAAGTCATCCTTGTGGCTCCAGACTGAGCACGAAGATACTGGTATCCCGAGCTACTCAGCATGTCAGTCGATCCCCCGATTCGTCTGCCTCTTCAGGAGGACCTTCTGTCGCAGCAGCAGAGGACGGTCCTCCACCCGAACCTGTCCAGCCTCCACCTCCATGTGTGGAGATTGAGCTGCGACAGTTGAGGCCATTTGACTTGCCTCTTGAAGTCTGTGATGTTATTCTGGCAGCCAGGCGTCCCTCCACAAAATCGGTATGCGCCTGCAGGTGGAACAAATTTGTGGCATGGTGCACAGCAAAGGCTGTGGATCCTCTCTCTGCCCCCCTTTCAGAGGTTCTCCTCTTCCTTCTTTCTCTTGCCCAGCAGGGTTCTGCTCTGGGCACTCTTAAGGGCTACCTCTCTGCCATTTCTGCCATCTTGAGGCTTCCTGATCAGCCTTCTCTTTTCAAGTCCCCTGTTGTAGATAGATTCTTGAAGGGCATCACGCACATGTTTCCTCCTGTTCCTTTCGTGATGCCTCAGTGGGACTTGAACCTTGTACTAACCTATCTGATGTGGGCTCCCTTTGAGCCACTTCACAATTGCCCTCTTCGTCTTCTGACTCTCAAGACTGCATTCCTGGTTGCCATCACCTCTGCAAGGAGAGTGAGTGAGCTCCAGGGTCTATCTTCTAAGCCTCCTTTCCTTTCTGTCCATCCGGACAAGGTTGTTTTAAGAACGCGTCCTTCTTTCCTGCCCAAGGTGGTTACGGCCTTTCCCATCGGGCAGTCCATCACCTTGCCCACCTTCTTTCCGCCTCCGCATCCCTCGAAAAAGGAAGAGAGGCTCCACCGTCTGGACCCAAAATGTGCACTCTCCTTCTACCTTGATCGCACACGCCAGTTCCGGGTGGATCACTAGCTCTTTGTTGGTTACATGGGCCCGAAGAAGGGACGGGCGGTGCACAAACGGACCATCTCTCGGTGGGTGGTGTTGTGCATCAAGGTCTGTTACTCCTTGGCTAAAAAGGAGCCCTCTGTTGGGCTGAGGGCCCATTTCACTCGGGCCACGGCGGCCACTACTGCCCTGGGTCTGGGAGTCCCCTTGCAGGACATCTGTCAGGCAGCTCAATGGGCCTCGCTGCACACGTTTGCTAGACACTACTGCCTGGACAGCCGAGTCTGGAGAGATGGCTTTTTCGGCCGTTCCATTCTCCAGGACTTTCTGGTGTGATCTTGGTCTGCAGACCCACCACCGGGGTTGGTATTGCTGGGGTATCTATTCTAAGGTAAGGAATTTAACACTAACCTGTTTCTTTCAGATGCACAAGTTACTTACCTTCGGTAATGATATAGTTGTAAGAAACAGTAGTTGGTGTTAGATTCCTTACCGCCCCACCCATCCTCCCCGTTCTGCGGACCGATATCTAGGGTTAAGGTATTTCCCTTTGAGGGCCCTAGTTTTATGGCACCAGTGTCAGTCTCTGGCATGGCTCTGCGTTCCTGGCGCGGAAAGCTATGTACAAGAATTGACGTCAGCGCGCGAGGGCGGCGTCTAAGTACTCCGACGTCATCCCGGCGACGCCGACGACGGACGTGGAGCCGCAGACGACGCCTACCGACGCGCTGGGGTACTGCTACGCAAAACTTTCCGGATCCAGTCCGACGCCTCGGGATATTCTAAGGTAAGGAAATCTAACACTAACTACTGTTTCTTACTTCGTTACCGAAAGTAAGTAACTTGTGCCTTTGGACTATTCTATTTGTAGTACTCATTTGTGTCTTTCAGAATTTCAATCAACCACCATTGTAGACTCTTCAGACCCTAATTTCTATAAAGTCAAGATCCCCAGAAAATCCAAACCCTGCTTTCATTATACTTTTTTAAGAGACCATGCAACTCTGTGACTTTGTTCATAAGTCCTTAAATGTTTGACTGGACTGGAAACTGGACTATATTGTTCTGCTTTTTAAAATGAAAAATAATCCTCCTGGACACCTTGGCCCTAAGTCATTTTAGACCTATTTATTTCTTTGTTAGTCTTTCCTCTCAAAATGGTAGTGAATTCGCTGTTGTCCAGGTTTATTTCGGATATTTCTTTCCTTGCTGTGGTACAAACAGGATTCAGGACATTCCATGGCATTGATGTAGCACGGGGCACTGTGAAAAACTACTAGATGTCTCCACAGCTTTAGACACACTGTGTCTGTATACGGTAGTGGGGAATACTACAGGTGGTTAGTAATCAGGGAAAGCAGACTAGTGTAGTTCTGCTCCTTTGTAACAGGTCTCACTCAATAGGTTTGATTGCCCTCCTTTAAACCTTCTGCTACCCCGTTGTTCTTGGGGGTCCCCCTTTGGCTCGTCCCTGAGCTGCCCTCTATTGAGTCTGAATGTGGCTCCTCTTGCAGTGCTTATTGGATCTTCTAATGTCTCTTTCATGTGTTGTGCTGAAGATACACAGGTGATTCGCAGGTTACATGGCAATAAGGCACAGGCTGACTGAATGTCCAAAACAGCCAAAACTCTTTCAAAGCCAAGTTAATAATTGAGGATAACTATCCATCAGTCTGGTCCTCAGGTTGGTGGCTGGATATTTGGTCCGCTTCCTGTCCCTCTCCATGACTGTTAGGAACTCAGTTCATCAAGGTCTCTGATGCATATTTCCATTTTAAGGTTTTGAGACTAATCTTACATTTTCTTCAAGTTGACACTGAAGGAAGTGAACCGATTAGGGCCACCTGGGTCTCTCAAGACCGCCTCTCAGCCATCCATACAAATGAAGAGTCGGTCAGACCGTAGAGAATACAAACCAAAGTTATTTATTAGTCAAACACTCAAGCGGAGTCCAATCTGACCAGCCTTATTAGAATGCTGTAGAGGGACTGATCCCTGTCTACATTTTAACACAAGATGTGCATTTCCAACACCCCTAAAGACCCGCCCAGACTGGAATTTTCCAGTCTGGGCGCTGATGAACAAAGGAGGTACAGAAAGACGAGCTACCATCCGGAGACCGGGCACATGCTAGCTTAGTTTCAAGGAAACTCTGCCCGTGCCTGTGAAAGTGGGAGGAGGGCTACCTGCTGGGAAAGGCATACAAAGACCGAACCATCAGTTCATTAGTGCAGTGAAGCTCAACCTTGAATAATAAAGAAAAACAATAGAGGCTGCTTTCTGCTGAGGCAGATTGTATGGTACAGAAGCTTACTTTCGATAATTGTACAAAATGGTGGCTTAATACAAATTGTGCTGCAACGGCTAATTTAACTCGCACAATGCTATAAGGAGTCGCCTGGACGCATTCTCAGTCCAACAGACCCTCTTTTTAGCATTTGCTAACAACTTGTGTCTAGTGCTAGGAAGCCAATAACTACATGCATATGAAGAAAAACATTTTATATCTTAACACACACACCATCAATATTAAAAAATACCTTAATCAATAGACATTAAATCATGGACAGCCTGTATCATCATGGTCGAAGACTTGGCATCATGTATTGGGGCTTTTGATGTGGGTTTCAACATTTCCAGCACAGCAAGTAGGCAGTCAATGTAGCACAGGCAACATGTGAAGATGACACCTGCTATTATCAGGATAAGAATCTTCCACCCCCAGGATGTTAGTAAACAGCAGAACCAACCAGAGGGACTCCAGGTACCATTCTCTTGGTGGATGTCATATGCGAGCCTGTGCAATTTCTGGATAGCAGTGTATACATTAGGGGCGTGGTCCGGTAAACACAGCAACTACTGCCTCCTCCCCGATCTGCAAAGATTATATCTAACACTTTCCTGTTCTGAAGAACTACAAGCCTCGTAGCCTGGAGCTTAGCTGTAATATTTGTCAAAATCCCTGCCATGGTATTAATGGCCCCTTCCACTACTCTGGTGAGCTGAAGAATGTTAAGGCTATTGGACACTGGCCACCAAAAGGGTAAAATACCCTTCAATAGCATCTGTGAAGTGTTGCATAGTAGTGTCTGTCTGGTCTATGTCTTCAGTGTTAACCCTTTTTATTCGGAACAAATGGGCACTCCTACGTTGCAGTCGATGGTCCCTAGATAGTTGGATGTTGCTATATACACTGGGGGAAGGAGGAAAGAGAGATAGCAGACACCTGAACATCCCCTAGGAAGCCACACATAAGCTTGAGATCCACAAACAAAATAAATATTATGCGGTGGGAGCGGAGGAGGGCTATTATTCGTGCTCAATGTGTAGATATAGTTGCAATTACTCTCACCCACTTTTACCATCCCATCCCACGAACACAAAACCCAACTATTGTGTTGACTACCAGCACCGGTATTGCCTCAATTTGAGTAATATTGCGAATCTGGAATGAACAAAAGTATTCAGTGACATTAAATCCCTGAAAATCCAACATTTAATTTTGGAGCCATGTTGCATTTTTCTCTCTTTCATATACATTCATGCAGGCTGTTGGGGATAAAGTATCAAGGGTCCCTTGTTCTGGGGAAAATCCTTGGTGGGCACATATATATATTCCAACACTGTGAAATAATCAGCAGATGTCATATTCATGGTACAAGAATAATAATGGATGTATACCATAGAGAACAACTCAAACCAGCCCTCACAGCTGCCCAAATAAGACATAGACAGGTTGTGACATTCGATCTGTCATGTGCTTGGTGGAGTGTTTGCAAGAATACATTATCTCCGTATGTTTTTCGGTGTTCACCTTTATGGGGGACCAAGGTAACAAACTTTTGTTCAGGGGGAACAGGTGTTGTACCAACCAAAGAGTGCACAATATATTTCTCTTCAAGAAACCATACTATTCAAAGTACTGCTATCAGGGATATCAGGGCAATTACCACGAACACTATTTTACTTTTTGTAGACCAACTGGACCAAGCACTCACTCTTCCCAACACATGGTGCTGCAAATGGCTGTTCCTCCTCCATAATGGGGCTACCAAATGGATACATTGTGACCAGAGGAAAGGACATGCAATGGAGCCAATGACAAGAAAACAGAGGAAAAGGCAAATGTTCCTAGTGTCTGTCAGAGCCTCACTGGCAGGTTCCTATTGTTCATCAGTTGGCGCTGTTGAGCACTGGCAGTGGAGCAATTGGATCATCTCTTGAAGAATCCCACGGCGCTCAGGGTGAGGCACCCCCCTTCCTGGGGAAGCACACCGGATTAATCCTGTCCAATGTCCGAACAATGCACCAATCTCGTCTCCCTATGCTACTGTTGCCTGACTTATCGAGTCCTTCCCTGCTAATCTAACTTTCCCTCTGGTGCACTGTTCCTCCGTTGTGGCCACAAATTATACCTAGCTACTCCAGGGACAGAGGGGTCTGCAAACGGGCTAAGACACAGAGGGGTCAATGGACTGGGGCTCGGGCACAGATGGGTCAGCAGACTGGGACTCCTGGATGGCCCTGATTTCAGGAGGCACTGCCTCGTTCAATACTGCATAATTTTCTTTCTCCATTTGTGCCCACGTCCGCTTAGCATCCAAGAAAAGAACAAAAAGAGGCACCTTCTTCATTTCGGAGTCACCTACTCCATCAAGCACCCACTGATCGTAGGGTAATGGAAGGGGCACCTTGCGCCAATGATCTGATAGAGACTACTAGCCGCAGATTCCTTATAGTAGAATTATCCCCAGGTGTGAGACTGGATCCGGAAAACTTTTTGCCACAGCATCCCTGTGCGCCGGGGGACAGCACCACATGACTCCGTCCTGACGTCCGCTACGTGACGTCAGCAAGGTCACATAAGTCCCACCCCGGAGCACTGACATCAGTTTTCCTTCTTTTCCGCGTGCAATGCGGATCCGGATTGTGTTCCCTTGAGCTGTTTACAGGCCTTCTTTTAACGCTTTGCGTTGAGGAACAGTGTGCGAATGCCTTCGGGTTTCAAGGCGTGTACTTGTACGCGTCCGATGTCTTCGGACCCACACCCAATTTGTATGTGGTGTTTGGGCGAGCACCATAACTCTACGGACTGCAATGCTTGTCAGCATCTCAAGCCGATGTCCTGGCGGGAGTGCTGGATGAAATTGCTTTCGGCCAGCTTGTCCAGATCGTCTGTCCCCTACCTCGGAAGCCAGAATCTACTGATTCTGACTGCGGCATCGTCCTTCACTGAGGCCCCACGGGCGCCACTCGCCCGCTGCTAAGTCCTACAGTTTGTCACCAAGCCCTTGTCCTCGTTCTGCATAGGGCGCGGGTTCCCCTCAGGACGTGTGCCCTCGCCCGTCGCCACCCTATCCGCCATTTCCTGCCATTGGGGCTACGTCTCTGCAGGCTTCTTTAGGCCCCCCTCTTATTTCTGAGACATCCGCGGATCCCTTGCCATGCGCGGGTCGCCGGCAGATTCGACCCCTGCTACGACGAGTTCGGCTTCAGGTTTTGGGGGTGTGGTGTCGTCGATGTACAGCCCTACGGGGTTCCCCTTTTCAGACCACGGCGTCCCTGCCTTGCCGCAAATCCCTGCGGGGTTCCCTGTGGTGTCACAGGAGGCCGCCGGGACTCACAGCTCGTCCCTAGTCCCCCTTGGTCCTCTGGGCAGGCGGTTGCCTTACTGGAGGCCGAGCTGCCTCGTCAGAGGTTGGGCCGGTACCTTTTTGGCGCCGTTCAGCTGCTCCCGCCCTGCCCCATTCTCCTAGGAAGTACGTGGTGGTGGAGGTCGACTTCGTGCCCCTGATGGCCACTTCGTCGCTGCTCGAAGACACACCGGTGCCTATTGCGGACTCCACGGCGCCGTCCCGGCGTCGGGTCGCCGACTCGTCTCTGGAGGTCCCTTCCTCTCCGGAGGTTTTTCATCTCCTTGTCTCCTCTTCACCGGAGACTGGAAGCCGTGTTGTTGCTTTTTCCCTGCAACTTCCAGAGAGGGCTCCACGCCGTCTCTGCGGCCACAGCCCCCGGACCCTCTCTTCCGCAACTCGCTGTTGGTTGCCTCGCAGGCTTCTCCGTCTTCTCCGGAGATCCCTCAGGCCCCCCACTCGTCCATGGATCTTCCATCCTACAGGGGCTGGGGATGGGCGGCTTAGTTTGCAGCCTTCGCCCACGGAGGAATTGCTCTCTCCTCTGCGATGCCCTACGGAGGAGAGTGCAGCTTTTGTCCGGGCCATTTCCATGGCCGCTGGCATTTTGCAAATGGGCAACCCGGTCACACCATTCCCTACGGACCATTTGTTGGAGGTTCTCCACCAGGGCTCTGGTGGTGGGGAGCTGCTTCTCCCATTTGAAGCCTCGCTCCGCAGCTCTCTTCTGGGGGCCTTGGGGCGTCCTGCCACGGGAGATCCGGTGCCTCATCCGCTCCGCCACCGTCCTGCTCCGCACGATCCAGTTTGCCTTTCTTTCCACCCTTCTGCCCAGGGTTCTCTCCTGCAGACTGCTTTTCCTTCCTTGCTTTCAGTGTTGCTCCCTCCGTCAGGGGAGGCCCGGTGGTTGGACTCCTGGTGGTGTAACATCTTTGCTTCCACTAGTGCTGCTTTGTGAGTGCTCAACACACTTTGTGTGTTGGCCAGGGTTACCTCCAGCCTCTGGGATTCCGCTGAGTCCCTTCTGTCTCGCTCCTCACATGAAGGTGTCCGCGCTGATCTGCGGCACCATGTGCTGGATGGTCGGAAGTTGGCTGTTTTCAATCTCCGTTCGGCCATGGATGTTTGATTGTCTTGGCGTGTTATGGCAAGTTCTGTGGCTCTCCGCCACCAGGCTTGGTTGCGGGATAGCGTTTTTCCAGAGAATATTAGGGAGCGTCTTGTTGACCTGCCTTCTGATGGGATTCTTTTGTTTAACACCCATGTGGACACCGCCATTCAACGACTCCTTGCACGGCTCCGTCCTCCTCACCATCCGAAAGCTTCGACTTGTCGGTCCTCAGGTGCCTTATGGGAGGCATTCATCCCAACTTTCTCTTTGGGCCTAGTGTTTCAGTTGGCCCGTCTGTGTGTTCTGTGTGTCTTGGAATGCATTTTGCCCCTCGGTACTGTTGGCTGCTGGTATAGCCCTTTGTCTTTTGTGGTGTGTTTTGTGGCTGTTAGTGCCTAAGGTTTGGCCATCTGTGTATTTTTGGTATGTTTGTTAAGCCGCCTGTGGTGCTAACTGCAGGTCCTTTATGTTCTTGACCTCTGCTGCGGGGTTTTCCCTCTAAGAGGTGTTCCCATGTTTTGATTTGGTACGTGTCATACCCTAGGTGGGGTACTTGTAGCTATTGTGTAGCTCTGTCCTAAGCTGGGCGGGTCTGGATACCTTCTCAGGTTCTTCGCCTTTCCTGGTGTCACTGTATGCCATGTGGTGCTGTCTTTTTTCTTCCTTTTGTCTGTCCTGCCCAGTATCCGCTAAATCGCCAGACCGACTTTGCCATGCCGTCTATGGACGTTGTGTCGTGTATTGGTGTTTCCACCTTGTTATCCGACATTTCGGCCTGGTCCTCTGCCTTGTGTTCCAAGGGAGCTAGAATACACCTGGAATTCTCCTGTGTTCTGCTTGAAGGCTTTAGGTCCATTCTATGTATTTCTCCTTTTTATCTTCTGGCTGGTCCCACTTCTTTTCGTGGGTCAGGTAGTGTCACTGGAATGGTCCTTCTCTGGGGCCTGTTCCGGGGTTCCCTTGCCTCTGCCTTGCGCTTGGCTTGTTCTGGGCGCACTGCTTCATGGTATTTTCCGGCTGCGCATGCCTGGTCGTTATGGTCCGCCTCCGTAGGCCTTGGCGTGTACCCTTGTGCTCCTGCCCCTTGCTCTGCTGGAGCATTGCTCGACTCTGTCTTTCTTATAACGCCTGCGCTTCTCGGTTGTGGGGCCGTTCCTGCCTTGTATGCTGCCTCGGGGCTGATGCCAGTTCAGTATTCCCTTCGCTGTGTGTGTGTTCTCCTGCAGCAGGCTCTGCTTCTGGTTCCACCTCTTCTCCTTGGATTTGGGTGGTACTCATTTGGCGCTGTCTGTCCCTCCGGGGTTTTTGGCAGATTCCCTTTGTACCTCGGGTAGGCTTAGGGTATTCTGGCCTTCCCTTCTCCTTGTTCTTGCTTACCTCTGCTTGGTGCGGCTGGGCCGTCCTTCCTGTCCCCATGACACATCCCCTGTTAGGGCCCTGTGTTTTTCCGAAGCTGTTGAGGTTCTCTCGCAGACCCTCCTCCCCTCTGGGTATGGCTAGGGTATCTACTCTACGTTAAGGAATCTGCGGCTAGTAGTCTCTATCAGATGTACAAGTTACTTACCTTCGGTAACGATGTATCTGGTAGAGACGATTCTAGCCACAGATTCCTTCACGGCCCGCCCTTCCTCCCCATTCTGCCAGGACCTCCAGCTTGGTCTTCTGCGAGTGACCTCTTTCACTTCCTCCCTAGCAGGATGCTCCGTTCTGTCTATTTGTTCCACTCCTTAATTTCTGGTAATTCAATGGTAGGTTCATGTTTACTTCTGCATCCCTACACCCTATTTATTCCAGTGTGGGGCCTACTCATAATCTTCTCCCTTTTTCATTGCTTGGGGTTTCTGACTCCTGCAGTCCTCTGGGTTGAAGGTCTCTTGGCTGTGCCTCAGCCCCTTAGTTCTTTACAGGGGCTACGACTCTCCTTGATGGTGTTGTCTTGGGGTAATTTGTCATTACTCATCTGTTCCGGATTTGTTGCCCTTCACTGTTATAGATTGTGGTTGCAGACTTTGTCATCTGCTATGACATTTTTCACATGTTTTTCTGTCTCCAAGGTTGCTTCTCAGAGCGGTGCTCTGCTCTTTACCTTCCATGACTTTCAGTAACACAGTGCCTGGCACGGTCCCTACTGGTGCTGCTCCTCACCATTCGCTTCTTCCCTTTCTGTTTCACTGATTTTTTTCGCACTGTTCCCATACTCTCACAGTTTTGTTTGTGATGGCTCCGCGTTGTGGCGCGGAATAGTTCTCTGAAGAAAACTGATGTCAGCGGGCGGGTGTGAGACATATGTGACCTTGCTGATGTCGCGTACGTCACGTGGTGACGTCCCCCGGTGCGCAGGGTGCTGTGGCAAAAAGTTTTCTGGATCCAGTCTCACGCCTGGGATAATTCTACGTTAAATAATCTGCGGCTAGAATCGTCTCTACCAGATACATTGTTACAGAAGGTAAATAACTTGTACATTAGAGGGAATCCAAATCTTCTGGCCAGCCACCTTCACGGCCTTGCGAGTGGCGAGGAGGACCTGTGTCGGCCCCTTCCAGCACGGCTCAAAACTGCCTTTCCTCTGAAAATGCTTAGTCGGCACATAGTCCCCAGGCAGGATATCGTGGCCTGGCCCCTCGGGAGCTAGTGGTAGGGCTTTGTGGATCTGTTGGTGAATAGAACGCAAGCTTTTAATCAACTCATATAGGTAATCCACAAGCACAGGGTATTCAATTTCTGATAACCGTCACGGGACGCCCCAGACATTCGCCGGCATCCGACCATGACCTCATGCGGCGACAATCCTGTTCTGTAGTGAGCCGTAGCTCTTGTTGACCAAATAGCTAATGGTAAAGCATCCGGCCACTGCAATCCTGTGCTCTCTTTAATCTTTGCCAATTTTAGTTTGACAGTACCATTGTACTTCTCAACCAGACCTGCTGACTGGGGGTGGTTTGCAGCATGGAATTTCTGCTTGATTTGCAGACTGTCGCACACCAGCTGGATAACCTTTGAATTGAAGTGCCTTCCATTGTCACTCCAATTCAAACGTGGCACACTAAAACGCGGGAAGAACGCCTTTAGGAGTGCTTTCACCGTCGCCATGGCTGTGTTGTCTTTAGTGGGGTAAGCCTCAACCCATTTACTGAATGCACAGACAACTACTAACACATATTTCAGATTGTTGACTTGTTCCATTTCAATGAAATCCATCTGGAGAACCTCGAAAGGGAAGGAAGGTGGTGCAAAGTTACCAAGGAGTGTGAGGGTGCCTTTTCCAGGATTATACATCATGCATACCATACAGTACTTGACTAAATGAGCAGCAACCTTGGGAATGTTATCATTCTGCCATACAGGATTTAACCGTTTACAGATGCATTTTGCTCTAATGTGGGCTGGCCCATGCCCTATAGTGACCACAGGGAGGACATATGCATCTGGTAACATCCATCTCGGTTTTCCTGACTTATCCATCCAACACCCATCCTCATCTAAGTGTGCTATGCTTTCCTGCCATACTGCTAACTCCTCAATCGTTGCCTCACTCTGGATTTCTTTCACATTGTCTAGAGTATCCTCAAACATAGTGGCCTCTGCCACCCATCTGGCAGGTCCAGCTACAAACATATTTTTCATTTTTGTTTGAGCTGTCTCCTTAGCTGTCTGGTATGCAAATGCATTCCCTCTTCCCACATCATCAGCAATTGCCTAGTGGGCACTATGCTCTACTATAGCCAATTTCTTAGGAAGTGTCAAGGCGGAGAGAAGCCTATGTATAAGAGGGCCATGCTGGATACGCGTCCCATGTGAAGTAAAGAAACCTCTCTCTGCCCAGAGCCGTCCAAAATTATGGGTGACCCAGAAGGCGTACTGACTGTCAGTATAAATATTATCTGATAGAGGCTACTAGCCGCAGATTCCTTAACGTAGAATTATCCCCCGGCGTGAGACTGGATCCGGAAAACTTTTTTGCCACAGCATCCCCGCCCGCCGGGGGGATGACATCATGCGACTCCGCCCAGGTGTCGTCCGCGTATGTGATGTCAGCGAGGTCACATAAGTTCCACCCCGGCACGCCTACGACAGTTTTTTCCTTTTCTGCGTGCAACGCGGATCCGGTTCATGCTCTGAGCCTGTTTAGGCCTTTTCCTTCGCTATTGCATGTATCTGTGGGAACAGTGTGCGGAAGCCTTCGGGCTTTAAGACGTGCTCGTCGTGTGGGCGCCTTATGTCGGCGACAGACCCTCACCTCATGTGCGTGTGCTGTTTGGGGGGAAAATCAAGGCTCCACTGATTGCGAGGCGTGCCAACAGTTGAAGCCGTAGTCACGGCGAGAGCACCGGATGAAACTTCTCTTGGCTAGTCTGTCCAGGTCGGCTTCGTCACCTCGATCATCTGATGTGGAAGGCTTTCGAAGCAGCCATTGTCGTCGTCGTCCCCATCCCGCTCCTATGCTGCAAGAGCGTCGCTTCCCTATTGGTAAGTGTCACAGTTTGTCCCAGAGGGCTGGTTTCTGGCCTGTTGGGGGCGTGGGCTCTCCACTGGTGATGTGGCCTGCGTATCGCCCCCTACCCACCGTTTCCTGGTGAGGAGGCGTCGAGAGCCCAGATGGAGACATATGCAGCGACTTTGCAGGCCTCGCTGGCTTCTCCTTCCCCTCCTTGGACGTCGGCAGATCCCTTCAGTTGTGCAGGGCCCTCTGCTGCAGCTCCGGCCCTGGCGCCGCCTGGCTCGGCTCCAGGCTTGGAGGATGTGGTGCTGTTGGGCCATCGGACCACGGCGCCTCTGTCTCGCCGCAAACTCCTGTGGGAGTCCCTGTAGTGTCGCGAGAGGTCGCCGGGGCTTGGGTAACATCCCTGAGGCCCTCTGGACAGGTGTCAGCCTTGTCTGAGGCTGAGGTGACGCCGCTGGCAGCTGCTGGCCCTGGCGACATCACAGGGGTTCGTAGACCCCTTTCATATCGTTATGGCTCGGGGCTGGCGGGGGACCCCTCGTCCTCCTCCGGGCTCCTCTCGCCCCTCCACGCAGGCGGCTGCCTCATCGGAGGTTGAGTCGGCCTTGGTGGCGCCACATGGGTTGGCAGACCCCCCCTCGTCCAATTATGGGTCGAGGCTGGAGGGGGCCTCTTGTCAACCCCGAGGCCCTCTCGTCCCTCCACGCAGGCGTCTGTCGAGTCGGCACCCATTCTGGCGCTGTCCCTTAGCCACCTCGGCTCCGGCCCAGCTCCGGTCCCCTGAGCTGTGTAGTGTGGTGAAGGCCTGTCCGGCGTCACCTTTGGCGCCTGACAAGGATGACGTCTGGCCTTGGGCTATGGACTCTACTGCGCCGGACAGGCATCGGGTTGCGGACTCATCCTTGGATGCCCCCTCTTCTCCGGAGGTTGGACGCCTGCTGGTGTCGTCCTCACCGGAGACGGGACGCTGCGTCGTGGCTATTTCCCCGACGTCATCGAAGGGTGGCTCCTCTCCATTGCCGCGACCGCGATTTTCACTGGAAGAGCCACAGGTCCCCCACTCCTCAGTCCCTCTTTTGCCTTTCCAGACCTGGCCTTTGCCCGCTCTGATTGGCTTCGGGGACAGCCGCCTTAGCTTGCAGCCGTCGCCCATGGAGGAGCTGCTTTCCCCACTCCGGGGCCCTACGGAGGCGGGTGCGGCCTTCGCTCGCTCTGTGTCCATGGGTGATCCGGCTGCCCATTTCCAGGCGGATCACCTTCTGGAAGTACTCTACCAGGGCTCTGGTGGGAGAGAGCTGCTGCTTCCCTTTGAGGGTTAGCTCCTTTCTTCCCTGATGGGGACGTTAAGGAATCTGCGTCTAGAATAGTCTCTACCAGATACATCGTTACCGAAGGTAAGTAACTCGTACAACAGCCAGCCCCTCGCTCAATTCACAAGCTATAATAAGGGTGTATAGCTCAGCTGTCTGAGAGGACTGATAAGGAACTTGTGATGTCTCAACTACTAGACGCTGCGTAGTAAGCGCATATGCTGTGGTGGTGGTACCATCTGGTAATTTGGAACAAGAGCCATCGAGATATAGTTCCCCTTCGGGGTCAGATAGGGGAACCAGTCAGGTATACCTGTCCTTTCGTCTCTCCATCTGTCCGAAAAAGACAATCATGAATGTCTGTTTCCTCACTCTCCGAAGGGAGCGGTAGTAACGTGGCACGGTTCTGAATGGCACATCTTTTTATTGTAATATGCGGGGCAAAAAGAGTTAGTTCATTACCAGACATGCACTGGTAAGGTGCTGTGTCTTGGTCTTATTCAATAGGTTGTCCACAGCATGAGGCACCATTACTGTGAGGTCAGTATCAAGTACGGGCCCAGCCGATTGCCTTATAGCGATTGCCACACCTGCGGCCACTCTTAGACAGCGCGGGAGGGCTCTGGCGACTGGATCAAGCAAAGCAGAAAAATAAGCACACAGCTGTTTGCTTACCTCTAAAGGCCTCTGTTAAAACAGAGCGCACAACCAGCCATCTCATGTACATGCAGCACAAACTGCTTCCTATAATCAGACATGCCAAGCACAGGGGCAGAGCAAAGCGCAACCTTTAATTGATCAAAAGACTGCTGACATTCAGGCATCCAAGGCAGAGGCTCATGCACATCTGTAGTGGTTAATGCAAGCAAAGTCTTTATTAGTAATTAATAATTAGGGATCCAATGGTGACAGTAATAAAAGTGTGCACAGCTAATAGAAATGTGCACATCCATCTGAGTTTTTGGGATAAGCATTTTAACTAATGCGCTCAGGGGTCAATCTCCTACCCTCCTTCGACAGTAGGTGACCTAAATAGGTGACCTTCTGTCGACAGTATTGAAATTTTGAAAGGGACACTTTATGTCCATGGTGAGTCAAATAGAGCAACAACTTAACCGCACTGTCTTTGCATCCCTGTTCAGTGTCAGAAGCTATTAGTATGTCATCCACATGTTGGAGCAATACATTACCTGAGGAAAGCGTGAGGGAGTCCAATTGGGCTTTTATTGGGCTTGGCTATACATACTAGGGCTCTCAGTATAGCCCTGAGGAGCGCAACAGAATCTAAAGCTTCTGCCCGCTGGGGTAAAACCGAACAAATGTTGGCTATCAGGATGAATCGGGATACTGAAGAACGCATTTTTCAAATCAATAGCAGAGAAAAATTTGGGAGAGGAAGGAATCATTGTTAGAAGGGCAGTAATGACAGGGACCATCGGGAACTGAGGGACAGCTATTTTATTAACTGCACGCAAATCAATCACAAAGCAATAAACATCTGGTTGGTCATCGGGGGAGTCTGGATATGCCTTTTTCAGAATAGGAAGAATAGGACTGTTATACACATTCGCTGCTGTTTCCTCAACTACCCCAGACTCAATCAGATCTTGTATAATTCGCAACAAAACTCTCTCCCACTTGAGGAATTTTGTACTGGGGAATATGGGGCAAAATGGCATTGTCATTAACTTTATTGGAAATTGGGGGAATTTGCAATAGTCCTACATCCGTGTCACCTGTTGCCCACAAAGTGGGCGCCACAGCCTTAAACTCAGCAGGAAGGGGCGTATCTTTGGACAGGCACTGCTTGAAGCCTATCACAGTTGGCCCCATCGTCATGTAAACACCTTCCGGAGAGCAAAAAATTGTTGCATGCAATTTCTTTAAAAAATCTAGGCCCATTACATTTTTGCCACAATTGGATGTCAATAGGAATTGTGAATCCACAGTAGAAAGACCGATAGCCAAGGCAAGAGGTTTGGAAATGGGGCTTTCAACAGGTACGCCTGAAAATCCTACAGAAACATTATTTTGGCCATACCGAGTTTCCCCAGGGACCTGCGGACGAGAAACCGAGCTATTCATTGCACCTGTGTCCACCAAGAATTTCTTAATTGAGCCTTGCTCATCGAGATCATAGTCTTTTTGGTAAAACTGTCTTCCTCGAGGGTCACCAAAATAATTCTGGTCTGTGCGGCCCTGCAATGTCCTATCCTCCCGAACCCATTCTTGGTCACTTTCTTCACAACACCGTCCTCGCGAACCTCGTCCCCTGGGGGGCTGCAACTTTCTGCAATAAAACCAGACACTCGCTACGCCAGTGCCCTTCCTCCTTGCAGTATGAACACTGATTCTGCCCTACTGGCACAGCGCTCCTGCTAGTACGAGGAAGCTGCCGGGCAGGACCAGCACCACTTCCCCTAGATGCCTGCTGCAGCAACACCTGTGTCTTCAACTCCTTATGCTTCTTTTGTACTTTCTCCTCCTCATTTTCCCTGTGTTCATAATACTGTGCCATACTCAATATAACAGAAGGGGAGGATGTCGTCCAAGTGGTCTCCGAAGCCTGCAATCAAGCTGCTATCTCAGGAAGCAGGTTCATCATAAATCTATTAACAAACAATCAAACACCCTCTTGCATCAACAAGTCCTGTCCACTAAAATCCAAAAAGACACCCTCAACCTGGGTGAAAAAGTCTGACACACTTTCATCTTTCTTCTGACGACATGGCTTTAACTTCTCCCAATCTACCCTCCTCGGTGGAATGGGAGAGTGCATATACGTAATAATTCTGCCAGGCAAATCTAGTATCTCGGCTTTAGGCTTTTCCTCAGGTTTCCTGTCCTTATATCAATCTTTAATCTGATCCCAGGTACCACCCAATTCCACAACGTGGTCCTGCATGTGCACCGGCCTCCAAATGTCGACGGGTACCAGCAGACCAAAGAACATTTCAATGTCCGCAAGCGACATTATAGTCGAAGAAGCTGCCTCAGTCAATTCCTTATAATATGCAGTAGGATTTTTCCTCTGGTCAGGTTGCTGAGTCTTAAGTGACAAAACCTGACTCTTTTTCCACAGAGTGTAGACCCATTGTTCTTGTAACCTGGCCTCTACTCTCTGTTTAATAACAGTATTCTGCTCATCCCGTAGCTCTGGTAGTTCAGGGTGATATATGGGGTGAACTTCCCTCATCGGAAACTGGGACACTGTCTTCGGGCTATTCTCAAACAGCCTACATAGATAAGCTACCAATGTTGCAACACTACCGTAAACCACCTCAGGTGCCATACCAGCAGCGTATACATTGTCCCTGATTTCATAAATAATCGAGTGTAGTTCCTATTTCCCCTATAGGCTCTGCGCATTGGAATAATATACACTATAGTTTTTGCATAGGACTGAGGTCAGTATGCCTCTATTGATGATATTAAACTTAATTACTTTGTGTGCCAGCTGACTCAGAGGTCACTAGAAACTTCTCGAATAAACAAGAAGGGATTCGATTCTGACAAGTGCATAAACATGACAACTTTGTTTCCCTTTAGAATCGGAACAGTTCTCAGAATCGTGGAAACAATAGATAGCAGTTTCACTCAGTCAATCGTTTCTTCAGGGTACACAGAAATAGACATGCAGGCGTTTCAATAAAAGGATTTGTTGAACAATCTTATTTCTCGTGCAAGAGATATGAGCTGTTACGATCGGAAGACAGTATGCGAAATATAAGAAGTACAGCGTAAGCAGTAAGAAGAAGAAATACTGCAATAGCATGGTCTTTTAGCTATGACATATAGTCATATATGCATACATAAATAACACAGACTAAAATGTGAATACTCATCTGATGCTTCGAAGTAGTTCTACCCCAGTGTACCTAACGTAAGTGGAGTACGAGGTAAGAAGTAGGTGCTGTTTTCTATAGTATAGTTTAGCTATAGTTTTGTATTGCCAAGAGTCCCTCTAGGTTCTAGTCTGCTCCATTCCTTAGAATGAGAGAGGTTGGAATCTCTTTCTGGATCTCAATCCCCAACACCCCGCGAAGGGAGTCCGGACACTGGAAGCTGGATTCTCTGCAAGCAGGATGACAGCGTCTGGTCAGTGCATCAGGCGGGGACTCTAATTCCTTCCGAACTTGTTGTGGCGAGCCGTATCGAGCTGTGTAGTCGAGCCGTGGTTTGCCATGGTAAGTGAAGGTATATTTATACCTGGAAGGTGCCTAGGAATGCTAGCATTGACGTAAAGTCGGGCAGAGAAGACGTCATGTATGAACCCCTAAGGAATAGTTGTTCATGCATAATAAATGAGTTCTTGGAGAAATCAATAATCCAAGCAGGGAATGTCCCATGGCTTACGGGTCTGGTTTCTAAGAACTTGTTGTGACATGGGATGGCCGGATGTAGGTGACAATGCCTGTATTTGGATAGCATGGCTGATGCCTAAATAAGGACTGGGATTCTACGCCTAAATAAAGGCAATGTGAGTTGTGCCCATGAAAGGGCATAATTCGGAGAACCTATGTACGGGTATCTAAATCGAAACACAACACCCACTCCAGTTTCTAATGATCGACATTACTAAATGCTAAACATTCTAAAATAGAGTTACACATGAGTTGCTAAAAACATGTCTAAAACATATTTTAAAATGCATAAAAAACTGTTGCCATGCATGAAATGCAATGGTGCTGTACATATTAAAGCAATGTTTTATTCTAAGCATATATTTACAGTAAATGCTAAGTGAATGAACATATATATATATATATATATATACACACACACACACACATATACATACATATGATGACACTTCTTGTAATTACAGAAGAAAAAGTTTGAAACCATTTCATGTTAGGTTACATAAATGAAATTGTCGGGTTACATAAATGAAATTGCTTGACAAGGTGACAAATTGTCTCTGGTAGTGTTCAAAGAATTCCGTTCTCTATGAATAGTTCTACTGTAAGCAGATTTCCTTGCCAAAAAAGAAAAATACAAATTTGTTTTTTAATTCTTGTAGACTAGGTAAACCCACAATCTGTACTATGCGCTCACAACACTTCCTTTCTAGGAGGGCATTCTCTAAGATTCCGGCAGTGACACCAGTGGATTGGCTTGCCATCGCGTAGCAGTAGGAATAAAAACAGGATTCCTGCAACAAGTGCTAGAATTAGCGGCAGACCACTAAACGCCGAGTGCACGAAGTTTGGAATGATTCCGAGGACTGATTGAAAAGGTGTTAACAGTCCTGCACATATGTTCTTAAGTAGCTGCACAATACCGCTTGTATTGGACATGTTTAAGATACGTCCCAACATTTCTGTGAAATGTGTAGGGCAGTTTGTACTTAACAGAGCCTGTATCTCAGCCGAAGTCCTTGCAATTTGTAAATCATAGGTTTCTTTGGCCGAGGACAAAGGCACGGTTTTTTGCAAAAGAATGGCTTACATTCTGCTTAAAGTATTAATTCGTATAGAAGAGATGTTCAGTGAAAGCCATAAAGGCGACTCCCTGACTGTGTCTATTTGGGGGAACAAGACTTGCAAACAGCAAGTGACCCTGGAAGTAACTGTTAATAGACATGGGATCCCTGGCAACATGCCACAGCAGGTGTGATCATTCAACATATTTTAACTTCCATTTGAAAGTTGTCCAAAAATTGGATTAATCACTGCGGCTGGTGAACCTTGCAGGTGACAGGACACATTTGCAGTGGAACCGTTACAAGCCCCGTGTAAATTAATACCCTGACATAGGAGAGAACCGCTTAGAGCATTTTCGCAGTGTGTACCGCCAAGAAACACTTCACGCCCCTCACTCCAACATCTGTGTGTGTAAGTTAAATCCCAGGATGTCTTGATGTATTCTTTACCCAACCTTTCATATTTGCCTGCTGGTATGTTTTTGAGGCAATACTGAAAATGAAAAGTTATTTTGCCATGTATGATCCATTCAGTAGCTGGTTTTTCTGCTACCGTAAATGGCAATTTTTCCAGTTATTCAATGCTCAGCACTGTATATTTTGCTCCTCTTTGTGCCAGTTTGATCTGTTTATCAGTGAGTGAGATTGAATTCTGAAAATAGAGACGTGTTGATAAAACGCCAAGGCACATAGCCTGCACGCAAGTTTTGTAGCGCCCAACCTAATAGCAAGATAGAACGTAATTGAGATTGGCCTTGTTTCAGCATGACCAAATCTTGTTCCATAATGTCCATGGCAGAGGATACAATGTTGCCCAATGGATATATCCTGGATGACAGAGTCGTTAACCCATTGTCGACCACAGCGAGAGATTTCTCTAAATTAATACGATCAATTTCTTTTATTCTTTCTGGAGCGTCTGCTTGGGTAACCTTCCATATGTCATTATAAGCAGCGTAGATACCGGCATATATGAAACGTTTTTGATGCAGTTTTCTTGGACCTAGCAAGAAATCCCTAAGGTCTGCGCCTTCTTTAAGTAAAGAGAACTGTTGTTTCACATCCTCTAGTGTAGATTTCTGGAGCCAATCAAGGCACAATTTTCCTACACTGTATGTTGTTACTACCCCTGGATGCTGTCTTTGAACATAGTGTGGTTCTATCCTATTGAAAGTAAAACTGTGTATTTTGTTCAGGAATCGTTCTTGACAGATGTTTGTGTCTGTGGGCCAGAGCAACCATTTTTCCTTTTCAGGATCTGATCTGTTGTGATACAAAATAGTATGTACGTCGACTTCCCCCTGTGTAGTGCTATTACTTGCAGGTGCAGGTATGGACCGAGTGTTAATGTCTTTGATCTTGGCTTACCCAAGGTAAGATGTTTGTTGGACAGTGTCATTCAAAAGCATTATTTGCTGTGGGATGATACAGGCTCTAAACAAAGCTTCTATCCCGTGCACTTGCCAAGGTTTTGTACCTCAGACAGATTTTGTGTCGATTGTGTCTTTCCAAAAGTTGAAACCCTGTCTAGACAGTTGGGTAATAAAGGCTGCAGAATAAATCTGTTTTGTATTGCTTAACATACTTTTCATTCCTGTTTAGTTCACATTTTTAAAGTAAAACGTTTCTGGATTGGATATGTTGAACCCTGAAAAATATGGAAACTTCATTGCAAACGTTTTTGAGCTACCCTTTCGTGTTGTAGGATAATCAATGTTCCCATTGGTTATGCATAAATACATTTCTAGGTGATGCAGATTTATGCAGGAAATGATGACCATAGTGGTTGTAACAATACAGCTGTTCATAGTCTGATGAACCATCTAAATATTCATGATTGGAGAATGCAGCTGATTTTTCTATATCAGACATCATGTTATTAACAGTCTTGAAGTCCCAATCATCAGAAAAGGTACTAGAGGTAATAGTCACTTAATGAAAATTTAAATAAGTGTGGAATCTACAAAAGTTCCGATGGGCCGAATGTCATATTCAGTTTTGTCCCAAACTATACCATCTTGTATAGGAACGGCTGTGATGTTCACTGATGACAAGGCTCTTGCCTCACGATGGGATGATTTGTGTGGTTTCAGAATTAAGTTCACTCTTTTACTTGCTGTGTCCATTTGAATATATCTTCCATTGATCAGCATACTCCTAGTCATTACTAAAGCTAGCCAAAGCAGAAACAATCCATAGTTCAATCCATGGTGAAACTAGATAAGTTTTTTTCAGGGGATGAAAAAAGTCTGTTGCTTAATCTTTGTACTGGCGTTGTTTCAGGTTCGCTGGGATCCTCAGAAAACTTATCAAAGTTAATTAAATAGTCTGAGGCAGTTCTTTCAATGGTTGGAATTGCATCAGCATTCGTTGAAATCGTTGGAACCAGTTGATCACGTGTTACATTGGTATAGAAAGGTGTATCAGGACGAACTCTTATTTGGGTTTCAAGAGCAATAAGTTCCATAGCATCGTTGCTTAGTCCTTCATTTCTCACTTCTGACTCCTCGATGGTGATGAGTCTCTCAGTTTGAACCTCTTGGATAGTAGCTAGAGGAGTGCGTCTGCTACTTGGTTGGAGTCCACATGGCCTACTGCTTAGTATCAGCCACATAGTGTGGTTTGATCAGGTCGATAGACGCAAATCTTTTTTCCAGCAAGGGGCAGCTGAAGTACTGTTCTTGATCTGTGGATGGCTAGAACTGGTACTGGTTGTCTGTAAGAAGGCCCAAATTCCTTCTTGTCTGTGATCTCTCTGACTAGATCCCCAAACCTTTGGGATCCAGACAGGCCTTGCTGGGACAGCTGGATTTTCTCCAGTGGTAGTTGGCTTCTGGAACACGTTGCTTTGTTTCTATCTTAGTTAATTTAAGTCCTATAAAACAGCCAAACGATATTTGATGTCAAAAGGTTTATTTTCCACCACTGTGCATTTATAAACAAGATCCGGTACCAACATTCTTGTCCCAAACAGGACCTCATATGGAGTGACACCCCCTAGAGAACTTCTCGGCAAATTGTTTAATGAGCGTTGGACCCCATAAAGATGTTTGACCCACCCATCACCCGAACCTAATACTCTAGCTGTTATAGACCGCTTTATGTCCCGGTTTTTCCTTTCCACAACCAAATTTCCCTCAGGATGGAATGGAGAGGAGTACCGCAATGCTACGCCCAAACTGGCCATGGCTTCTTTATACCAGTTCGAGCATCAGCCGAGCGCTGAGGCTACATCCATAGGAACCTTGAGCATAAATCCACTGCGACTATGATCTATTTATAGTTTCCACAGTGGTCGAGGTAAACACAAGCTAATGAAATTAACAGGGATGTCTGCGCAGGACGTTTCACTGTAGAGACTTTCAACTTCTGGCATATTTTACATTCCAAAACATAGTTTTTGGTCTGTTTCTTAATGTCGGCCACCAATATCTCTGTTTTAACAATTATACCGTGGCGGAAACACCTGCATGGGCAGAGGCTATCCCTTCATGTGCTGCTAGGATTAGTCCTAATCTATGTTCCATGTTTGGAATTACCCTATTCCCAACTCCAGGGATTCGAGCAAATGGAATGTTGTTCGCATCAATTATATACAAGTATTTGAGTGGAAACTTTTTAGGTAACGCTGCACCGTAACCTTTGCTTGAAGCATTGACAGCGAACAATATTTCACTGTCTATTCTTGTTTTTGAATGAGTGATCGCAGCTACGGAAGCAGTTTGCACAGCCCCCTTCGCAGCTTCGTCAGCCAATTAATTCCCTGCAACGTGAACGCCATCACGTTGATGACTCGCGCGTGTATCACGTGAGTGTTTTGTAGTCCGTCCCGCAACTGAACTACTTGTTCCCAAAGCGTTTTATGCTTGATTGTGCCACCTTTTGCATCTTTGAAACCAATTTTGGAGCCAATTCTGTAAATATTCATTATATGATTGAACACAGTAAAAAGTCAAAAGAATCGCACACTATGAGTGTGGGGAATTCGCGATCTGTATTTGCAAGTGCCAATTTGAATGCTTGTAGTTCAGCTCGCTGAGCTGTGCAATCTCCTAGAGATTGTGTTTTGTGACCATTGGTTGGAATTTGCTATCGCGCATACGACCTTTAACGATCGCGCATGCTGCACTATAAGCTTGTTTACTCCCCGTAGCGGGTTGTGCAGATCCGTCAGTATAAATTATAAATTCGTACTGATCAAGAGGGAGAATCTCTATAGGCGGAGGACATTTGTGTTCATATTGCAGGAATGCTCAAATAAGGATCAAAAACATATTCAACATCTGTTGCAGCAAGAGAACCCATTGTATCCATCTCGGATGTAAAGCTTTTGCATTCGGAATGCTTGCTTTTGTAACTGCATCTTAGGCTGGTACTGGAGACAATTATGTGTTTCTTCTGAGCTGGAGCTCTTTCTTTTGCTACAGCGGTATGAACTGCTGTCAGAATTTTTTCTGTTGATGTAAAGCGCCTTTCTGCTTGTGTATACAAATATGATTTGTATGCGATTGGTACTTTTTTACCTTCATTAAAAGTTAAGTAGGTGAATCCGCATTGACCCAGAATGATTCGGATCACTAAATTGCATATGTTTACGCGTGTTTGTAAGTGATTTGTTGCTAACATAACATCTTGGAGTGGACGCAATATATCTGTGTGTTCTTGTGTCCAATTTTTGATTTTAAAATCAGGTTTGATTAATTTGTAGAGAGGTTTAACCCTTTCTGCGTTATTTAGAATGCAAGTTCTTCCAAAATTTAGGAAACCTAGAATCAACTGCAAGTTTTTCAGAGTTTTTGGAGGTTGGAGCAGCGCACACTTTTCTAAAAAGTTGTCTGCCAGGTTTTTACCTTCACTTGAAAGCTCATATCCTAAGAAAAGGACATTGAGGTGGGCAATTCCTGATTTCTTGAAATTGAATTTGTAGCCCTCAGAGGGGAAGCCCAGTATAATGTCATTCACCCTGCACAAGTGCCTATCCAGGTTATCATCTGTCAGATAGATATCATCGACATATGACAATGCCTCGTCATCATAAATTTGTAGTTACTCTTGCTGAGAATAACCCGGGGCTGTTCTTGAACCCTTGTGGGAGTCGACAAAAGTGACCCTGAGTCCCCATTATTGAGAAAGCTGTCAAGTACCTACTTTCAGGTGCTATGTTTTGACAAAAGAAACCGTTAGAAATGTCTAATGTGGTTTTATATTTTTTACACACAATGTTATTCTCTAATGCTGTACTATTTCCATTTTGCACTGCAACTGTCTTTGAACAGGAGTTCAGGTGTCTGTAATCCAAAACTAGACGATATGTATTGTCTGGTTTGGAAACAGGAAACAAAGAATTGTTAATTGATGAGGTGCATATTTCAATCACCCCTTGATATTCAAGTTGATCTAAGACCTCCCTGACCTGTTTTTTATCTTCTTGCTTAATTGGATACTGCCTTTGCGCAGTAGGTTGATTTTTTAACTGGATCTTGTGGTGAGGTGAGGTGAGTCCTCATCCCATCCTACATGATTTTTGTATAATGCTGGGGCTTGGGCAACTGCCCATTTCCTGGCATAAGTATATTTTAAATGTACTGGAACATGGTTGGAGAAGGCTGGCATAATAATGTCTTCGCCATGTGGACACTCCCTGACAAATTCGGGTGGTCGGTCCTGTTTTGCTAGAAGTATATCATAACCCTTTGAAAGTCTCTCCCAAAAGAAGGATTTTACATTTTTCTTGGTAGGTCTCCCTCCATCCAGAGTGTTATTTCATATAACTTTTGTGGATAACTAACCCTGGTGTCTACAGTCTCTACTTGTATGTATTCATTCAAGTTCACTGTCTCCAGAAGTTCCTTCAGATTCTGGTGAGCTATTGGTACTTCTGCTGCACTGTCCAGCATTGTCTGAGCCCATTCTCCGTTCTTGAGTTGTGTTCTCAGACTTCTCGGCATGTCTGATCTTCAACCTGCTACCTTCTTTTTGGAGAATTGAGGTTTTGGTTTGTTTTTTCTGAACGTGTTGATCGTCTTTGGACTTCACGTGTTCTTCTTTGTGATCTGACTGTCCTCTTCTTTCGGATGTCTGTGACGATATCTGAAAGGTACGAGAGGAACGTGTATCAGCATCTTGATAGCTGTCAGGTTTTTTCAAATTATCCCTATTCCTGAGGTTATCCCTCCTTTCAGAGGGCTCCTTTTGAGGAGACCTACCTCAGGATTGAGAACGTTTCTCTTTTGAATGTTTGTTATTTTCCCACTTCTTTTTAGAAGATGTAGGATTTTATATATTAGAGTCTTTTTCAGGACCTTCAAACAGATGTGGTCTATTAATTCTTCTATCTGATTAAGTAGTTCTTCATCTGACATTTGTTTCAATGTCAGGATGAGGTGTGTAGCTGGCTAAAATCGGCCCTGTTGCTCCTGGTCTACCTAGTGAACCGAGCCTGGTAATGTGATTGAAATGTTTTAGGGCGCCTTTAAACCAGAGATTATGCTCCTGGTATGTGAGTGAAATTTCAATATCTTCGAAAGGAATATATTCCTCAGGTGGGTAATATTCTTTGTAGAAGTGAAACTTAAGTGTCACTGGATTTGATTCTGGGAATAGTATCCATGAATAGAATACCTCTGTCTGAAAAGATTCATGTACCTCTATCACAAAACCTCTCGGTATTAGGCTATGTTTTATACGTTTTAGAGTGATGGCTCTCCTAAAATTTGAAGGAATGTTTATAGCATCCTCATCGGTTTAGTTAAAACCTGTATGATTGAAAGCTGTTAGGACTGGGTCAGCCGCAGCTCCACCGGTCACGGTGTTAGTCTCGTTATCGGACATTGTTTAATGAAAAATGCAGAGAAAGTTTCAAGGGAACAAAGGTAAGCTGCACAATATTTTGGAACACTGTATCCTTCAACATTGAACAAACCAAACAGCTAATACATAGGATTTTCGTCCTACTCAGCTATGGTGGATATTATCCCTACCCATTCCAGTTGTCTTATGTAGAATTATGAGTAGGGGTCTCTGAGAAAAGCACGACTGAGTTATTTCAGTATCTAGCGTTAAATTAGTGCCTTACCAAACCGTTGGGGGCCATGTAGTGTAGTTCCTATTTCCCTTATAGGCTCTGCGCATTGGAGTAATATACACTATAGTTTTTGCATAGGACTGAGGTCAGTATGCCTCTATCGAGTATATTAAACTTAATTACTTTGTGTGCCAGCTAACTGAGAGGTCACTAGAAACTTCTTGAATAAAGAAGAAGGGATTCATTTCTGACAACCGCATAAACATGACAACTTTGTTTCCCTTTAGAATAGGAACAGTTCTCAGAATCGTGGAAACAATAGATAGCAGTTTCACTAAGTCAATCATGCATGCTTAGTTTCTTCAGAGGTACACTAAAATAGATAGATGGGCGTTTCAATAAAAGGATTTATTGAACAGTCTTATTTCTCGTGCAAGAGATACGAGCTGTTTCGATCGCAAGACAGCATGCGAAATATAAGAAGTACAGCGTAAGCAGTAAGTAGAAATAATACTGCAACAGCATGGTCTTTTAGCTATGACATATATTCATATATACATACATAAATAACAACGGCTAAAAGGTGAATACTGAGCTGATGCTTCTAAGTAGTTCGACCCCAGTGTACGTAACCTAAGTGGAGTATGAGGTAAGAAGTAGGTGCTGTGTTCTATAGTATAGTTTTGTATGGGTAACTCGAGACTACCTCTCAGCCTTCCATACAAATGAAGAGTCAGTCAGACAGTAGAGAATACAAATCAAGGTTATTTATTAGTCATACATTCGAGAAGAGTTCAATCTGACCATCCTCCTTGGAATGCTGTATAGGGACTGACCTCCGTCAACATGGTAACACAAGATATGCATTTCCAACACTCCTAAAGACCTGCCCAAACTGGAATTTTCCAGTCTGGGCACTGATGAACAAAGGAGGTACAGAAAGACAAGCTACCATCCTGAGACCGGGTACATGCTAACTTAGTGTCAGGACGTGCCGTCTCTTAAAGTGGGAGCAGGGCTACTTGCTGGGAAAGGCATGCAAAGACAGAACGGTCTATTCATTAGTGCAGTGAAGCTCAACCTTGAAAAATAACAAAAAAAATTGAGGCTGCTTTCTGCTGAGGCAGAAAGTATGGGACAGAAGCTTACTTTCGATCATAGTACAAAATGGCAGCTGAATACAAAATAGTGCCGCAAATGCTAACTTAACTCTCACAATGCTAGAAGGAGTCGTCTGAACGCATTCTCAATCCAAAAACACCAACTACGCTATCATCCAAGAAGTGATGGGTGGCTGACTGGATTATGCCAACATGCTGTAACTTTGGTTGCCCAAAAGTATGATCTCGCAACTTCAGTTGGTGCAAAATGCGATTGCTGCCTACTTCTTAAACTGCATTGTTATGTTTCCATTACTAGCCATTTAAGGAGCTTGTATTGGCTCCCTATACAATTGTATTGTTTTATTGAAAAGCCTCTTTATTTGTTTCTTTATCATAGTGGTCAGCTTTTTGATATTCTTGCCAGAATGTATTGGTGCAAATTCCACTATAGGTATGACTGGTTGTTCTGCTTACCCTAGACTCCCTAGAAGAGTCCTCGGTCAGGTAGCTTCCAAGCGACATGGTCATCGCTGCGTACTTCTACAAACGTCAAAGTCTAGAAGCGTGGGATGTTTCGAAAGGGCAGGCCATTAGGATTTCCTGCTTTAATTGTGAAAGATTTTCTTTTGTGGGAACCACATTGATATTTGGAATCATTCATGCTGGTCAGATTCCATGGGCATTCATACCCCGGTACCAAAGTGACATCCTTTCGAGTTAAATATACTACTTTTCTCTCTGCCTTGAGTGAAACTCTCTTAAGTGGGTTACCACTCCCTGGGTTTTTGCCTTTGGAATAATTTGCTCATTCACTTAACCCCTTCCATGCAGTACACTGCTTGTGTGCTCAGGACGAGCTGAGCTCGTCATGAACAATGGGATTCAAAAAAGGGCAGCACCAAGGGAGAATTGCCTTAGCATTGATGTGGTTAAAAGCGGCACCCCACTTTTAGGAAAATTCTTACCTGTATTTATATTAGACTGCTCTTTTCCTGTTTCCTTCACTCAGTTCCCTGCTATGACATACCTGTATGGGTGAATGTTAGAAATGGAGGTCTCTTGTTGACAAGGGTTTGCACCTCTGTCCAAATAGGGACCCTTCTTTCTAGTCAGGATAAGGGACTTACACTCCTAAAATAACTCCTGCTCACCCCCTTGGTAGCTTGGCACGAGTAGTCAGGCTTATCTTACAGGCAGTGTGTAAATCATTTGCACATAACCAACAGTAATACAGTGTAAGCACTACAAAAGGACATCACACAAGTTAAAGAAAATATGCAAAACTTTTATATACTTAAGACAAGACCAAAAACAGTACTTCAAAATCTTCACTTATCAAAATATGCTTTAAAAATTGTTCCTTAATGTCGATAGCCCCGTCTGGGACTATCACGGCGTTGTGAGCAAACAAATCCAAACAAATCCGGGAAGACCCGCAAACAGTACCTTTTAGAAATGCAGGGCGTCGATGTCCTCTTGTTGGGCTTCCAAAAACTCGACGTCCACAGGCGTCTGTTCCGGTGGTCGGTACAGGAGTCGTCAGTGCCCTTGAAGTCAGACGCGTTGCAGGTAGATCTCCTCTCCGATGGAGTCAGGAGCGTTGGTGTTGGCAGGCGTCGTGTGCTGAGGTGCAAAGTGCAGCGGTGGCGGCGTCAGATGGCGGCGGTGGTGAGACCAGGGTCACATTGCGAGATGAAGGCTGTGCTCGTCACGGTGCTCGCAGGTCACTGTGCAACCAGCGGCGTCCTCGTTGCTGAAGTGTTGTCGTCGGCGGATGAACCGGAGTCGATGGAGTCCACTTCGGTAGGCCAAGGCTGCGGTGCAGGATGAGGGCGATGCGTCTTGTAACTTTACGCGCAGGGCCCTCGAACCACGGTGCAAGCAGCAGCGTCTATTTCAGTGTGGAGCTGTGGCGTCGGGGATACCAAGGCGGCGTTGTGCGGTGCGGCGTGCGGTGCCCACAGGCAGCTTTGCGAACAACGGCTCAGTGGCGGCGTCCGCAAGCAGCGTTGGTGAGACCAGGGTTGCGGGCGGTGCTGCGGCGGTGCCCTCTGCGGTGCCAAAGCGTTGTCGCAAAGCGGTGCGGAGTGTGGTTCCCACAGGTCGTGTTGTGAGCAGCGGCTCAGTGCAGCATCAGCAGACGGCAGCAGTGAGAACAGGGTCATGTTGCGGTGTTGCGACGGTGCCTTCAGGATACGGAGTTGGCAGCGGCTTTGTAGACATCGTTGAGTTGCTTTTCTTCTGTTGCAGCACAAACACACATTTCCCAGTGCTGAGGGCAGAAGAGCTTGAAGTCTTTGCTATTCCTGAGACTTCTTGAACAGGGGGCAAGCTCTACCTCAAGCCCTTTGAGAAACTCACAAAAGTAGATTGCAGAAAGTTCAGTCCAGTCCTTTCACTGCCTAAGACAGAAGCAGCCACTGCAGGCCAACACAGCAAAGCACACAACAAAGTGGTAGTCCCTCCTCTCAGCGTCTCCAGCTCTTCTTATTGGCAGTCTTCTGGATCTAAAAGAGTTTTAAAGTTCAGGGGTCAGGGCCTTAATATTTATATCCCAAAATCCTTTGATCTCTTAGGCAGACAGTGTCTGTGCCCAGCCGGAACCAGTTCTGCATTCTCTGGTGCAATTTCCTGGCAGGAGGTGGAGGTGGCATTGTCAGAGGCAGACCAGGCCCTTTGAGGTGCATGGAAATCTCATCCTCCTTCCCCCATTGCAGCCCAGGTCTATTCAGCCCTTTCCTGACCCCACCTAGACCATCTGGAGCCACTCCTGCTCCCCAGCCTTCTGTCATCCCAAACCCAGACAGGCAATCCACATTCGAGCAGAGACACACGGGATGACTGAGCAAGAAAATACCTACTTTCTAAAAGTGGTATTTTCAAACACAGAATGTAAAAATCACCTTCACTAAAATATGCATCTTTAGATTCTGAGTTCAGGCATACTAAACTTTATTTTCCCACCTAGTTCCCAGGAACAGTTATGTTTATAAGATGTTATAAACAAACTTCCCAGTCAGTCCTATGGGGAACAGGTAGCCTTGCAATAGTGAAAAACGAATTAGGCTGTAATTCATGATCAGGACATGCCACACACACCCGGGCAGGCCCTACCTTTCACATACACTGCACCCTGCCCACAGGGGTACCTTGGGCCTACCTTAGGGGTGACTGACATGTAGAAAAGGGAAGGTTTAGGGCCTGGCAAGTGGGTGCACTCGCCAAGTTGAGATGGCAGTTACAAACTGCGCGCAGACTCTGCAATGTCAGGTCTGAGTTGCCGTTTTAGGGCTATTTACATGGGTGGCACAATCAATGCTGCAGGCCCACTAGTAGCATTTGATTTACAGGCCCTGGCACACTCAGTGCACTTTACTAGGGACTAACAAGTAAATCAATCTCCCAATACTGGAAACCGCAATCCATAGCCCAATTTACAGCAGCAGCACTTGCACTTTACCACTGAGCAGCAGTGAGAAAAGTGGGCAGAAACACTACGCCAGCAAAAACAGAGTCAAAACCGGGAGAGCAGAAAGCAAAAACTCAGGGAAACACGCCGATAGATGCCAAGTCTAACACATGTCCCCTCCAGCTGAAAGTAGGGATGATGATGATGATATTTTGCTTATTAAGCGCTCGAATGCTGAGGCGTCTCGGCGCTGTAGTGTGTATGTAGGAACTGAGACACGCTGAATCTACTCTAGAGAGTTCTCTTCACTGAGGCGGAAGAACCTGGACAGACCATCTGCACTGGTGTGTTCTGTGCCAGGACTGTATTCACCGTAAAGTCCATTCCCTGTAGGGAGATGGACAACCTCAGCAGCTTTGGATTCTCACCCCTCATTTGCAATAACCACCTGAGGGGCCTGTGGTCTTGTAGTGTAGTTCCTATATTCCCAATAGGCTCTGCGCATTGGAATAACAAACGATAGTTTAGACGTAAGACTTAGGTCGACTAGGTCTCTACTGAATATGTTAGACTTAATTATAAATGCCAGCTAGCTCAGAGGTCACTAGAAACTTTCTCGAGTAAACAAGAAGGTGTTAACTTTCCTGAATAGACAAGAAGGGATTAGTTTCTGACAACCGCATAAACATGACAAATTTGCTCCCTCCAGAATAAGGAGTATACCTCCAGAGTCGCGGAAACAATAGATAACTATTTTACTCAGTCAATCGTGCATGCTTAGTTTCACCAGAAGCGCAGAGAAATAAAGAGACAGGCGTTTTCAATAAAAGAGGTTATTTATTGAACAGTCAAAGTCAAAAGAAACTTTATTTCGATTGATTTTACAATCATAAAAGTACATTATAGAGAATATTTGCAACAATTTTATAAATTTTTTCGTAAGTACAATATTAACTAATATATGAAAAAAAAATATTAAATTGAATTTTAAAAGAAATCGTCTGTACAATGTTGCCTCGAATTAGCAAAAAGCTATATACACAAGAATTTTGCACATAAAATTTACAATGCAGAAACCGCTAGTTGAGATCGAATTTTCAGACATGCCTTTAAAAAGCAAGCTATACATTTTGCGACAAATTGGGAGTCTAAAAACTGTAGTGCCAAAAGAGCGGGTCTACATCTTCTAAGACCTGTTTGTCGAAGAAGTGGGACCAACCACCGTTTACGCGGGGTCTCATAGAAACTACAGAATAAAATTACATGCAATGTAGACTGGGGGGTACAGTCATCACAAGGACATCTAATTAATTCACGTTGCCAGTCTAAGGGCTCTGGAAACGAGACAAGACGATAAAAAGAATCAAAACGAAATCTTGTTAAAACATATCTGTCATAATTTGACAAATAATAGGTCAAATAAGGTTGTATGCTAGGAGAGGATTGAATCGCCATTAATTGGGTGTTTGATTGTTTACCAATTTCTGAGCACATACGAAGGTCTCTTAAATGGGTTACGCATAAATTCTTCAAGGTCTTTCTGGGTATGTCCATTAAAGAGGAAGGGTTGGTGAAGAAAACTAAACAGTTCAAATCCTTCAGAAAATTAAAAATATAAAATAACCAGGGAATCTTTTTCCAGTGGGTCAATGACAAACAGTCAGTTATTAGTGACCGTGAGAGGTGACATTGCTCCTTGGTCCATATACGGTGCCAAAGGAGGATCGGTTGGAATCTAATGATGTCAGATAGATAATCCAAACCGAGCTCGATATGACTACCGTAATTAGGAGCGCTTCGAGGGAGAGCTAGTACATATTTCAAAAAGTCGTTTTCGATTACTTGGAGCTCTCCAACGGGAGCATAGCCCCATACGCCCGCTCCATATGTAGCCACACTCAAGCACTTGGCTTGGAAGATTTTAAGTATCTCTGCGGGAGCAGGCTTACCCAACTTCCTGGAGAAGGAAGTCAACGCTGCTGTTGTACGCTGAAACTGCATTTTTTTACTAGTGATGGCAGGTTTCCAGGAGTTTTGATCATCGATAATTATTCCCAAGTAAGGGTATTTCCTGGCGTTTTCTAATCTGGTATTATCAATATGGAGAGGTTTGCATTTCTGAACTTTCTTGCCAATATGCATAACAAAAGTCTTGGATTTATTTACTTTTAGGCCAAGAGTGAGCATATATTGACAATACTTGTCCAGTTGGAGTTGGAGCTGGTTTGGTGTTCTCGCTAGAATGACAGAATCATCAGCATATAGTAGTGCTGGAATTGGTCGGGTGCTTATGCAGGGGAGATCTTTGCCGCCTGCCAGCATAGCTTGCTCCAATCCATTTGTATAGATGTTAAATAAAAATGGAGCAAGGACGCACCCCTGTCTAACGCCCTTAGCAATGCTGAATGAATCCGATAACTCTCCATTAATGCCATACCTCACACAAGCTTTGGCATCTGTGTAGAGCTCTCGAAGAAATTTCAGAAGTGGAGGGTCTACACCCAGATTGCTCAGGATCTCCCATAACTTGGAATGAATCACGCAATCGAATGCGGAGCTTAGGTCCACATAGACCAAATAAAGATTTCCGCCTTTAGCCTTAGCATATTTACCCATAAGTAGTGTCAGATTAAGGGCCTGTTCTACAGTCCCCAGTCCCTCCTGGAACCCAAACTGGAGGTCGGTGATGATCTTATTCTCTTTGGCCCAATCCTGGAGGCGCTCCAGGATTAGCCTCCCGGCGACCTTACCCAGCGAGTCCAAGAGGGAGATGGGTCTGTAGCAGGCTGGGTTGTCGCGTTCTCCCTTTTTAAAAATGGGTAGGAGGACAGATGAGGACCAAGAGTCAATTAAGCCGGCCTGTGAGACTGCGGACATAACTTGCGTAACCAATGGGGACCATAAATCTAGGTTACTCACGAAGATGTCGAGTGGGACTCCGTCAGGGCCGGGAGCTTTTCTGGTCTTTGAGGAAGTCAATGCAGCGGTGACCTCTGTGAGATCGAAGTGGAGGTCGATAGGATAGATGTTATCCGTAGTAAGGACCTCCCCACCGGTTCGAGAGGCCGAGGCTGCTGGGGAGAAATCCCCGAAGATCTGTGAGTAGTGAGCGACCCATTTTTCAGCAGGTACAGCCACATCAAGGTGACGAGCAGCTGTAGCGTCCACTAAAAAGGGGGACTTAACTGTTCGCCAGAATAGCGAGCTATCTTTACTTCTTGTGCTCTCATGGAGTTGAGCCCAGAGATTATTTTTTATTTCCCTTTTACGAGTTTTCAGGGCCAGTTTATAGTTCCTTCTTAATGTGGCTATTTGGGCCGTGTCCCTATCCTGACTATGAAGCGCTCTTTTTAGCGCACTAAGTGCTTTGCGGCAACGGGAGTCAAACCATCCCCGCGAGTCCTTATCATGTGTCTTATGTTGGCGAGTAAGCTCCTGCCGAATAGCTTCTAAGATTTTGGCAAAAGTAGAGAGAATCATATGAGGAGGTGAGGTCTCATCTAAACAAATATATATTAGGGGAAGGATTTTTTGGATGATCTTATTGGTGACCTCCTTGGGGTTAATCTTTGACCATTTTACTGTATAGCCATTGATTTTCTTCATCGCCAGGGATTGTTGGGTTAAAAGACTGGACTTACTGGTAGTTAAAACAGCTGTGTTAAATGTAATAGTAATACTATTAGAAAAGTGATCACTTGAGGGATCAGTACCTGTTATAAAATGTTTTATACGATTCTTTAGGATTTGCGAACACAAGATATAGTCGATGGTGGTGGACAAGCCTCTACCATGGAAGGTCGGCTTGAACTCAACAGCGGGACACACTATTTCGTTCGCAAACTCGAGTTCTAATGAAAAGAGACAGTCGTTTAAAAGGCTCCCTGTGCTAGAGTGTATAAAGTGGGTGATAGGGGAGTCATATTCGTCTTGGAGCCCGCAGATGCCTTTTTTATAATTGCTGCACAAATAGATATTAAAGTCCCCACCCCACACAACATAGGATTGCAGCTGCGGTGTCTTAGCTCTCTGTTCATATAGGTAAAAAGTGATTTCTGACAGAGACTTTGCACAATCAGCAGGCGAAAGATTGTTATACATATTAATAAAATAATATACAGAACATTTGTCAAAGGCTAATTTTAAAATTTGGATAGATGAGGACACTAAGGGTACCTTTATCGTCATAAACGAGATTTGATTAGAAAGATAGATAGCTAGGCCACCCTTTGGTCTGCCATGGATGGACGGACTGGCGGGGATGTGGAAAGTTTTGTACCCATGGATGTGGATGGGGTCAATAGCCCAGGTTTCCTGGAGGCAAACTATATTGTGTTTGTTAATCACATCAATCCATGACTGAAGATATATCTTAGATCTGAGGCCCGCCACGTTCCAATAAATGACTGGAATATCCCAAGTTGATGATAAAAAGGAGTTAGCGTTCTGTGGATGTGAATGTACAGGAATTATTAAATCATCGGTCTGGGTAATTGGGAAAGGGATAGAAGAAGGGAGTTGTAAATCACAAGAGGTTGAAGAATTATGCTGTTGCCTCATATGTGGCTCTTCAGAAAGGGGTAGGTGAGCATGGCTAGGGTCTTGAGCCAGGAGAGTTGTCGGATAGAAAGGTAAATCCGACAAGGAAGTATTAAGCTTAGAAGGAGAGCTGGACGGGATTGACTGAATTTGGATGGTGTTACTGACTTTGTCATTAGCAAAGGGAACGAATGGTCAGTCGACCATATCCAGGCATTCATATCTATTGGTTAGAGGTGGGCCTCTCCAGGTTGTAAAATGACCAGGGGGTGGGTTATTAAATCCATAGCCTGCCCAGTGGCCTCGGTCTCTATTCCCACCCCAGTTCCCTACTTTTGTCCAGGTCCAAGGGGGAGCGGCATTATGTCGTGGGGCCGGGGGGTAGAAATATGACAGACTATGGGTGGCTATCCCGTCAGTGGTTGTATGGTCTCCCCAGGAGCAAATGTGCTCTACTGTATTATGGTCAGCAAAATTCACTATAACACAATCGCCCTGAATAGTTTTAGGCACAGTGCCTAGCCAGGGGACTCTTCGCACAGTGGTGACTCTATTGTCCAAATAAGTGGGTAAGGGTCTGTTGTTGGACAACCAATATATTATTTTGTTTTTTAATGACCAAACCGGTTCGTCCTGGTTGGGTGGAAGTTCCGGGACACCTGTCATGATTACTACGTAGGGGGATGCCTCAGGCGGAAGATGGATAGGATGGGTTCTCTTCTTTCTGTTTCTCGGAATGGTGTTAAATCCAACAGGGTGATTGGGGAGGGTAGGGACCGGGGTTGGTAAGGCAGGAGGAGATTTTGATCGGGTGGACGTATGATTCTTAGAGTTAGTTGACGGTTGGTTCGATAGAGGATTAGGTGGTTTAGGTGGTACTTGGGCCTTGGTTAAAGTTGATAACGGCTGTTTTTGTAGTGTTTCCTGTGGGGCCTTCTGGATCGTTTTAGAGGGATTCGCTACGGTCAAGTGTGAGTTAACTGTTTTTGGGTTCGGATTAGGAAGTCTCCCTTGTACTAAGTTGGAGTCTGTGGTGGGAGCTTTGCTTGCATTCAGGGCTAGGGACAGTTGGGTTAGACGCAATTCAACTTGTTGGACTGACTTTTCTATAGGTTTTAGATGAAACCTAATTAAGTCTCCGATTTTGGTAAGCAATGAATTATCGTTGCTACAGGTGTTAGTGGTTAGGTTGCCATCATCAACCATACCACCTTCACTATCATCGCTACTAGAACTACTAGAGCTAATATTTAAATTATCTGTGGTAAAGTTAGTTGTGTGTACAAGTAAGGAAGGGGGTAAATGATTGGGAGTTTGAACAAGGTCGATGGACTGCGTAGGGGGAAGGGACATAGGAGGGGTATTAGGAATTGTTGTCAAAAGGGAGTTAACAGGATGATGAGGCTTATGAGTTTTCCTCCTATTCTTTTTTTTGGGAATTGCACCTTCCCGTAGGCCCCTTTCTACGATTAGAGGAGGGGCAGCATCGCTTTGGGTTGCAAAAATGGCTGGAGATTTTTCAAGTGACTGTAACAAATGTGTTTGAGAAAGGTCTAAGGATGCAGACAGATCCACTGTGCAGGGGACTGTGTGAATCACCGCCTGTTCTAGCAATGGAGATGGTAGCTCTACAGGACGCTGGTTTTTTTTTGCAGTAGCCAGTAAGCCCAAAGAGGAGCGTCTGGCAATGTCCAGGTCCTGGGAAACTCTCCGGTCCAACAGGATGATGCCCTGCTCAATGGCCTCGTTGGCTTTAGTTATAAATTGGTCTATCGGCCCGATGACTTGAGCGGCAGCCTGGGCCTGTTTTTTAACAGTATTTCTTGTGCTTCTGGGGGACATCATGCAGTGTGTTCCGTAACAATAGAGACAATGCTGGGGGGTACTAACTGCAAACTTGATTCTGCTAGTTTAGAAATACATAGGGTAACAGCAATAAGGAAAAAGGGGAAGCAGAAGTTAGTAGTGTGGCCCAGTCCAGTCTTGCCCGGTCTTGAACGGGCTTAAACGGGCCCGCCCTTGGCCCGGGCTTCGCCCCGGGCTGCGACCCGCGCGCGTCCCGCGAGGCGCGTTGGAGGACTTGGTTAAGTTCCGCTAGGGTGAGGGGGGGCGGGGCACTGGGAGGGGGCGCGGCTCACGCGGGAAGAGGACACAGCTAGGGATGTTGAATGCTGGTCCTCGCAGTCCCGGGGCCGCGCCACTCACCTCCTCTGCGGCCTCGCTGATGAACACCTCCTCACGCTCAGCAGATAAAAGGGCTGGAGAAACTTGAACACTACTCCTGTAGCGCTAGGCAGGGAACTTGGCCTCACAAAGTCCTCAGTACGAGCGGCACCTGACCAGCAGGGAACACAATGTCTATGAACAGTCTTCTTTCTCATGCAAGAGAAGTGAGTTGCCACAATTGCAATACTTGTTATAAAGTAAAGTGCGTACAGTAAAAGGAGTATTATGAAATAATACTGTAAAAGCATGGTATGGTTTCTAAGCCATACGGTGTTTAAAATAGATAAAATATATACATAGAGAAAATCATGACTAAACGTACTCAACTGGTGCTTCTAAGATACGCCTACCCCGGTGTACCTAACCTAAGCCTAGTACGTGGGAAGGAATAAGTGAGCTGCAGTTTAAGTTAAGATAGTTTCTCTACGGGTCTAATCAGCTCCGTATCTTGTTTATAGAATGAAGGAGGTCTTGTATCTCTCTCTCAGGACTCAATTTCCCAGCAACCCGCAATGATGACCGGGAAACACTGGAGCTGGATTTCTCGGCAGGAGAAAAAACAGCGTCTCGCTAAGTGCGTCAATGGGAGGGTCGGCCTCCTTCGGCACTCGCTTCAGCAGGGCGTCGGGCAAGTAGATAGCCGATCTGCTCCAAACCACTGTGTGTTTTGCTAGGACAGATGCTGGTATATTTATACCTGGAAGGTGCCGAGTTTGACGTAAGGTTGGACATAAGACGTCACTAAGAACTCGCAGTTCTTTCAGGACTCCAGGAGTTCTAGGACAAATCAATACAGAAGCAAGGGGAATTCCCGGGCTGCTGGAGGCTTGGTTTCTTTAAGAATGCGTTGTGCTTTCTAGCAGTCTATGGGAGTAGCCTTGCCGTATTTGGACTGCATTGACTATGACTTAAGATGGATATGATTCTTATGCCTTTATAAGGATATGATTTGTTATAACCACATAAGAGCATAAATATGGAATATTTAAATAGGGTCCTAGAAACGTTTACAACACCCACTCCACGTATAATGTCCATCATTACTAAAATACTAAGCAATTTTAAACATATGACTATGCATGTGTTTTCCATCCGAACCCCAAAATACATAAAATGCATTTGAAATGGTATATACACAAAAAATGAGTATTATACTGTACGTTTTCAAGCAGTGGTATGATTCAGATAATGCATATATAGTACGTTGAAATATCGGCTGAATGAATTACAAAAATTACATTTATGAAACGGCTCTTAATACAGAAGAGAAGGTCGAGACCATTTCATCACATATTTATACAAGATTGTACATGTGCTAGAGGCTAAATCAAAATATTGTCTCTAGAGTTTCAAATTAGAAATCTTGTTCTCTAAGAATAGTTCTACTTTAAGCAGAGTATCATGTGCCAAAAAAGGTAAATATTTTGGGAACGGGGAAAAATAATTTCGCTTTCAGGGCAAAAAATAGTTCCACAGTTTTTTTAAAAGTTTTGTTTTTCAAAATTGAAGGTCGAATACAGAGTTCAGGGAACGCTATGTGCTCAAAAGTTATTCTCGTTGTTAGAACAGAACATTAACTCAGATAGGCTGGCAAAGAATTTGTCTACAACAGTAGGTGAAAGTTGAACCATGCCCGAAAAAGTAGAAATAGTGCATATATGAGAAGCATTGCCATCATCGGTGTTTAGATCAGCAATGGTCACAGAAGTTTGTACCTGTGTGCCGCTTTCCTCTCGTACCTCACCGTCACCTAATCATAATGGTGAGGTCTCAACGAATGCCGTCATGAGACTAGGTAGCCGCTGGGGACAACACATTGCATGAGCCGTTACCGAACCAAGCAAAGTATCGATATCCAAAGGTACTGCTGATGGTAGTGTGAGACAGACGTCCAACACGCATTCTTCTCCGCAGAGCAGGCATCGTAGAACAGGTAGTATGCAATCTTGCCAGATTGGTCTGAATGAAAGAAACCAGGTAGTATTCAGATCTCTTAGCCGAGCCAAGCAGTGTACTATAGTTATCCGGTCTCGGTATCTCATCGCTAGGATCGTTTTTTCCATGGTAGCCTGAGTTTTGTTTCTGGCTGGATTTGCCATATCGGAGCAGAAGGAACAAAAATAAAATTCCTACTACGAGTCCCAAGATGAGAGGCAGGCCGCCAAACACAGAGTGCACGAAATTCGGGAAGATGCTCAGGACTGCTTCAAAGGGTGCTAATAGTCCCGAAAAAAAATTCTTAAATACATGTGCGATGCCACTGGTATCAGACATGTTTAAGATTTGACTTAACATTTCTACGAAATGCACGGGGCAATTTTTTGATAATAATGCGTTTATCTCTGCTGCTGTCCTTGCAACTTGCAGATCATACGTTTCTCTAGACGAGGTTAAAGTCACAGTTGTTTGTAAAAGAATGGATTTCATTCTGCTTAAAGTATCAATTCGAATAGAAGAGATATTCAGAGAAGGCCATATCGTTGCCTCCTTGTCTGGTTTGCTGTTTGGATACAATACTTGCATACAGCAAGTGACCATGGAAGTTACACTGACGAGATAGGCCCTTCCGGGCACCATGCCACAACAGCTGCGGTCACTTATTATAACGTAACTGCCGTTGGAAAGTTGTCTGAAAAAAGGCTCTATCTGTGTAGCTGGGGTGCCGTGCAGGTGGCATGAAAGGTTATTTGATGAAACTTCGCAGGCTCCATGCAACTTAATTCCTTGACACAGAAGTGTACTGCTTAGTGAATTTTTACAGTTGTTACCACTAAGAAATACCTCTTTTTTCTACCCACTGTAACATCTATGTGTATAAGGTAGATTCCAGGTTGGCTTGATGTATCCTTTACCCAACCTTCAATACAGGCCTGCTGGTATGTGTTTTTGGCAATATTGAAACTGAAGTCGTTATCGGAATTGTAATTGTGCCATGTATTATCCATTCAGTGACGGGTCTTTCGGAGACTGTCAATGGCAATCTTTCTAGTTTTTCAATGCTCAGCACCGTATAGTCTGCTCCTTTTTGTGCCAAAGTAATTTGTTTATCAGTAAGGTTTAAGATAGAAAATAATGACATTGTGTTGATTAGACGCCATGGCATGTAGCCTGAACTGAGGTTTTGTTACGTCCAGCCTAACTGTACAATAGAACGTAATTGGGACTGGCCATGTTGTAACATTAGCATATCCTGTTCTATTATATCATTAGCAGATGATACAATGCTGTCCAGTGAATAAATTCTGGAGGACAGAGTCGTTAACCCATTGTCCACTACAGACCGTGATTTTTCCAAATTAATACGATCACTTTCTCGTATTTTTTCAGCAGTTTCAATTTGCGTTACTTTCCAAGCTTCGTTGTAAGCAGTGTATATACCGGCGTACATGAAGCGTTTTTGACGCTGTTTGCAAGGTCCCAATATGAAATCTCGCAAGTCAGCACCTTCTTTAAGTAAAGTCAAGTGTTGCCTAATTTCAGGTAGTGTGGATTTCTGTAGCCATTCGAGGCATAGTTTCCCTACACTATATGTTGTAATTATCCCTGGATGTTGTCTCTGGGAATATCTTGGGTCTGGCCTGTTCTGTTTGAACCCCTGTGTTTTATTCAGGAATCTATCTTGACAGTTATTAGTGTCTGTGGGCCAGATCAACCATTTTCTCCAATCAGGATTAGTTCTGTTTTGGTGTAAAATATGGGATACGTCTATTTCCACTTTGGTATAGTTCCTTTTGCTTGAATCCCTGGAGTGGGGGACAGAGTAATTCCAAACACGAACCGGAGGGCTTTCTTGATCCAAGAAGCACACATGGGAATGGGTCTGAGGCACCAAGAGATCTTGAAATCTCTAACAGAATTCCAATCACAATACTGGTGGCCGGGGATGAGCGTGCAAATTTATAACTTTGCAATGGATTGTCAGGACTGCAGTAGAGATTGCAGTTGTGAACCGGACCAGATACCAGCCCAGACAACTCTATTAGACAGCATTAGGCTATCTACACGCAGACGTCCACACGGAAAATTGCGATCCCATAAATATTAAGACGAGATTCATTTGGATGTGGCCCCAGCGCTCTGCTGACGCCAGAACTGTTATAAAAGATTTGCGAGTCTTTATCGGCACATAAGCAATTGGCATGCTACATTCTGACCAGGGTCCTGCATTTAGCTCTCGAGCTTACAAAGAGGCCATGGCCAGCTTGGGCATTGCATTGCGGTACTCTAGTCCATTCCATCCTGAGGGAAATGTGGTAGTGGAGAGAAAAAAACGTGACATAAAGCAATCTATAACAGCGAGGGTATTGGGTTCGGGTGATGGGTGGGTCAAACATCTAATAAGTGTCCCACGTAGTCTTAATAATCTGCCAAGACATTCTCTGGGTGGAATCACTCCGTATGAACTTTTGTTTGGTACTAGAATGATAATCGAAGACCTCGATAGTCAGACTTCAGTGGTGGAACAAAAAACCTTTGATATCAAAGATCGTTTGGCTGTTTTACAGGACTTAAATGAAACAAGAAGAAGTCTAAGTAACACAAAGCTAAAGCCAACGGCCACTGAAGAGAAACCACCTGTCCCAGCAAGACCTGTCTGGATTCCAAAGATTGGGGATCTGGTCAGAGAAAAGATCGCGGTGAAGAAGGAATTTGGGCCTTCTTACAGAAAAGCAGTACCTGTCTTAGCTATCAGCGGAACAAGATCAGTAGTACTACCGCCCCTTGCTGGTAAAAAGGAGAACAGAGTTGTATCAATCGACCTGGTAAAACCACAATCATGTGGCCAATAATAAGTAGTAGGCCCAGTGGACTCCCAAGATGTAGCAGAAGACCAAACCTTGCTACAATTCAAGAGGTTCAAACTGAGAGACTAATCACATTTGATAAACCTGCAGTGAATAAAGAAGGACTATGCAACAAAGCCATGGAACTTGTGCCTCTTGAAACCCAAATTGCAACAGCTCGTCAAGAAACACCTGTCTACAATGATGTAGCTTCTGACTATAGTAATATGACAAAAGAAGAAGCAACTACAAAGATTAATAAAAATCCTGAAGCAATTCCAACAATTGATAGAACTGCATCTGGTTACTTCATCAATCTCGATGACTTTTCTGAAGATAAAGGTGAACATGAAGAAAAGCAAGCAAATACAACTTTCAAAGAAAAAATAACTGAACTCTTTCATCAACTTGGAGAAACATATCTGATTTCACCATGGATTGAATCGTGGATTGTGTTAGGTGTACTTTTCCTCCTACTCTGGCTAATTTTGGTTTTAAGCTTGGGAAGAATGATTGATGGAAAATACAGTACAATAGACACAGCAAGTCAGAACATTAACTTGGTTCTAAAGCCTCACAGATCTTCTCACATTGAAAAAAGAGAACTATCACCAGTAAACATCACAGCCATTCCTATACCTGGTGGTGTAGCATGGGACGCTACTGATTACGACATCTATGGCCCGGTTGAACTCTTGAAATATCCACACCAGTTCAAGGTTTCCTTAAGTGACTTTGTATCACCTAGTAATTTCTCTGATGATTGGGACTTTGAAAATATTGATAATATGATGTCAGATTTAGAAATGTCAGCAAAATTTACAGAACATGATTATTTAGAAGGTTCATCAGATTATGAAGAAATGTATTGCTTTAATCATTATGGGCACCACTATTTGCATAAATCTGCTAATCCTAGAAATGTTTTCACTTACAATCAATGGGAACATTGTCCAACACCGCCAAAAGGCAGCTCGAAAACATTTTATGAGAAATTCCCATACTTCTCAGGGTTTAATAACACTGATCCAAAAACGTTTTATTTTAAAATTATAAATAAGACAGAAATGAAAACAATGTTGACAAATACTAAACCGATATATTCTGCAAAATTTTATGAAAAATTGTCTACATTTGGTTTTGAATTTTGGAAAAACAACATTGAGACAAAAACTGTCTGGGGTACAAAAGACTGGCAGGTACAAGGTTTAGAATCATTATTCAGAGCCTGCATGATCCCAGAACAAATAATGTTCCTGAATGACACCATTCAACAAACAACCTGTCTTGGCCTAGCTAAGATAAAGGACTTAAACAAACCGTCTATACCAAAGCCCATACCTGATCCTGATAGTAATAGCACTACAGATGTGGAGATAAACGTATCCCATATTTTACACCAAAACAGAACTAATCCTGATTGGAGAAAATGGTTGATCTGGCCCACAGACACTAATAACTGTCAAGATAGATTCCTGAAAAAAAACACAGGGGTTCAAACAGAACAGGCCAGACCCAAGATATTCCCAGAGACAACATCCAGGGATAATAACAACATACAGTGTAGGAAAACTATGCCTCGAATGGCTACAGAAATCCCCACTATCTGAAATTAAGCAACACTTGACCTTATTTAAAGAAGGTGCTGACCTGCGAGATTTCTTATTGGGACCTCGCAAACAGCGTCAAAAACGTTTCATATACGCCGGTATATATGCTGCTTACCACGAAGCTTGGAAAATAACGCTAATTGAAACTGCTGAAAAAATACGTGAAATTGATGGTATTAATTTGGAAAAAACACTGTCTGTAGTGGACAATGGGTTAACAACTCTGTCCTCCAGAATTTATTCACTGGACAGCATTGTATCATCTGCTATTGATAAAATAGAACAGGATATGCTAATGTTACAACATGGCCAGTCCCAATTACGTTCTATTGTACAGTTAGGCTGGACCTTACAAAATCTCCGTTCAGGCTACGTGCCATGGCGTCTAATCAACACAATGTCATTGTTTTCGGTCTTTAACCTTACAGATAAGCAAATCTCTTTGGCACAAAGAGGGGCAGACTATACGGTGCTGAGCATTGAAAAACTAGAAAGATTACCATTGACAGTCTCTGAAAAACCTGTCATTGAATGGATAATACATGGCACAATTACAATTCTGATAACGACTTTTCAGTTTCAATATTGCCAAAAGTACATACCAGCAGGCCTGTATGAAAGGTTGGGTAAAGGGTACATCAAGTCAACCTGGAAATGACCTTACACACATAGATGTTGGAGTGGGGGAAAAAAGAGGTATTTCTTAGTGGTAACAACTGTAAAAATTCACTGAGCGGTACACTTCTGTGTCAAGGAATTAACTTGCATGGAACCTGCGAAGATTCATCAAATAACCTTTCATGCCACCTGCACGGCACCCCTGGTACACAAATAGAGCCTTTTTTCAGACAACTTTCCAACGGCATGTTAAGTGACCGCAGCTGTTGTGGCATGGTGCCAGGAACGGCCTATCTCGTAAGTGTTACATCCAGGGTCACATGCTGTATGCAAGTATTGTATCCAAACAGCAAACCAGACAAGGAGGCAACAATATGGCCTTCTCTGAATATCTCTTCTATTCGAATTGATACTTTAAGCAGAATGAAATCCATTCTTTTCCAAACAACTGTGCCTTTAACCTGGTCTCGAGAAACGTATGATCTGCAAGTTGCAAGGATAGCAGTAGAGATGCATGCATTATTATCAACAAATTGCCCCGTGCATTTCGCAGAAATGTTAAGTCAAATCTTAAACATGTCTGATACCAGTGGCATCGCACATGTATTTAAGACAATTTTTTCGGGACTGTTAGCACTCTTTGAAGCAGTCCTGAGCATCTTCCCGAATTTCATGCACTCTATGTTTGGCGGCCTGCCTCTCATCTTGGGACTCGTAGCAGGAATCTTATTTTTGTTCCTTCTGCTCCGATATGGCAAGTCCAGCCACAGACAAAACTCAGGCTACAATGGAAGAAACGCTCCTAGCAATGAGATACCGAGATCGGATTACAAAAGTCCTCGGCTTGGCTAAGAGATCTGAATACTACCTGGTTTCTTTCGTTCAGACCAATCTGGCAAGATTGCATCCTACCTGTTCTACGATGCCTGATCTGTGGAGAAGAATGCGTGTTGGATGTCTGTCTCACACTACCATCAGCAGTACCTATGGATATCGATACTTTGCTTGGTTCGGTAAAGGCTTATGCAAAGTGTTGTCCCCAGCGGCTACCTATTCTGATGACGGCATTCATTGAGACCTCACCATTACGATTAGGTGGCGGTGAGGTATGAGATGAAAGCGGCACACAGCTACAACCTTCTGTGAATCAACAAAGAGTAGCAGTGGGTCATTAACTAGCTAACTCAAATTATGTATCTGAAAAATGTAACACTCAACCAAGGATAGTGGACCTAACCTCAAACTACGTGTAAAAACGCTATCTGAGTGTAAAGTATCTTTCCTGTGTGGAAAAATACCCATCAGTTGCCGATCCTTGCCGCTCTGTTCATCATCTGGGTTCTTCCACACCGGGAAGGTAAGATTTAGATGGCCACTGTAGACAACAACTTTGTCTAAACAGTGGAACCCAGTAGGTGTTATCCTATACTAGGGTGTGAACAGACAACTGTAGAGCAGTGTAAGTGAAGAGTGAGAAAAGTGAACTGTGAAGTGAACAGATAAAATTGGGTAGTAGAAAGGATAAGAAACTTTATTATACACCTTAGTACTCCCAAATCCATAAAATGTGTGTGATAATAGTGCCTTCAACAAATAACCACTAGTTCTAATGTGTGGTCAACATGTTTCTGCAGACTAAAATGGAGCCTGAAAGGTATCCTGCTGCTTTCTTCAGGACCATGATCGCGACTGCTCAATAAAAAGGTGAAAAAAAGGGAAACTATCACCTGGGTATTTAGTAGATCTTCATTCTCCTCTCTATTGTGATTTCCAGGTCGTCACAAGAAGGGGAAGATATCCAGACAGATACATAAAAAGAGACAGACAACGACAAAAAGTCAGTTTGGTTACACAGTCCATTAGTGATGTGCATCAGTGATTGGTTTACAAAATACCGATCTTGTGTCTCTCAATGACACCCACACTCTCATAATCGTAAAGTGGCCACTCTCACTTACCTAATTCAGAGGAGAGAAACACTCCACCCCACCTGGCCACAGCGCAGGTAAATGGAGCCCCGCACAGGTGAGCATAAAAAACATTAATAACAAGGGTTACTCCAATATGTCAGAAAAACTGACTTCATAACACCACCTTAAGGTAGCAAACAAAATGGTGATTTGGTCTCATGTTCTACATAGTTTCCGATTCTACTTGGCCCTTGTGGCTACTCCTCAATTAAAGCATCATATCACTGCGCACTGATGTTTTATTAATGTGCAGATGCTTTACCCAGTGCACTCCTCCTTCGAAACATTCTACCATTGTGCGCTGGTATTTGCTCGTAAAGATGTGTATAGGAATCATCCCTTAATACAATAATTATATATGTTTCTTAAGAAATTATGGTATCGCACAGTTGTAAAGGCACCAGCTTCTCTTGGCGATCTACTCATCACTCCTCTCAGTCTGTGACTCTCGCTCTCCTCTCACGACTAACATCATTCATTAATAGTACAAAGGAGCTTCCTCGTACCAATGCGCAACCACTCTAAACTCAAATCATGCTGAAACCGAGTCACAGTTAGTAACTGACATGCCCAAGCTTTCAGCAATGTTCCTCATGCGCATCCACTAACTTTCCGGTCGGTACTCCAGACATCCTTCTGGGCTGTCTCGGGGAGGTGCCGACCGGAACAGCCTTCACGCATAAATGCTCTCTCCGCCATGGTCAGTCGCATGAGACGCGTCACGTCCATGCGCCTTCTCCAGGAATTGTGGGAAATGTAGTTTATAACATTCAAAAGATCGTGTCTTTTCTCTTACGTACTATAAAATGTCAACATTTCAAAAGAAGGTGTCAAATCCAATGGTGTGTTTAAGTTTTTAAGAAAACCGGCATAGATTAAAACATATTATGTGACGATTTTCTACTGGAATTCGGTCATTCTAAAATCACACATTGCATGAATTAGACAATCTATTGAGCATCTGCTCCCATATTGGCACCATAAAAGGTCCAATATATATACCGGAACTATCATCCTGTTCCTAATTATTTCAATATTATTCTTTCATTATCCCGGCACCAGAGATTAAGAAGTATACACTGAAGACACTGAAAAGATGCTCAGCCCCGATTGTTTCCACAAGGAACCGCATGAAAACAATAGCCATTTCACAAGTATGTTCTGACAATGGCTTAGTGGGGATTGCAGTGTGGTTAACACGGCTTAGTGTCTTCGTGTCACAATTCATTGAGTACACAATGCAGAATCTGGATATAGAGTTGATCATCCCCTCTAATGTGAAAGGAGTCTAGCTCGACGTATTATATGTCCGTCAGTCTCAGAACGCTTCAACAGCCCAGAATCTCAATAGTGCTCCAATAATGAGTCCAATTAAATGGTGAACATACTCTGCTCAGGCCCATCTATACTCCTGATATTCCATCGCATTTCAACGCCCTTTGTATGTTGTCATAATCAGGATGAATTCTAGAAAGAGCATAATTCAGGGCAGGGAAACGAGTATCTCAGTGCCAAAGAGCACACTCCTCATAGTGACATCCATGGAATGTCCTCATTTAATCCCACTTTATCCGAGTTCAGTTTATATACCCATTTCTGCTCAAACCTGAACAGAAACTTCTTCACATCTGGTACATGGGTTGGAATCATTGGCTGCTCGATCACAGTCCATTTGAGATCGGTAGGGCCATGACCTACTTCTAAAAAGTGATTCGTCATCTTCGTTGCTTGTCGCTGGCACCTGATTGAGCTTTTATGCTCCGAGATTCGAACCTTTATTTTCCTTGTGGTCATCCCTACGTATCTCATATTACAGGGACATGTAATAAGGTACACTAGATTGGCACTATTGCAGTTCGTGAACCGTAGCTGTAACCATGGACGGTCAGTGCCTATATCGATGCTCGTTTTCTTCGAGGTTTGGGGACAGGCAGCACAATTCCCACAAGGATGGTGACCCCTAACTGCTGGCATGTCCCATAGGGTTCCCACTGCTCGTGGCATAATCATTTTAGGTCTTGTATGGACCAATTGGTCCTTCAAGTTTTGACCCCTTTTACAAGCAAACAGAGGTAGAGGGAGCCTGTTGGTCCCTGTGTTTAGGATTGCCCAGTGCTTTCTCACAATTTGCTGAACTCTGTTAGATTGTGTGGAAAATGTGTTGACACAAGTTATCCGATCCTCTTTCTCCTTAGGGCGACATATTTCTAGCAGGCTCTCTCGATTATTGTTGGAGGCTCTCTTTTTTGACCTGCGAATCAAATTTTTGGGGTAGTTCTTAGCAACCATATTTGCCTCTAGACTCTTGGCATGCTTCTCAAATAGAGATTTGGTTGAACAGTTGCGTAGTATCCTTAAAAATTGCCCAAACTGCAAATTATCCCGTAGGGCTTTTGGATGGCAACTTTGATAAGTGGCTCACTGGTTAGAGGAGGCAGACCCGGACGCTGAGATCAGACCCGGGACCAGGGTTCAATTCCCGACGCGGCAGGGTCTTGAGCCCAACATGTCCACGGACCCGGTAATTCTCGCTTCGGTGCCTACTGAAATCACAGGTTCACACTCTGCAACTCTGGGCAATAGCTTGCTTAATCTCCACTACGGCCCCCGGCGGCGGGATGCCTGGCTTTCACCTTGGGGATACCCAGTAGGGGCTATCTCACAGGGAAAAACCTGGACGGGTTCCCAATGCAAAGCGCTTTGAGACCTGGCGGTGATATTGCGCTATATAAAAACCTATCCATCCATCCATCAATAAAGAGTTTCTAGCTATTGGCTTACGATACAACTCTGACTGTAGGCCAGAGTTGGTAGGTGTAATGAGTAAGTCTAAAAAGGCTAGCTGATGTCTACTGTGTTCCACAGTGAATCGTAAAAAACGATTCCTTCCATTTAGCCAAAGATGGAAACTTTCTAAGTCCTTTTCTGTACCACGCCACACTACTAGGACATCGCCTATGTAACATCTCCATACCCGCAGATTACTGCGGTAGGGATTACTTTCATGGAGAACATACTCTTGTTCAAATGTATGTACATACAGGTTAGCGAGACTTGGGGCTAAAACGCTGCCCATACTGGTCCCGCTAACCTGCAGAAAAAAGGAATCCTCAAACTGAAATTTTTTTTTAGCCATAGCTATTGTTGCCAATGTCATAATCAGATTAACTGGTGTAATGGAATCAAGCTCTCTTGTGGATAAAAGACTCTCTACTACTTCCAACGTCTCCGTCTGTGGTATGGAAGTATAGAGGGATTCCACGTCGAACGAGACGAGTAAATCCAGATCCCTGTCAAACTCAATCTCTGGTAGGATTCTTAGGACATCTTTAGTGTCTTTTAAGAAAGTAGGCATCTCCCTAACGATGGGTTTTAGGAAGAAATCAACGAAGGAAGACAACGGTTCTAGTAAAGAACCTATTCCCGATATAATGGGACGGCCTGGTGGGGGCCGTTGTGCTTTGTGTACTTTCGGTAGTACATAAAAATATGGAACCACCAGATTCACTGCACAAAGATATTGTGCCTCTTTTCCTGTCAGCCATCCTTCCGACAAAGCCTCTTCGACAACATTGTTAATCACTGTGGAGAGCCTCTCAGTAGGATCTTCATTCAATATGCGATAAGATTTAGTGCCATTCAATTGACGAAGGCATTCATCACGGTAGGCGCCAGAGTCCATTAGGACTATGGCACCCCCTTTGTCCGCAGGTTTGTCAGGGTCTCATTATCAGTTAGGCCTTTGAGAGCCTCTTGTTCCTTCCTAGAGAAATTAATAAAGGGTTTATGCTGTTGTTGGAACATGACCCTTAAGTCATGGTCCACTGCCTCCTCAAAAGCCACAACCTTAGCAGGGAGCCCTACAGTAGTAGGATTAAAAGTTGATGGTCTTTTAAGGCCAGTATTCACCTCCTCTGTCAAACCTTGGGCGTCTCCATTGCTCTTAGAGAAAAGAAAATGTAACCGGACCTTTCTAAAGAATGTTCCCATTTCTATTTGCGTGAGAAAGGGGTCCCCTGTATTGGTGGCCACAAACCCAAGCCCTCTATTTAGGACATGTTCTTCCAGATCAGTCAGCACATGAGAACTTAGATTAATTACGAGGCTGGTCCCGCTGATGTCCCTGGTTGTTCCTGGGGGATCTTTTTCCCATTCCTCAGATCCATTGTCTTGGACATGCCCCTGTTGTTGGGACCGTCTCCTCCCTCTCATCCTCCCGTGGCCAAACCCTAAAAAAGGTTGTTGATTATAATCAGGGTAGAACTGTTGTGGGCCATATGGTCCCATAGGAGGTGGAAAAGGTGGTGCCGCGGCACCCCAAGGATTCGGTTGCCACCAGGATGGAAATGGAATCTGACCAAAGTTCTGATTAAATCCCCTTCAATTCCTCCTGTTGCCTCGCCCTCTGTAACTATTCTGTCCTCTGCCAGAATTAGATGAATCAGAGTCACTAGATTTGTCCTCCTAACTCGAGGTACCATACGTTGAGCCACCCCTGCGACCATTGTTGTTATAAGGTGTGGGTACATATGTATCACTCGTGTATGGGTACGTTTTTTCAAAAGTGAATTTGGCAAGGTCCTTCTTGAACTTTTCTAATTTTGCAAAGAGGATTGAGTCTTTGAACTCTTTACTCGTCTTATTGCCTTCATCCTGATTTTTAGGAAAGGCTTTACCGGAGATCGTGGTTTTTATTTGACCCTCAAGGATCTGGATTACTACCAGAATCTTGTCTGCTGTCTTTTTCGCTGTCTTTATTATTAGAACGAGCCAGTCTCGAGTACATTTCCAGGCGACTAAAGACCAGTCGCGCAAGAAATCTTTATCGTCTAAAAACAGACGTGGTGCATTCGTAACAATCAGGCCACTAGGGGCACAGTTGCCCCGCAAGTATTCGGCCATTGATATCCCATGCACACAAATCCGGGCATGGCTTTTCTTCATTGTCAAGATCTTCACCCAGCCTTCATCACCACTAGCCTGAATAGTGGGCATGAGATCTAATATGCTTGGGTTTTCAGACAAGATTGATTGAATCTCGGCTTCATCAAAAGCCAGCCCTAGATTGGTTGCCATGATGCAAACCACACTAGACTGTATGCTATTCCTGAAGGTAGATCAAATATAGTCACAGCAACCCTTTCTATACTATATGTCACACCGGGGGTTTAAAAATATTTTACATAGAATACGGCCCGCAGTATAAACTGCACAAGAACATACATACAACAAGGGAGATGAGGGCCCAAGGGGATGTTTAAAGACCTCTCACTGCTACAGCCCCTAAACAATCAATAAATCAACAAAGAGTAGCAGTGGGTCATTAACTAGCTAAATCAAATTATGTATCTGAAAAATGTAACACTCAACCAAGGATAGTGGACCTAACCTCAAACTACGTGTAAAAACGCTATCTGAGTGTAAAGTATCTTTCCTGTGTGGAAAAATACCCATCAGTTGCCGATCCTTGCCGCCCTGTTCATCATCTGGGTTCTTCCACACCGGGAAGGTAAGATTTAGATGGCCACTGTAGACAACAACTTTGTCTAAACAGTGGAACCCAGTAGGTGTTATCCTATACTAGGGTGTGAACAGACAACTGTAGAGCAGTGCAAGTGAAGAGTGAGAAAAGTGAACTGTGAAGTGAACAGATAAAATTGGGTAGTAGAAAGGATAAGAAACTTTATTAAACACCTTAGTACTCCCAAATCCAACCTTCTGTGACCATTGCTGATCTAGACACCGATGACGGCATTGCATCTCACATATGCACTATTTCTACTTTTTTCGGACATGGTCCAACTTTCACATACTGTTGTAGACAAATTCTTTGCCATCCTATCTCAGCTAATGTTCTCTCCTAACAACGAGAATATCGTTTGAAAACACGAGCACACAGCGTTCCCTGAACTCTGAATTCGACCTTCAGTTTTGATAAACAGAACTTCTAAAAACTCTGGAACTATTTTTTCCCTGAAAGCGAAATTATTTTTCCCCGTTCCCAAAATATTTACCTTTTTGGCACAAGATCCTCTGCTATTTTTAAAAACTCTAGAGACAATATTTTGACTTAGCCTCTAGCACATGTACAGTCTTGTATAAATCTGTGATGAAATGGTCTCGACCTTCTCTTCTGTATTAAGAGCCATTTCATAAATGTAATTTTCGTGATTCATTCAGTCAACATTCCAATGTACAATATATGCATTATCTGAATGATACCACTGCTTACAAAAACGTACAGTATAATACTCATTTTTCGTGTATATACCATTTGAAATGCATTTTATGTATTTTGGGGATGGATGGAAAACACATGCATAGATATGTTTAAAATTGCTTAGTATTTAGTAATGATGGACATTATACGTGGAGTGAGTGTTGTAGACGAATCTAGGACTCTAGTTAAATATTCCCGATTTATGTCCTTATGTGGTTATATCAAATCATATCCTTATATAGGCATAAGAATCATACCCATATTAAGACATAGCCAATGCAGTCCAAATACGGCAAAGCTACCCCCATAGACTCCTAGAAAGCACAACGTGTTCTTAAACAAACCAAGCCTCCAGCAGCCCGGGAATTCCCCCTGCTTCTGTATTGATTTGTCCTAGAACTCCCGGAGTCCTGAAAGAACTGCGAGTTCTTAGTGACGTCTTATGTACAACCTTACGTCAAACTCGGCACCTTCCAGGTATAAATATACCAGCATCTGCCCTAGCAAAACACACGGTGGTTTGGAGCAGATCGACTATCTACTTGCCCGACGCCCTGCTGTAGCAAGTGCTGGAGGAAGCTGAAACTCCCGCTGATGCACTGAGAGAGACGCTGTCTTTTCTCCTGCCGAGAAATCCAGCTCCAGTGTTTCCCTGTCACCCTTGCAGGTTGCTGGGAGATCGAGTCCTGAGAGAGAGATACAAGACCTCCTTCATTCTATAACCAAGGTACGGAGCTGATTAGACCCTTAGAGAATTCTTGATTTAGATTCTTGGCAGAAACTATCTTAACTCAAACTACAGCTTACTTACTCCTTCCCATGTACTAGGCTTAGGTTAGGTACACCGGGGTAGGCGTATCTTAGAAGCACCAGTTAAGTACGTTTAGTCATGATTTTATCATTGTGTATATTTTATCCATTTTAAACACCGTATGGCTTAGAAACCATACCATGCTTTTACAGTATTATTTTATAATACTCCTTTTACTGTACGCACTTTACTTTATGACAAGTATTGCGATTGTAGCAATTCACTTCTCTTGCGTGAGAAAGAAGACTGTTCAATAAATAACCTCTTTTATTGAAAACGCCCGTCTCTCTGTTTCTTTGCACTTCTGGTGAAACTAAGCATGCACGATTGACTTGAGTAAAATAGCTATCTATTGTTTCCGCGACTCTGGAGGTATACTCCTTATTCTTGAGGGAGCAAAGTTGTCATGTTTATGCGGTTGTCAGAAACTAATCCCTTCTTGTGAATTCAAGAAAGTTTCTAATGACCTCTGAGCTAGCTGGCATTCACAATTAAGTCTAACATATATTTTTTTTTTTTTTTTATTAAAACCTTTATTGTGCATGAAAAGAACAAATACGGGCCCACAACCGTCAGGTCGGACACGATACATTGAAGCATAAATGCAAATAAAACAGTTCCCCCGCGGCAAGAGATGGTGTAGCAATAATCAATAAACATCACACTAGAGCGAAACATGGCGCCGGGGAGAAGGAGCATTGAAGGTTAATTTTGAAAATTTTCTGTACGAAACATAAATCAATGAAGAATAAGAGCAAAGAATACTGAGTCCATAGAGTAGCATCATTACAGGAGCGGGAGGCATCATCACTAAAAACCACAAAGGAAATTAATACATCGGACAATATGGCGGTACTAAGAAAACCACAAAATCAGCAGCCAGCATATACGTACGTACCACCGTCAGCGCCACCCCCTCCCCACTAACCCCCAGCACGGACCCAGAACAGAAACAGGAGAAGAAAGCGCAGAAAGATAAAAATAAGGCCCATAGAAACTAAATGGAGAAAAATAAAAACCCTCCCCCCACCCTACAGCAACGCGGAGGCTACGGCCTACCCCCCCCCCCCCGGCAGAGTGTCTGTCGCCCACTAAAGAACCCGAAATATAGACAAGAAAGAAAGAAGGAAAAGAGAAAAAAGGAAAGAAAAAGAAAGAACAGCCCCAATAATCTCCCATGAAAGGGAAAGCGGGGAGGAGCCCACCACCCGTCCCCTGGCTCCGCCCACCCGCAAGGCCAACAGCGCAAAACATGACGACCGGCGGCGGCAAGAATTACAATCAAGAGAAGTCGGAAACACAAAGGCAACCCACATCATAAGCAAGGATAGCGATCCACCTCCCACATGTCTGCCCTCAGTATCACACTCCCAAACATCAATAGGGATGGAGAATCAGGCGCCAAAAACATTACCAGCAAAGCAAGTCACAAGGCACGAAGCCGGCACAGTGCACAGTAAAAGAAATCAGCACATCACAAATCTGGCTCGGTCAGCAACTAGTAACCCATCAGTCAGTAATAGGAAGCGTTCATCCCTGTCCCGTTTTTTCACGAGCACCACAGTGAATCAAAATGTCCCAAAAAAACGCAAACAGCAACCCAGGAGCGGTAAGTCGGTACAACCACCCAAGCATGGCAGCCCTGCTCAAATCCAATGATCCCATCCCGGGCAAAGAAGGAACCATCCCCATGTCACAACGCGGAGCCAAGTCAGGAGGAAAAATGGCCACATCCAACAACTCCCGAGGTGACCCCCGGGCAGTGGGGAGCATGGCTAGGGGCAAATACTCCCATCGCGGGTCCAGTCCGAAATCTTCACATCGCCCCGGAAACGTAACATCAGCAGCCTTGAAGTTTCCGAGGTCCGGAGATTCGGATCCGCCATTGTGAAACAGGGCAGCCATCTTGACGGAGACGGACGAGGAACGAGAACAGTAGAAATGTATCCGCGAATCAACAGGTCGCGAGCTCCCCAAGGCACACATGATATCTTCCACCTTGCCGATCAGGAGTTTAGCAGAGTGTGCCAGAGCGTGATGAAGGGAGAGGACAGCAGCCAGAAGATCGCCATTCCCCAAATCTACACCACTCTCCCCTTCAAGTGTGTCCCGTTGCACTACATGTCCGCCATAACACTGCAGCACCGACTTTACCAGGCTGTGTTCCATCATGGCCGCCGTTTGCGTGGGGGTAGACACTATGAAACAGGTCAGGGCATTCAAAGTGGGAAGCCAGAGTTCCAATCAATATAACGGTCACCAAGAGTGCCAATACGCTGCAACAAACGGAGGACCCAGAGAGACGGGCAAAAGTGAGCGGGAGCAGAGATTCGGGAGCCTCCCGCTGAGTTCGGCGCTCCAAAAAAGCCGGGTCTCGGCAGCCAGTAGTTAGGGCACTGGCTGCCGCGCGGTGCCTCAAACAAAGCGCCAGGCACGATTAACTCCGTACCTGCAGGAGAGCGGGGCATGCGTTGTGAAATTCGGGTACCCTTCACCAGGAAAAGTTCCGACCGGCTCACAGCGGTTGCCGGCCTCCCAAGTCGAGCACCGAGCGGCCGGCCTCACCATCCACTCGAGGTCCCGGTCCGGGAAGCGCTGCGGGCCGCATATTGCGATCCATCCTTTCACCCGCTAGCGAAAACGGCCCCGCATCAGAATTTCTCCACCGGTCGCCGCACGTCGTCACAATCACCAATCTGCCATGGCGGGCCAGGATAAACGACAGGATAATGGCAAAAGCGGAGATGACCCTCGGAGCCGAGGGACTGAGCTTCCTACCCGGACGCCATCTTGGCTCCTTCCCCAAGTCTAACATATTCAATAGAGACCTAGTCGACCTAAGTCCTACGTCTAAACTATCGTTTTTTTATTCCAATGCGCAGAGCCTATTGGGAATATAGGAACTACACTACAAGGTAGGGCCACAGCTTCTTCAGTGCCCAGACCACAGCGAAAGCTTCCCTTTCTATGGCACTCCACCTCTATTCCCTGGGGAGTAGTCTCCTGCTAAGGAAGTCTACAGGCTGGTCCAGGCCCTCTTCGTTCAGCTGTGCGAGCACCGCTCCCACACCATGCTCTGAAGCATCAGTCTGCACAACAAATTCCTTGGAGAAGTCGGGTGCCTTGAGCACGGGTGCCGTGAACATGGTGGCCTTCGGGGCATCAAAAGCCTTCTGGCAGGACTTAGTCTAGATCACCTTCTTGGTCTGCTTCCTGGAAGTCAGCGCGGTTAAGGGGGCAACAATGGTGCTATAACCCTTAACAAATCTCTGGTAGTACCCAGTGAGTCCTAAGGAGGCCCTCACCTCTGTCTGGGTCTTGGGGGGCTCCCAAGCTAGAATGGTGTCAATCATGGGTTGTAGGGGCGCCACCTGGCCGCATCCTACCTGGTGTGCCAAGTACACCACCGAACCCTGCCCAATCTGGCACTTACTGGCCTTGATCGTGAGGCCTACCCTCTGCAGCGCCTACAACACTTATTTTTATTAGTTTATTTACTGGCATTTCAAAAAAGGAAATAAAGAAAACAAAGGACAGGCACGGACATTATTAGCATGAATCAGCGACAATGCAGTATATAGACACCATACAGGAAGAATGACAGTTGCTTTGAAACAACAATCAATACTTGCATACAATAAAGGCACAGTCTCGCTTTGCGTACTCCGTTCAAGCCCACTAGGGTATAGCTAACCCATACTCCATAACCAGTCCAGGGTCCCCATGACCAGTCTAACATGGTTAACCACCTACTCTGCAGCGCGAGGGGGCGAATCCTCATGTAACCCATCCACCCTAACAGTCTCCTCAGCCTCATGCGTGTTTGATATGTCGTGTCCGGGCCTCTTCGCAAGAAACAGGGCCCAGAAGTTCTTGGGTCTATTGCGGGGAGGCAATAAGTCATTATATAATGCAGTTTGTGTACAGCAGTAGAGCATTTCTTTAGTCCACTGGATAATCGTCGAAACCGGGCCTCGCATCCAACAGAGTGCCACGCACCTCTTGGCCACAAGAAAGGCCATCTACACCAGTCGTCTATGTTCGGTCTTGATAGTCTTCGAGTACCCCAGAATAGCGAGTAAAGGAGTTGGGAGTAGTGTGAGTCCCGTAATTCTATTCACTTCCTCGTAAACTTTATTCCAAAAAGCTAGAATTCCCGGACAGGACCAGGCCACATGTAAAAAATCTGCTAGTTGAGCTCCGCATCTCTCACTGCGTGGGCTTTCTCAAAGCCCGTATCTATGGAGCCGTTCTGGGGTGTAGTAAACCCTGTTTAAAAACGTAAAGTGCAGCAGCCGGTGGCGACCATTGAGTGATATTCTTTTGGTGTTAGCACAACAGTATTGCCAGGTTTCCTCTGGTAGGTCCACCGCCAAGTCAGTCTGCCATGCTAGGCGAGGCTCAGTATATTCCGTCGTTTTCTCAGAGAGAAAGTGGCTCGATACAGGTTCATTATCAATTTTCCCGAAGACTTGGCGTTTGACATAATCATACGTCGTGATCACCGGAGGTTCCGCCATGTCATCTTCTAGCAAAACTTTAGGTGTGTGCCGGACCTTGTGAAATTGAAAGCGGGAGAGGGGGGATCGTGTGATGTTCTCAGGCTCGAGTTCGTCCCAGGTGCGGGCTACACCGCCTGAAAATAAATCTCCCATGTGGTTAATATCTAGTGTGGACTACGCTGTCAACACCCCTCCGTCCTTACATGGGGCAAGCCACGAACACCAGGCGAGGGGTGCCCTCGGGGCGTATAGAAGCGTGCAGGCCTGGGCATCCAGTATGTGATGCCAGGCATGGGTAACGGCGTTCAGGGAGTCAAGCAGGCTCGTCCGGCGGTCGCGAGGATAAGACATCAGCGCGGGCAGAGGGACTGGGGCAGCGACTATCGATTGAATTCGGATGTGCGGGATATCCACAGGGCCATGAATCCAGTGGTATGCGTGTGCGCCCTGATCAGCTCGATAATAGAGCTCCAAGTCCGGAGCATTCAGACCACCCTCTGCGTATGGGAGAGTGAGGATCCTGCACGCAATTCTGGGTTGCTTACCGGCTCAGGCACGTCGGATTATAAGCAAATGTAGTTGTTGAAAAAAACAGGCTCGATAGGACCATGGGTATATTGCTGAACAGGAACAGGAAACGTGGCAGCACTATCATTTTCATGAGGGAAATACGGCCCATCAGGGACAGAGGCAGGCCAATCCACTTGGCAATATCATCTTCGACTTTAGAGACCGCCTCCCTGAGTACCACCCCCGAGTCTGTATGTAGCGGATCCCTAAATAGCGCACCGCATCTGTGGTCCACTGGATGGGATATTCCCGTTCGAATCTTAGTGGCAGGTGTGAGCGGGAACATGAGGGACTTGTTCCAGTTTACGTGAATGCCCAAAAGTGAGCTGAACAAGACTACTTCACGCAACACAGCAGGTAGGTTTTCCTCTGGGTCGCGAACATTTAGTAATGTGTCGTCTGCATATGTGGACACAATCAACTTATATGTGGGGAACCGTATACCCCGGTGTCCATGATATTCGCGCAGTGCACACGCAAGGGGTTCAGCCACTAGCGCGTAGAGTATAGGGGAAAGGTGGCATCCCTGCCTCGTACCATGGCCAATACTGATGGGGTCAGTGATAAGTGATCCGATACGAATGCAGGCCGTAGGGGATGCGTAAAGTGTGTTTAGGAGTTGGAGGAAGAGATCCCCCGGCCACATGCTGCGTAGAACTTGTCTCAGGAAAGGCCATTCAACAGAGTCGAAGGCCTTTTCCATATCTAAAAAGACCGCGACAGCAGGGACCTCCGGGCAGGTATGCTGGAACGCCGCAAACACCGTCCCCAAATTATAAGTAAGATTGCGACTGGGGACGAAGCCTGCCTGTTCAGGGGCGACCAGTGAGGTGACCAGAGGGCTGAGTCGGTTTGCAATTACTTTTGCAAATATTTTCGCATCGACATTTAATAACGATAGTGGGCGGTACGAAGAGCAGTCCCCCGGGGGCTTCCCAGGTTTAAGAATCGCAATAAGTATCGCTTCCCGCATCGTAGGGGGCCTCTCCCCTGACTCTGCCATGTCTTCAATGAGTGTCAGTAGGCGAGGGACTAACAGGTCAGAGTATGCTTTGTAAAATGCCACTGTCAGTCCATCACTACCCGGCGCACCCCCAGCCCTCATCGCCGTTAGAGCCAACTCAATCTCATCACGCTCGAACGGTCGCACCAGGAATTCGCGGTGCAAGTTGGACAGCCAGGGCAGCTCAATATGAGTAGGGTAGTCTAGAATACGTTCCTTTGTGGCGGGGCCTCTGGAGGCGTATAATGTTGTATAATATTCTCGGAAACAGTCCGCGACCTGCTCCTCGGGTAGAGGCTCGTCTGTTTGAGGAGATCTCATGTCGGGAACTGCCCCCTTACTCCTACGTTGTTTAGTCAGCTGCGCCAATACCAACCCGGGGCGCTCCTCTTCCTCGTAGGATCGCGCGGTGGCATATTTTCCCAAGTGCTTAATCTCGGAGTCTGCCTCCTCATGGTACTTGCGCAATGTCTGAGCGAGTTCCCGAAGTAAATCTTCACTATCGTCCCATAGGCGTCTGGCCTCAATGTCCTTGAGCTTGTTCTCCAGTAGGGTCAGACGTCCCCGAATAAAGTACCCCTGCGTGTTTGGAGATGGTGACACCCCGAATAAATGCATAAAAGGCCTCCCATACCGTAAAAAACGAGTCGACCGAGCCTACATTGTTGTCAAAGAACTCCTCAATGGCTGTGGCTAGCTCCTCATTGAAGGCGGCGTCCAGCAAGGAGTAAGGAGGGATGCGCCAAGCGAATGGCGGGATGCGTTTCGCCGGCACAGCAAGTGTAATTAGAACAGGGGAGTGATCCGAGAAAGTACACGGAAGGATCGTACAGGCCCGTACCAGGGAAAGAAGGTGGGAAGTGGCCAACCAGTAGTCAATTCTAGTATGGATGTCGTGTGGTGCCGAGTAATGCGTGTATCCTCCCTGAGTCAGGTGACGTGATCTCCATACATCCTGTAACCCCAGTCGCGTCATCTCCACACCTAGCACTCTGCCGGAGGCTGAGGGGCAGCGATCAGTGCCGTCTTATCTATCCAGCGCTGGCTGTCTCATCATATTAAAGTCTCCCCCCCATAGAAGATGTCCGCCACAAAGTTCCCGGACCCTTGCTGCTAAGTTAGTGTAGAAAGCGGGATGGTCATAGTTGGGTCCATAAGAGTTCACAATGTAGAACCTCGCACCCTTCCCAGCACAGTGTGTTATTGTGTACCGTCCTTCCCTGTCCTTTTCAATTGGAGTAAACTTCAGTGCGGACTTTGGGTTAACCCACGTGAGGACTCCCCTAGCGTGTGAGGTAAATCCCACCGCATGAACATTATTCTGAAAACCTCTGTAGTGTAGTGTTGGACAGTCAGGGCGTAGGTGGGTCTCTTGTAGCAGCGCTATGTCAACTCCATGTCTCAAAAGATAGTGTAGGACTCTCCTAACTTTACGGTGGTCATTAAGGCCTCTGATGTTCCAGGTCAGCAACGTAATAGAATCTAAAGTGTCACTCTGTGGTGTCATCCCTGAGGCAGCAGTCGGTGAACGCGTCGATACCGTGGGGTCTGTGCATATGTCATCCATGCATGCCGTGCATTGTCCGTGCAAAATAGTCCGTGAAACTCCCTTGGAATCTGTAAACAATCCCTCCCCAGCCCCAACAGTGTTAAGGGGCATACAACACAAAAACCTCCCTCCAACTTGGTCATGAACACACTCCCGCCAACCCTCCCCATGCCCTCCCACGCCTGCCCAACCCCAACGTGGCCACGGTACCCCAACCTCCCTCGCAATACCCAGCATCCACCCCCCTACATCCCACAAAGATCAAACATAAGTACAAAAACAACATATAAGTGTAATGCACACCGGGGTGGAAGTAGCTCGCAAGAAATAACATGTTTCTTAGTCTGGTAAGAACCTTCCCCCCCCTAGCCTCACTGGGAAAGAGAAACGTGCGTAGCACTATTGTTCGTGAGTGGGCCTGTACCTGAGCACATCCAGACACAGTCCTTAAAGGAGCCGAAGTCTGCAGGAACCTCCGACCCGCCTCCAATATCACGCGGCCGCCATCAGGGGTCAACGAGTGTAACAGTGGATCACCACGCCACCTCTTCAGGGGGCATCTGTCAACCTCCCAGTGTAACAGGTGTGTCAAATGAACATTCTATGTGAAAGCCCCCCTGTCAAGTCCCCCCTCCCTCCACCTCCCTATAAGATACTCCGTACAGCATCACCATTCTTGTCAAGGATCACAATTAAGAGAGGACCCTCGGGGGTCAGGATAATCTACTCAGTGTCGGTAGTTTCGTGTCAAGACACCCCAAAGCAAAACGTATACTCAGCCAGCTGGCGTCTCAAGTCCAGCCTAGTCCTGCTCGTCCAAGGCGCCGCCCGCTGCCTCATCTAGCAGCTTGTTGTCCGGCAATGATCGTTGTTCCTTGCGCCAATCTTTAAGGGCCTTTTTTAGAGCTTTAGGGTCAGTGAATATCATGGCTCCACCCTGGCGGTTGACTCGCAGTTTTGCAGGGTATTATATCGCGTAGTCGGTTCCCATATCGCTTAGTTGCCGCTTCATTGGAAGAAACTGTCGCCTGGCCTCTTGCACTTTGGCCGTAAAGTCCGAAAACAGTGAGAGCGTAGATCCTTCCTATTGTAGTGGTTATTTTTCTCTAGCAAGCTTAAGCACTGTGTCCCTGTCCATATAGTTTAACAATTTTGCAAATATAGGCCGTGGAGGGGCTCCCGGCTTTGGTCTCGGGCCCAGGGACCGATGCGCCCTCTCGACCACAAACATTCCGGAGAAAGCAGTGTCACCCAGCAAGGTCTTCAGGAGCTTCCCCACAAACATCTCCATATTTCCCGTCTGTGTGGAATCTGGTAGTCCTGTGATGCGTAGGTTACACCTCCGAGAGCGGGCCTGCAGGTCCTCTTCTTGTCCTGTATGACTTGTAGGATTCTGCCCAACTACTTATGCTCTGATTCGAGGGTGGTGTGGGTCTCCTCCACCTCAGTCAATCTCCGTTCTAACATGTCGATGCGCTCCGCATGCTTATCGAACCTCTCCACCATGCGGTCCATGCGGTATGTGAGCGCATCGATCTTAGTACCCAAGGAGGCAATTCCACCCTGCAGGCTCTTGTCCATAGCGATCAGTAGTCCGCGGATGTCTTGCTGTTGGCTTTCCTCCACCAGATCAGACTCAGGAGGCCCCTCTTCCAGTGTGGACTCAGACTGCTTGGTTCTCTTGGGGCAAAACAACAGTTTAGCTTGGTTCCTGTCAACTCGGCCCATCGCAGCGTCTCCTAGTGAGCCCCCAGCAAGGACGGCGCCCCACGACTCCAGCAGCGACCTCGATCAGTAGTGCCCCAGCACAGGCCTCACCGCGACCCCCACGTCGAGGCAGGGAGCGCACTGCCAGGGGCGGCAAGTCTTCAAGCGGTCCTCAGCCCACCACCGCTATCACCTATGAAACCTCAGGGTGGTAACCACAATGATTCAGAGTCCAACACTGCCCTGACGCAGTGAACGGCAGGCCCGTGCACTGGAGGGGCTGTCGTCAGTTCTCAATATGGCGAGAATTCCAAGCCACGCGGTCTTAATCCCCTCACTCCCCATCCAATAGAGGCCTCACCATGCTGATCGCCGCCATTATGTAGCTATATCCACGGCCAGCTCAGTATTTATGAGGGGAGCCGCACAGCGCCAAGGGCGACATGTCCGTTGTGAGGGTCTTGAGGCGTACCTTGCGTCGAGAGTTAGCGCCACTAGCCGCTCCCGTTGGCAGTAGGGCAAGCAGAGTATTCTAGAATTTCTAGGCCTGGTAGAATTTTCGGGCACCCGAGTGAATGTGTGGCACAGTCCGCAGCGCTATCGCCTCCCCAGGGCCCCGCAGCTCCCGCTCCCACAGCCCCCGCGAACACCTCCTCCGACCACCGGTTCGGGATCTGCGATATCCGGGACACCAGGCCTACAGCCAGACCCGGCTCCGGCAATCCACAAAGGCCGCCGCATTCCGCCGATCACTCCGATCCCAGCGCTCTAGGCCGCAAGAGTCCGGCCAGGGTACTGGACGGAGGCAAGCGGCCCCTTTCTTCGGCACTCCTGCTCAGCAACAGATGAGGGGATTAAACAGCCACCATCGGGCTGTGTATAAGCGTGCCGTGCACAGGATATTTGACGGATTGTGTAGTGAAGCTGGGGAGCTCTCGGCTCAAGCGGCCATCCTGGTCGCAAGCTAGCTCCGCCCCGCGCCTACAACACTTCACTAAGGTGCTGCAAGTGTTCTTCCAGCTGGAACTGAACACTGCCATGTCATCCAGGTAGGCGGCACTGAAAACCTCCAGCCCAACCAACACCTGGTTGACCAACCTCTGAAAGGTGGCGGGGGCATTCTTCAACCCAAAGGGCATCACCCGGAACTGGTTATGTCCTTCGGTGGTTGAAAATACTGACCTCTCCTTGGCCCCATTGGTTAAGGCAATCTACCAGCACCCAGACTTTAAATTAAACGTGCTGAGGAACTTGGCAGCTCCCAACCGATCAATGAGCTCATCAGCTCTGGGGATGGGGTGTCTCTCAGTCCTGGTGACGGCAATGAGCCCACGGCGGTAGTCCACACAAAGACGCAGTTTTGGAGTGGCACTGGGTGCAGCAGCCTTTGGGACCAAGACCACTGGGCTGGCCCAAGGACTGTTGGAAGGCTCAACCACCCCTAACGCCAACATTTTAGGGACCTCCTCTTTGAGGCTGGCCTTGACCCAATCAGTCAACCTGTAAATCTTGTGCTTCACAGGGGGGCTGTCACCTGTGTTCATGTCATGGGTTCACCAGTGAATAATACTGGGGATCAGGGAGAATAGTGGGGCAAACTGTCCCAAAAACTGGTGACAGTCGTTCTGCTGCTCTGCGGTAATTGTAGGTGAGAGGATCACACCCTCCACTGACCCATCACCTTCCTTGGCATAAAGAAGGTCAGGGAGAGGCTCACTCTCCTCTTCCACCCCGTCATTTGTCGCCAGGAGCATGCTCACGTCAGAGCTCTCGAAGTGGGGCTTAAGGTAGTTCCCGTGGAGGACCCTCATACGGTTCCTGGGAGCCTGTAAATCCACCAGGTAGGTGACATCACTTTTGCACTCCACCACCTCAAACGACCCAGTCCACTTGTCCTGCAAGACGCGAGGTTCCACTGAGGCCATGAACCATACTTTTTGTCCAGGTTCAAATGCGACCAGAGTGGCATTCTAGTCATACCACTTCTTCATTTCTTCCTGGCTTTCTTCCAGGTTCGCCTGAGCAAGTTTCCTGAAGCGGGCAGTTTGATTTCGGAAGGCCAGCATGTAACTAGACACATCCTGGGGAGTTTTCCTGGGAGCTTCCTATCAGCCTTCCTTCATCAAACTCAGATGTCCTCTCACATGGTGACCATACAGAAGCTCAAAGGGAATGAAACCAAGAGACTTCTGTGGCACCTCCCTGTATGCAAAGAGAAGGCACGGCAAGAGGACGTCACACATGCACCTCATGGGTTCTGTTAGACCCTTGATCATGCCCTTCAAGGTCTGGTTGAAACTCTCTACCAGACCATTACCTTGTGGGTGGTAAGGACCGGTGACTTGTAAGTTGCACCACACTACTTCAACAGGGATGTCATATACTTAGATATGAAGTTGGTCTCCCTGTCAGAAACCACCTCACTGGGAACCCCACTCGGGAAAAGATCCCCATTAACGCCTGGCCCACCACTGACGCCGTCGTTGTCCTGAGAGGGATTGCCTCTGGGTACCGGGTGGCACAGTCCACCAAGACCAGGATGTACCTGTTGCCCATGGCGGTCTTGGGATCCAGAGGCCCCACAATGTCGTTCCCTACCCTTTAAAAGGGTGTTCCAACAACTGGAAACAGTTGGAGAGGAGCTTTGACCTTCCTCCCACTATTACCACTTTCCTGGCAAGTTTGGCAAGACTGTCAATGTCCATCTGACTACCTTCACATTTGGGGCCAGAAGAAGTGGGTGACAAGCCTGTCAAAACTCTTGTCCTGCCCCAAATGTCCTGCCAAAGGCACGTCATGAGCCAGACCCAGTAGGAAGGTCCTGAAACTCTGGGGTACCACCAGCACACGGGTTGACCGAGGCTCAGCAACCTTAGGCTCACTATACAGGAGATCATTCTCCCAGTAGATCGAATGTGATCCGAACTGATCGCCAGCTGCCTGGGCTGCAGCCGCCACCGCAGGCCCTCTAGAGAAGGGCACTCTTTCTGCTCCTTGCAGAATTCATCCCTGGTGGGACCCCCTTATTGCTGCCAATGGGTCAGCTCAAAGATGTCCCCCCAGTTCAGCTACCTGCTTCACTGTAGGCACCGGGGCGTCCCACTCAAGGTCCACCTCCTCCCAGTCCGTGGGTACTGCAGGGGCTGGTTCCCCGCACCCCTTGCCCCTTCTCTTGACAGGGACTTGGGCCACTGTTTCAGGCTCCAAGTCCTTCCACAAGGACTGCTCCAGGCCGTTACCTAGCAGACAATCTACAGGCATGGAAGCGCTCACAACCACCCTCAAGGGACCTGAGACCCCCCCCCCCACTCGAAGGGAACCTGCGCCACCAGACACTGGCGCTCTGAATTGTCTGCCGTAATTATTTGGTGGAATACCCCTGGGACTACCTGCTTCTCCGAGACCAGGTGACACTGGACTGAGGTCACACTGGCTACAGTATCTCTGAGAGCCTCTACCCTTTTCCCATTGATGGTCACCCAGGTGCTGCATTTCTTTGTGTTAGGGAGCACCTGGTTTCCTGGGACCCTCTCACTGTCCCCTGATGAGACGAGGGTCATTTCTGCGGGGTCCCCACCCTCCCGTGGGTACTACTCCTCCTCAAGCTCTACACTAGCCAACACTTTGGACTGCCCACCAGTGGGTGGCTGAGCCCTCTTTGAACACCTAGAGTCCCCCTTCATATGCCCCACCTGGGCACATGCAAAACACTTGTGGGGGCCGGTCTCGGCAGGCTTTCCTGACGAGACCCCTTGTTTCTTTTCTCCGGGGGGATGGGAACCTTTACCTTGGGTATTAGTTTAGGGCCCTTTGGAGAACTCCTGTGCTTTACCCTTGTCCACCCCCTACTTTTCTGCTGGGGATGCTGCTCACCTTTAGCTGAGTCTCCCCAACTGCCTTCTTGTGGACCATGGTTCTCACCAAGCGGTCCGCCACCATAGCAAGCTTCCTGGGGGTCAGTCAGCTTACTATCAACTAGGTGCTGCGCAGATCTGCAAAACATAGACTAGACAAGTGCTCCCATGCAATCAAATTGTAGAGCCCCTGAAAATCTATCACATTACTGCCCTGCACCCAGCGATCCAGTCACCGGCAAAACACATCCACACATTCCACCTAAGTGTTGGCATCAGACTTCTTACTGGACCTGAACTGATTCCTGTACTTTTCAGGAGTAAGACCATACTTAGTGAGAAGGGCGTACTTCATGACTGGATAGGTGAGGTGATACCCCTTACCCAAAGTTATTGAAGTATCCCTTGCTTCTTTTGGGAAGAGAGGCCCCAATCTCGCTCCCCAATTCTCCTCAGGGACCCCATTCATGTGGATTGCTGCCTCGTACCCCCGAAACCACCTTTGTATGTCATTCTCCTTCTTGAATTCCTTGTCTACATTCTTAGCGATATGCACAATTCTGTCTGCCTGTCTTGACGGGTTGCTGCCACCCTCTGAGCTGGCTCTACTCCGATCCAGCTCCTTTATCCTAATCTTGTGATCCAACATCATCCTTTTCTCATCCATGGCTAACTTTAGCTTCTCTAGTTCCACTGCCACTCTCCTTGCTTCCTGCCTGTACTCCATCTCTTCTGGGGACAGGCCACTGCTGCCTTGCCTGGAGGGTTCGCCCCTCCCAAAAGCACATCCACCCTAGAAATAGGCTCCTCCGCCTCTTCACTGAGATCACCAGACTGCTCACTGGCATGTCTCGCTGCTACCCAGGCCCTCAGCGCTTTTTGTATAGTAGCTTGTCCTTTCTAGTGAGGCCTCTGACTTGGACATATAGGTTTTTGCAAATTGATTTCAATTCCCTAACATTGTAGGTTTCCAACCTATCCTCCTCAAAGGTAATTTCCAGGGATGCAACGAATAATGCTCTTGAATCCTGCATGATGAAGTAGCAAGTTCAACCTGGCAAGATCAAAAATAAAAAGAATCCACAGGATGTGTGGTCCATACAATGGTGGGGAGCACACGGTGTTCTTTAAATATCCCTCACCCACCAAAAGGGTGTCCTTGGTGTCATGCTTCATCATAGGGGTCTTAGCATCCCTCTACGGAACGCGGCGTGCTACTGACAAACAACTACGCGGGAGCACTGATTTTGAATCAATGTGTGGTTTGTGAGGGTATAGAATAAGTGAATAGTGGGGACAGAAGGTGAATAATTGTGTGAATGTTAAAAAATACCTGGCATATGATGTCTAAAAAAACTTTAATGGGCCTCCGTGCTGGTATTGTTAAAAGGAGTTTGGTGGAGGTATTTTGTATTTAATGTTCACTACCTCTCGTGTGCGTCGACATTTTTCGAAGCAGAGGCTTCTTCAGTGTGCACAGATCCCCACCTTACTCACGTCAGGGTGTCAATTGGCGAAAATATACCAAAACACTGTATGTCTATTAAAAGTAAGAAAGAGACTAAAGGTGCCTACTTGTTTGATTCTTACTCAAAAGTACCTGCAATGAGGACCTGAAATGAAAAGGAAAAAGAACACAAGGAAGGAGAAAGAATATACATGTGGTATTTTAGTAATAATATCCAGCATGATAGGACAGTGACCTAGAAAAAGTGAAAGCATTACTCTCTAGGCATATTATGTCATCCTATTTCAGTGTAGTGCCCTGTAAAAAAAGACAAGTACAAGACAGACTCACACAAACCATAAAGCACACACTCTATTCAAATTCCACTAGTTGTTGTTGTAGTCTAGGATTCACATAAGTTTATTTAAAATTTTATATAGCGCGCAGTTACCCTTGGGAATCCCAGCGCTTTTCCAGACACCATCAGATAATAAAAACGGCAAGATTAGTGCAGTCAAGCAGGAAACAAGTGAGTTTTAAGACATTTGCGGAATCGCAAAGTGCAAGTCTCGGCGCGCAATTCAAAAGGAAGCGAGTTCCACAGCTTCGCTGTGTTAACAGAAAACCTTCTCCCGCCAGTACGGGCCCTTTTAACTCTGGGGACTAAGAGAAAGTGTTTTTGATCAGAACGCAACGTTCTGCTCGCTTTATATGGGACCGCTAAATTCCTAAGTAGTGGGGGGCCCTTCCCCAGGAGGATTTTGTGGGCTGTACAGAGTGCTTTAAATTTGACTCTTTCCCGCACTGGCAACCAGTGCAACGCCTTTAGAGCAGGTCTGGCAGACTGTGTCCTGGGAATGCCCATGAGCAGCCTTGCTGCCGCATTTTGGACCTGCTGGAGTTTGTTCAAAGTGGATTCCAGAGCGCCCAAAAAGATTGCATTACTGTAAGCCAGTCTTGATGTGATCAGACCCTGGATTAACAATTGTTTGAGTTAAAAAGAAGAATGTAAAATAATGATTACTTGCTACAATTTAGTTGGCTGGCATCATGAGCCTGAAAAACTGAGGGAGCACGTGCTTAATAGCAACCTGTAACATGAGGCGCAAAGGACATATAGTTTTAGTTTGCATTCATTGTATTACTCACTTGATTAGCCTGTAGTCTTGTTGTTTGTATCTCGGCTATGCCGCACTTACGAAACAGAAGTTTCACAAATGGCCAACTATCCCGTCCGCGGCTCTGTGGTTGTATGTGGAGCGCGGTGGGGCTCGGTTAAATATCCCATTTAATTTGATAATTGGAGAAATCATCCAGAGTTGTCCGGAAGCGCCCAAAAGCCATCTATGGTATTTCTGGTCATCGCGCCTCTCGCGATTGCTCCGTTATGAGACAGTGCCTCATATAACATGCGTACTTCGTTGCAGTCCCAAAACTACTGAGAGGGCGCGGGATGTCCTACGATTGCTCCATTAGGCTGATCATGCCTCCAGTTACATGCGCATCAGGCAGCTGTTCCATTTTCACTTGGCAGACGCGCAGAGTGAAACGGAGCTTACTAGCCATGCGTGATAGCCGGATGGCTCGCACATGCGCATCGTTATAACAAATCTTAGGCAATGCAAGTGCTATGTCAAGCTGTGCCAAAAGAAAGGCTGAGTTTTAAATGAAGCGATGGGAAACAACAATAAATTTATGATATTCAAGTGGTATGAATGTTACCCAAATCGCAAGGGTATGACATATGTTGACAAATTCCCCCCCAAAATTTGATAAAAAGGGGAATGTATTTACAGGGTCGTTGACCATTGTCCCATAACCGATGGTCATGATGTAAAGACCAACTAAGAGGTTTGGGGTGTACATGTTTAACCATTCTTCGGGGGTTGGGGGGGTTCCCATGGAATAAAACACATAGTTTGAAAAAGATAACCCCATATGTCAAGCTAGCAAAGCTGACCACAGCATATCATTCAGCCCAGCAGTATTGGTCCCAAGGTGAAACACCCAGCGTTGTTCCTTTTCAAAGAGGCCATTTTCTGCAGGTAGCTGTTCTATTATTGTCCAATTAAGATCATTCACTGTATGTGTCTCAGTAAGAAAATGGTACGCCATTTGAGTCGTGCTCTTTTTACCTCACATTACTTTTGTGTTCTCCAATTCTAATCTTGGCTGGTTTTGACGTCATGCCAATATATTCAAGGTCGCACAGGCATGGGTTCATATACACAACATTCTTCCTGTTGCAGTTGATGAATTTCCTTTGTTCCCATTCACTTCCATTCTAGAATTTTAGTTGTCTACTCTTTTTTGTTAAGTTTCAGCTGCTGCAATTGCCATAGGGATGATGTCCCTGGGCCCATTGTACAGTAACTTGCTCTGGTTGGTTTGTTCGTGGCTGGGTATGGACCAGGATGTCTTTGAGGTTCCTGCCCCTTCTGTGGGTGAACAGCGGTTTCTCCAGGTTAAGGTCGCCGCACACAAGGGTCCTCCAGTGTTTGTTCACAATTTTAGAAATATCGTTGGAGTGGGTATTAAATGTGGTTACACAGATTGGTCTTTTGTTAGGTTAGTTTTGTACCCTATCTTACAACAGTGCATCCCTGTTATTATTCTGTGCCCTTTTCATGGCTCTGTCTATCACTGGTGCTGGGTACTTCCGGTTATGCAGCTTGTTTTTGAGGTCCACTGCTTATGCCTTGAAATCCCTCAAATCAGAGCAGTTCCGTCTAAGAAGGAGGAACTGGCCATAGGGGAGATTTTCACGTAAGTGTCGTGGATGGAAGCTATCATATCTCAGTAGGCAGTTTCTTGATGTAGGTTTGAAGTGAGTGGTAGTCTTCAGAAACCCCTCTTCTGGGTAGATATTGAGATCTAGAAACACCATTATGTCATGTGATGCAGAGCTGGTGAATTTTAAAAAGGTGTTCTGTGTGTTGAGCCATACCATGAAGTGTTCAATGGATTGATAATCACCTTCCCAGATGACAAAGACATTGTCTATGTAGCAGCGCCAGGTTTTTATGTTGTGTTTGTAGGGGTTACTTTGGTGGAGGATTCTGTGAGCCTCTACATGGTGAACATAGAGCCCAGCCAGACTGGGAGCAAAAGTGCTCCCCATGCTGGTCCCGTGGCTCTGTAAGTATAGTGTTTTATCATACTGGAAGAAATTCTTTGTGAGTGCCATAGTGATGCACTCCATCACAACATTCCTCGGGGTCTGGTATTCCCATGGTGTGGAAAACAAGATCTCCTCTATGATATTAAGTGTTTCGTCATGAGGCAAGCTGGTGTCCAGACTCAGTAGTTGTTGATTGGTAGGATTGAAAGGTAAATTCTGTAAAAGCTGAAGTACTGCTTTAGTATCTTTCAAGTAGGTATATGTAACTTGGACCAGAGGAAGTAAAAAGGCTTCCGCAAATCTGGACAAAGGTTCCAAAGATCAAAAATAGGCAGAAAAGAAAAAGAACCAGTATGTGGCACGTAATGGTCTGCGATATGGTAGTAGTGAATGCCAATCACTGTAAGTCAAGTGCAAACGCAAGTCCTATCCTCACCGCTGACAACCAGTGTTAGAAATGGGCAAGGGTTTGTACCTTTGTCCTAATAGGGACCCTTCTTCCTAGTCAGGATAAGGGAGTTACACTCCTAAAATAACTCCTGCTCACCCCCTTGGTAGCTTGGCACGAGCAGTCAGGTTTATCTTATAGGCAGTATGTAAAGCATTTGCACATAACCAACAGTAATACAGTGTAAGCACTACAAAAGGACACCACACCAGTTTAGAACAATATCCAATATTTTTTTATACTTGAGACAAGACCAGAAACGATAAAAATCCACAATAGAGTACTTCAAAATCTTCATTTATCAAAATATGCTTTAAAAATAATTCCTTGATGTCGATAGCTTTGTCCAGGGCTATCACAGCGTCGTGAGCAAACAAATCAGAACAGTTCTGGCTGACTGTGGCGTCACGGGCCAGCTACGGTGCCGGGAAGACCTGCAAACAGTGCCTTTTAGAAATGCAGGGCGTCAATGACCTCCTGTTGGGCTTCTGAAAACACGGCGTCCGCAGGCGTCGGTTCCGGAGGTCGGGCCCTTGAATTCACACACGTTGCAGGTCGATCTCCTCTCTGATGGAGTCCGGAACGCTAGCGTCGGCAGGTGTTGTGTGCTGCGGTTCGAAGTGCAGCGGTGCGTCGTGCGGTGCCCTCAGGTCACGGTGCGAGCAGCGGCTCAGTAGCAGCGTCAGATAACATCGTCATTGAGACCAGGGTCGCGGTGCGAGATGAAGGTGGTGCTAGTCACGGTGCTGGCAGGTCACTGTGCATGCAGCGGTGTCATCGTTGCTGAAGCCTCGTCGGCTGAAGGGATGAGGGCGATGCATTGTGTAACTTTACGAGGGGGACCCTCGAAACTACGGTGCAAGCAGCAGCGTCTATTTCGGCTTGGAGCGGCATCATCGGGGATACCTAGGCATCATTGTAAAGCGAGGCGGTGCGGCGTGCGGTGCCTACAGGTTGCAGTGCGAGCAAAGACTCTGTGGTGGCGTCAACAGGTGAGACCAGGGTTGCGGTGCAGTGTTGTGATGGTGCCCTCTGTGATGCCAAGGCATCATCGTGAAGCGGAGTGGTGCGGGATTGCAGTGCCCACAGGTAGTGGTGTGAGCAGCGGCTCGGTGGCAGCATCAGCAGGTGTCGTCGGTGAGACCAGGGTCGCGGTGTGGCGGTGCCTTCAGGACACTGAGTCGGCAGCGGCATTGTAGACGTTGTTGAGTTGCTTTTCTGCTGTTGCAGCACAAAACACACAGTCCCCAGTGCTGAGGGCAGAATAGCTTGAAGTCTTTGCTGTTCCTGAGACTTCTTGAACTGGGGCAAGCTCTACCTCAAGCCCTTGGAGAAACTCACAAAAGTAGATGGCAGAAAGTTCAGTCCAGTCCTTTCACTGCCCAAGACAGAAGCAGCCACTGCAGGCCAACACAGCAAAGCACACAGCAAAGTGGTAGTCCCTCCTCACAGCGTCTCCAGCTCTTCTTCTTGGCAGTATTCTGTATACAAAAGAGTTTTAAAGTTCAGGGCCTCAATATTTATATCCAAAATCCTTTGATCTCTTAGGCAGACAGTGTCTGTGCCCAGCCAGAAGCAGTTCTGCCTTCTCTGGTGTGATTTATTGGCAGGAGGTGGAGACTGCATTGTCAGAGGCAGACCAGGCTCTTTGAGGTACAGGGAAATCTCCTCCCCCTTCCCCTGTGGCAGCCCAGGTCTATTCAGCCCTTTCCTGACCCTACCTAGACTATCTGGAGCCACTCCTGCTCCCCAGCTTTCTGTCATCCAAAACCCAGATAGGCAATCCACGTTTCAGCATAGGCATTCGGGATGACTGAGCGAGAAAATACCTACTCTCTAAAAGTGGTATTTTTAAACACAGAATGTAAAAATCACCTTCACTAAAAGATGCATCTTTCGATTCTGAGCTCAGGCGTACTAAACTTTATTTTCCCCCCTAGTTCCCAGGGCCAGTTATGTTTACGAGATGTTATAAACAGACTTCCCATTCTATCCTATGGGGAACAGGTAGCCTTGCAATAGTGACAAGCATTGGCATAGCCAATAGGTCTAGCTTTTGGGACCTTATAAGTGTTTAGCCATGCAACCGTTGATGTTGTTGCACAAAGGATATTGTGCTGCATAACGGCGAGCTGTGAACCTGATAAGTGTTAGGACCGTGCGTAGGGCAGGGGGGTAAGCACGGCCAGCTTTGAACCTGATGATAAGTGTTACGACAGAGCGGGGGACATTGGGATAAGCACGACGAGCTTTGAACCTGATGATAAGTGTTCGGACAGAGCGGGGGCAGGGGGGTGAGCACGGCGAGCTTTGAACCTGATGATAAGTGTTAGGACAGAGCGGGGGCATGGGGATAATCACAGCGAGCTTTGAACCTGATAAGTGTTCGGACAGAGCTGGGGCAAAGGGGGGTAAGCACAGCGAACTTTGAACTGGATGATAAGTGTTATGACAGAGCGGGGGACAGAGGGGGTAAGCACGGCGAGCTTTCAATCTGATGATCAGTTTTAGGACAGAGGGGGGACAGGGGGGTAAGCACGGCGAACTTTGAACTTGATGATCAGTTTTAAGACAGAGCGGGTGGCTGGGGGGTAAGCACGGGAAGCTTTTAACCGGATGATCAGTGTTAGGACAGAGCACGGGGCAGGGGGGTAAGCACTGCGAGCTTTGAACCTAAAAATAGAAAAGCAGGGATGTAGAAAATTAGAGAAACTTTGGAGACGGACAGGTAAGTAGGAAGATAAGAATCGTTACCTAGAAGTAATGACTTCCTACTACAAGAACATAAAAATAGCTAGAAAAATAAGTCTTACAACCCAAATTGAAGAGGCAGGTAACTCCACAAGAGAGCTTTTCAAAATTATTCAGACCTTTACCAACCCTGAAGTGTGCGAGAGCCCGGACACTTTTACCCAAGTTCTATGCAATGATATATCTCAGTTCTTTGAGGACAAAATAGAAGGGATATACAAAAAAATTACTGCAGTCTCAGATCCTCTGGAAACTGAGGTTCTTGAAATATCCCCTATGCTGACCTCTGGAAAAACTCTTCAGGCAATCCCAGAAATAACTATTAAGGATCTGATTACACTTACTAACCAAATAAAGACTGGCTCTCCTACTGACCTGATACCCGCCAAATTTATCTCCCCTTTAATTGAGATAGTAGGACTTCCCATCCAGAAATTGCTCAATCTCTCCTATGCTGAGGGTCTGCTCCCATCAGCCTGGAAGGAAGCGGTAGTGAATCCCATACGCAAAAACTCCACCTTGCCCTGGTCAGAACTCTCCAACCTTCGCCCGATTTCTCTCCTACCTTACATCAGCAAACTGGCAGAGAAACACGTTAATACCACTCTTTCCAGCTTTATCGAGGCGACAGGGGGCCTGGACCAATCACAATCTGGGTTCAGGCCCAACCACAGCACTGAATCAGCCCTTCATTCTGTGACGGATCAGATCAAAATGTCACAGGATAGAGGTGGCTCCATGATTCTAGTGCTGTTGGACCTGTCTGCAGCCTTTGATACCGTGTCTCATAACATCCTTCTCAGCCGTTTGCAGGGAGTAGGAATTGGAGGCCTAGCATTATCATGGTTGGAGAGTTTCCTTTCCGGGAGATCACAATCTATCAGCTTGGGCCCCTTTCGTTCCATCTCCAGGGGGCTCACGAAGGGGGTGCCACAGGGCTCATGCCTTAGCCCTACATTGTTTAATGTATATGTGGCCCCCCTTGCTGAGATTGTGCGGAAGTATGGGTTCACACCGATTTCCTACGCTGATGACACCCAGCTCCTCTACCCTTTCAGCTCCCTTGACTCTAAAGTCAAGGAGAACTTTGCTGAGGGTATGAGGGCGGTGTCACGTTGGATGGCGATGAACTGCCTCCAATGCAATGTAACAAAAACGGAGGTCATGCTCTTTGGCAAAGCAAGTATCCTTTGGTCCCCTGACTGGTGGCCAATAGATCTCGGCCCAGCACCTACATCTAAACATCATGTAAAGAATCTTGGGGTGAAGTTGGACCAAAAGCTGACCCTGAAGGAACACACCAATTACATCGCAGGACTGTGCTTCCACACTATTGGCCTACTTAGACGTGTCTTTCCATATCTCCCTGCCACCTACAGAAAGACACTTGTGCAGGCATTAGTGACCAGTCGTCTGGACTACTGCAACGGCCTGCTGACATTAGCAAATGCTGATGCGGTAGGTCGTTTGCAGGTGGTCCAGAACACGGCAGCAAGACTGGTCATGGGTGCACCAGCTAGGACTCCTTCTAAACCCTTGCTGAAGGAATTGCATTGGCTCCCTAGACGGCAGCGCATCAACTTTAAGATCTGCTGCACGGTTCATAAATGCATTTATGGAGCAAGTCCTAAATACTTGTCTCAATCCCTGGAGCTATATCAGCCCAGTAGGTCTCTTCGTTCAAGCAACCAAGCCCTTCTAAAAACCCCGGCCACAAAGAAATCCAGACAAGGAGATCGGGCCTTCTCCTCAGTTGGACCTGCCCTGTGGAACAAACTTCCCCCCGATGTCAGAACAACTATTAATTATCTATCCTTCAGGAAAACATTAAAAACCCTCCTTTATCAAGAAGCATTTCTGTCCACATAATCTCTCTAAGATGTACTGCCTGATAATCCTTTAGCTGGCACAGCGCGGAGATACCCTTACGGGATTGATTCCAGCGCTATAGAAGAAATTAAAATAAAATAAATAAAATAAGTGTTAGGACAGAGAGGGGGATAAGCACTGCGAGCTTTGAACCTGATGATCAGTGTTAGGACAGAGTGAGGGCAGGGGGTAAGAACGGTGAGCTTTGAACCTGATGATAAGTGTTGGGACAGAGTGGGGGGCAGGGGAGGTAAGCACGGCGAGCTTTGAACCTGATGATCAGTGTTAGGACAGAGGGGGTAAGCACGCAAGCTTTGAACCTGATAAGTGTTAGGACAGAGCGGGGTGCAGAGGGGGTAAGCACTATGTATTAAGGGTAAAGTGTCCGCTTCTATGACATACCTAAAAGTGCTGGTTGAGAAGCTTGCAATAGACCCAGCCTCCATTCCCCTCTGGAAAAAAAAGGGGGGGGAGGAGAAGAGAAGAGCTGCAGAGTCTGACCTTGAAGGCTAGAGGTGGGGGCTAGAGGAGCGAGCAGCCAAGTGTAGAAAGGGATACAGGGACACTTGTTTTCAAGAAATTAAATGCACTGTTCATGTCCTATTGACAAACTTCCATGGCATCAATAGTGGTGAGGCTTGCAAAAAGGATCAGTTTCCCTCCTCCCTGTCCAAAGGGAGGGATCGAATAAGGAAAATGGAATGCAGAGGGAGGAGAGAACAGCCAGGGCCTGTGACCCAGTGACCCATGACGAGAGAGGAAAGCCATATGGCCCTCTGCTAGTAAGCATGTGCCCATGCACATGCACGCCAGCTCTAGGCCACAGTGGTAGCATTTTCTGAAGCCCTTACTAAACGTCTCGCCAGAGCACAGTGCTTGTGCTGCTCTAGGCTCTACCTAAAAAACAAAATGGGCTGTAATTCACTATCAGGACATGCCACACAGACCGGGCAGGTCCTACCTTTCACATACACTGCACCCTGCCCACGGGGGTACCGTGGACCTACCTTAGGAGAGACTGACATGTAGAAAAGGGAAGGTTTAGGGACTGGCAAGTGGGTGCACTCGCCAAGTTGACATGGCAGTTACAAACTGTGCGCAGACTCTGCAATGGCAGGTCTGAGTTACCTTTTTTGGGCTACTTACGTGGGTGGCAAATTGGTGCTGCAGGCCACAGGCCCATGTACACTCAGTGCACTTTACTAACAAGTAAATCAAATACCAAATCCTGGAAACACCAATCCATAACACAATTTACCACAGGAGAACGTGCACTTTACAACTGAGCAGCAGTGAGAAAAGGGCACAGAAACACTACGCCAGCAAAAACAGAGTCAAAACCAGGAGAGCAGAAAGCAAAAACTCAGGGGAAACACACCAAAAGATGCCAAGTCTAACAACAGTGAATAAGCACTCAAGAAATTTTCAGTCTTTAAATTTTCAATCTATTATGCTATTTCCCTCAGAACCACCTCACATGATGTGCTGCTAGAGAATCATTCCGAGAGGATGAGTCTGTGGGAAGAAGAAACAATTTGAATAATTCATCTTGAGTAACATTCTTTCTGGTGAATACGCGGTCCTTCCGCAGATACCGCATCAACCAACCACCCCCTGGTTTCATTTAGTATAAGGGACTGATTGTCAAAATTTGAGGTAAATTTGTTCTGTTTCTGATTTTAAGTTTTATAGTTTTAGTTTACCTTTGTAGTACAGATAACAATGCACAACCAAACATACTACTTGGAGAATAAACATTTTAATAAATTTTTTGAGGTGGAAGGGGGGGAATGAAACTGCATATAATGTGGTGTAGGCTAAATGTACACAGTGCTCACATGTGATGCCCACTGTGATCCGGTCTTATCTGTGCTTTTCACATTGTGTTTTATGACATATGACCCTAACATCAAAAAAATAATACACGTAAGGCTTCAAAATCTGCTTAGTCAATGGTGTTTCAGTCCCTTCTTGGTTTGGTATCATCATCAGGACTCAACAGGAAATAAAAGGAGCCCAAAAACTTTAGAAGAAACTAAGAATATGCCAAAGGACTGGCTGCATCAAAAATCAAATTGCTTGCTTGCTCGGCTAACAGCCGAGCAAGATGGCTGCTTAGTTGAAGAGCTCCGGGGACGGTGTAGCCCTTCGCATTAATCCGGACATTTATCCGCTAACCTACGATACTCCAAGGGCCTGAGCTGAGGTCCGGGCGGCGCTGATCGGCAAAATCACGGAATAAATCAACAATTAAACACTCACCTTCTTCCCAGACTATACAGTAGCGGTTTCCCGACATAGGCGCAGTTTTTTGGAGGTGAAAAAAGCACTGCGAGCGCAAGAATTTCCCTATTCCATGCTGTTTCCCGCCCGGCTCAGAGTGGTGGCAGAGGGCAAGACATGGTTCTTCGAGACTCCGGAAGAGACATACGATTGACTTGAAGGTTGGAGACGAGCTGACAAACCACGACGCGGAACTAGGGGCCGTTGCAGCCGAGACAAGGAGGAAAACGCAAGTAGCCAAGCAGCAAGGCGCCCGGACCCGACCCACTCTCCATGGTCAGACGCGGTTGAGACCGATCATGGGTAATCCTGCGAGCCCGATACTGCCCGGGAGATAACTCCCATCACGACAAAGCAACGGTCATCCCGACCTTGGACACTAGGCCGAGGCAGGCCATGGAGGGGAGGAAGGACTAAGACCTCCACTGGACTCTTTACCCCCGTCAAGCAAGTACTATGGTTGGGATTGGGGAGAAGCACTCTGCTGAGTTGGGAAGGCGGGCGTTTTTTAGTCCGTTAAGCAGGGAGGCAGGGAGGGAAGGGGGGATAATGGGGAGGGAAGCTTGTATTCTGTTCAGCATGGTTCTAGTTTGTAGTTGCAGTGATGATAGAGCAGAGAAACGTTTGATCAGCGGCTTATTGATGGAGTTGGTTAGACAGCAGTTCCCGGTATCCATACACCGCAACCATGGCATTAGGTTTGCAACCTGAATGTACCCCGACCGCAACCCAAGAGGCTCCAATAACCCCTTTAAAGTTTGTAACGTGGAACGTCCGAGGGCTGGGAGACAAGATAAAAAGGGGTCTGGTACTGTAGGCCCTGAAACGCCACGGCCCCGCATTGGCGCTACTGCAAGAGACGCACCTCACAGGGACGGCATGTAAAGCAATGGACAGATGGGGGTATAAAATTGCAGTACACTCCGAGTTCTCCTCGGGTTCCAGGGGGCCAGGCATTTTGGTAAGGAAAAAGTCCCCCTTTATAGTTCTTCAGACTAAGACGGACGACCGGGGACGGTTCGCAGCACTACAGGGTCAGTGGGAAGGCAGACTCATTAATGTAGTATCAGTATACATCCCACCAGCACTGCACACAGTAGCATTCCCAGCGCTCAGCGACTTCCTCTAAGCACTGCCAGAGGGGGACCTTGTCATTGGGAGAAACTTCAACGCAGTAATAGACACCACCGTAGATAAATACCCGGCTAGTCTTCCGACACCGGGATCCTCTCGCCTAAAAGTTTTGTGGAAGCGATGGGACTCGATGTTTGCAGGCACACACATCCTACGGCTTGCCGGTACACGTACCACTCCACTGTACATAACAGTCTGTCTGGGTTGGACTATTTCATGACGCTAGACGCCAGCCTATAAAATGTAGAGGAGGTAGAAATCAAGCCCCGGGGCTTCTCAGATCACTCCCCAGTGATACTTACTTTCTCCTACTGCCAAAGGTCTCGCCAGAGATTATGCCCCATTTACCCCGGTTATCTCCGTGTTCCCGAAATTCAAAAAGAACTCCGTAAAGCCACAAAGCATTTCTTTGCAGAGAATACTGCATCGGTTGCGTCGCCATCCATAGTATGGGAAGTGTACAAAACCGTCCTTAGAGGACATGCAATAGCATCAATCACAGGACACAAGCGGGCACAACAGAGGGAACTGTTAGATTTAGAATTAGCACTGCAGGCAGCTGAAACAGATCACACTGCAGACCCCACACCGGATAAGGCACACACTGTGCACCTTCGGCAACAGCAGCATACGGACTACCTGCGAGAGAGGACGGTGGTCAACCTGACAGCGTCCAGACATAAGATATATGATGTAGGTGATAAAGCTGGGAAAATGTTAGCCTGGCTTGATTAGCAGGAGAGTAGCGCTAGGGGTATACAACATATACGGCAGGCGGGGGGACAACTCACGACAGATCCAGAAACAATTGTGAGTACACTGGCAGATCATTTCCGAGTAGTCTACACACCGACCTCAGGTGTGATGGAGGCAGAGGTTGCGGAATCCCTGCGAACGATTAAGATGCCAACGTTGACGCAGGAAGCTTCGCTGGAATTAGAGGCAGCACTACGACCGAAGAGTTACAGTTAGCAATTAGATCGATACAGTCAGGCAAAGCATTAGGACCCAACGGGATTCCGATTGAATGGTATAAGCAAATGACAGAGCCGGTGGGCCAGCCTTTATTGGCAATGTACAATGAAGGTTTAGAGAAGGGCGAACTGCCGTTGGACCAACGGATAGCAACAATAGTGGCGATTCCAAAACCCGGTAAGGACCCGTCTGAATGCACCTCCTACCGCCCTATATCTCTGCTAAACGCGGAAGCTAAGATTTTAGCTAAACTGTTATCAAACAGGCTGATGACCCACTTACCACAATTAATACACCCTGACCAATTGGGCTTCATGCCAAATAGGAATACGGCCCTCAACCTGAGACGCTTACATGGCGCACTAGCAAAGGCTCCATCGTTGTCGGAACCGGCGGTGGTATTGTCCCTAGACGCAAAAATGGCATTTGATATGGTGGAATGGCAGTATCTCTTCGGGGTACTCCCGCATCTGGGATTCGGTCCTAAATTTTGTGCATGGGTGAGGCTCTTATACACGAGGCCTCTGGCTCGGGTGACGGCTAACGGACACTTGTCGGGCGAGATACCATTGGCAAGAGGGACGCGCCAAGGCTGCCCTCTATCGCCGCTCTTATTGGAACCGCTGGCGACACTGATCAGAAAGGCCCCATTGCTAAGAGGAATTCGGTGGAAGGAGGGATGGGAGGACCGTCTCATTATACGCTGATGGCATACTGGTGTACCTCACAGATCCAGATCACTCAATACCAGAGCTCCTCGACATTTGTGATAACTTCGGGACAGTATCAAGATCCACAATAAATTGGTCCAAGTCGGTACTCTATATACTGAAAGGGCCCACACCACAACTCTCGGCAAGTTGCCCGTTGGTAATTTGCTAGTGATTCCTTTGGGTACTTAGGAATACATATTACACAGGACGAAGCAGAATTCCACTCCAAGAATCTGGCACCCCCTCTGGAGCGCATAAGTAGAGATGTGATACACTGGGCGTCTTTGCCCCTTACGCTCCTCGGTAAGGCGGCATTGTATAAAATGATGGCCCTAACCATGTTTCTTTACGCCCTTGACAATACGTCCTTTCCGGTCTCGCCCCGGTACTTCAAGCAAATAGCTGCACAAGTGTCAGTACTCCTCTGGGGTCACCGGCCCGCTCGCATAGCACAGGCAAAACTCCACAAAAGTTGGTATGATGGTGGAATAGCACTCCCTAACATACAATTATACTATTGGGTGGCTCACCTCAAGGTCATTAACCAATGGATCCATGCGCCTCAAGATGACCCAGCGTATAGCGCAGATAGAGCCCAAATGGGAGAGCATAACATACTAGCGATCCTTTATAATTAGGGCTCCCGGTTTTCCATTTAAACGAATGTTTACATATAAATACAGACGGAAAAACATTTTACCTTTGTCTGTATTTATATGTAAAAACGGCAAACTACTAGTAAATCTTGCCAGGCGGCCGTGCTTCAGCCCAGAGTTGCCACGTGCCTGGTCCTTTTGTTGCTGCCCCAGCCCTTGCTTTGAATTTGGCATGTATTTCTATGGCCTCAGGGGAAAGATAAATGACGCACAACGCCCATGGGATCAAAGAGCTTCAGACACCCCCCCCCCCTCCTGTGTGTCAGCTCGGCAGAGACAGCTTTGCGGCCACACACACACACAGCTGCACCAGAGTACTTCACAGGTCTTTAAAAGACCATTTATTTGCTAACGAGGCTTTGTTGTGTGTTCTCACCCCTTCTTAGCATCCCTGCAGCTCCGCTCTGCAATTTGAATCTTGGGGTCAACTAACTTGCAGACCTCGCAGTACGAAATCAAAAACCTTTTTTACGGGGAAATCAACTTTTGAGAAAGTGAATGATTTTAACTATTTAGGGCTCCTATTACGCTCTTCTCTTGCATGGAACTTACTTCCAACTGCCAGAGCACAACAATGTAATAGGAACATTGAGGCAATCTTCATACTTTTTCATATGCTCGGACAAAATTAAACGAAAGATTTTGCACCCCTCTTATCGTGGGGTTAAGACGTGGGCAAACCTAGAGGCTGTTCTGGTCAGATCTTGCATCACTGACTGTTTATCTCTGAAAGGGGTTGCGTGGATCCCGTGGGTTGCATATTTGAAAAAAACCTTCAAACTGTTAGGCATAAATGAGTTTGACAATACTCTCATGATCACTCCTAAATATAAAGAGGAAGTCAGACTTCGTTTCTTTAACCATTGTTCGGATCTAAGGCTTCAGAAGGCACAGCCTATGGTGTCAGTCACAAGATATGTAAAGATTTCTAGCACAGCCATCTTAGAAACATATCTTGTCTGGATTTATAATTCTCTTCCAGGGGATACTCATTAATAGTCATAAGCACTGAATTATCTCCGCCCATGAGCGGGAACCCGGAACACATAACAATATACATATATATGTGTAAATATATAAAAACTTACATAGTACTAACTAATTATACACATATACATGTATAATAACCATAATATGCAGCCTAACATATATACATAGGCTAATAAAGCCACAATTACACATGTTCTGAAGCCTGAAAATATGCTATATATAAATGCAATAAACAGGCATGAGCCTAAAATGCATTTCATAACCATGAAAAAACTTTTATTTTCATCAAAGAACCTGTTGTAAACAGTTATTAGCCTAAAAGGCTGCATATGAAAATGTGTCTGTGTACAGAAAATCAGACTGGCACCCTGCCTTTAAGGCCCCAGAGAATCTGCACACTTTGCCTTTAAGGCCTCTAGGAGAACTCTGTTCCCATCATGCACCACAGGTGACAGTTAGGTCAGTTCTTTTTTCCGGCTTGTTCTGTGAGGAACCTGGAACTTGAGCTCTGATCATTTGTAATATTTTCTGTCAGAAGTTGGATTTTTCTTGACATTTTTTGACAAATAGTACTTTGGTGGTGTTTATTACCTTTTTTCTGACTAAACTGTTGTGAATTTTTTAGTCAGTATGCCACCTTTATTTTATAAATGTCCTTCCTGTGGGAAGAAAATGGCAAAAACTGATCCACACTCTGTTTGTGTGGTGTGTCTTCCTGATACTCATAAGGTGGAAGATTGTTATCATTGCCTCAACCTTTCTAGTAGGACTTTAAAAGAAAGAGAGAAAATGAGGCTTCTGGGCCTTCTGGAGAGAGAGAATCGTGGTGAGAAGCGTTCTAAGGTTTTCTTATCGACTTCTAAGCCATCTTCTCAGCCTAAACGTCGAAGATCAGCGTCTCCAGAAGGTAAAACGAAGAAAAATCGACTCCAGGAAGCTTTTCCTGCGAAAAAGAGGCGTTCGACGTCGAGATCCAGATCGCCGTCAGCATTGTCGGCGTCGAAGAGGACTCCGTCGACGTCGAAGAGGCCTCCGTCGACGTCGAAGACTTCGCCGGTGAGGCAGTATACAGCATCTCGACCTTCGCCGTCGAGATCTTTATCGACGTCAAGACATCTGGTGTCGATTGCAGTAAGGATGACGTCAGGGGTTCAACGCTCGACGTCGAAGGATGGTGAGAGAGCGACGTCGAAGGAGAAGATGCGTTCGACGTCGAAGGATCATGGGTCGACGTCGAGGAGTAAAGTGTCAACGTCGAAGGATCATATATCGACGTCGAAGAGTAAAGTGTCGAAGGAGATTCATACATCGTCGTCGAGGAAGAGATCGACGTCGAGAGGAAGATCGGCGTCGAAGGATTCGACGTCGAGGTCTAAGAAGAGGAGGTCAAAGTCTCCATCGCGACGTAGATCAGCGTCGAAGCATGCTTCGGGCTCGAAGCATGGAATGTCTAGGTCTCCCCCACCTGTGCACAGGTCGGCGTTGAGACTGTCACGATCAGCCTCTCGGACCTCACTTAGGTCTTTGTCGAGGTCAGACATAAGTCCTGAGCCTAGAGTGGTTTCTTCACCGCAGGATCAACAAAAAGATGCGGTGGGACAAGAGACAGTGCATCAGGATTCTTCTATGGTGGCTCAGTCGGGCTCTACCTCAGGCCAGGCAGAGGATAGACAATTGGTGCCCAGTCAGCGGACTCCATCTTGCTCAGTGGTATCTGAGCACAGTGTAGTCTCCGGAGCTTCCAAGTCTTCAGCAGACCTGAATATTGTGCAGGTGTCACCTGAAGCTTCACCTGAGCGTGTAGGTCGGCCTATCAACTTGTCACCGAGATGGCTGGAAAGTCTTCGGCATTGGAAGATGCGTCCATTATTGGGTGACAGAGCTCCGGTTCCTCGGACGGAGCTGCAAAGAAGATCACGTTCGAGATCATTGGAAAGAGAGAAATCTCGATCAAGGGAGCGAAGGAGGCAGCGATCTGCAACTCCTCAAGAGAAGCGTAGGACTCCTGCTCCATCTCCTAAGTCTGTAGAAGGACGGAAATCTCGTTCAAGGGAGCGAAGGAGGCAGCGATCTGCAACTCCTCAAGAGAGGCGTAGAACTCCTTCTCCGTCTTCTAAGTCATCTTCGTCTTCTACAAGATCTTCATATAGAGACTATTCTCCCACAATATCATCTACTCCTCCGTCCAGAGTGTCTCCAGTGGATGATTTGGGCACATTTAATGATGTGTTATGTCGTGGGGCGAATAAGTTCAAGATCAAGATGGCAGTTCCTCAAATAGCAACGTCAGTCATCTTTGAAACCCTACATCACAAGACGACTGGTAGGCCTCTTCTGCCGTTAGTGCCCGGGTTGATAGAACCAGCGATGAAAACTTTCTTAACTCCGGCCACAGTGGGTTCAGGACCTTCTAGGATTGCAAAGAAGTACAAGGCTCCAGAGGAAGATCCTTTATTTTTGCGTTCTGACCCACCTCCAGACTCTCTTATTGTGGCGGCAGTCAGAAAAGCACATCCTGCAACATCTACCTCTTCTGCTCCTCCAGAGAAGGATAGTAAGAGTATGGATTCCTTGGGGAGACGAATGTGCAACACCTCAGGTTCGGTCATGAGAGTGGCCAGTGTGTCAGCCTTATTGGGCCGCTATGATCGTCTGCTGTGGGACTCAGTTTCTCGTTTTGCAGAACAACTCCCTAAGGAGGATCAGAAAGACTTCCTGGAAATAGTGGAAGAAGGAGGATTGGTGGCTAATCAAAGCATTAGTGCGGCTGCTGATGCGGCGGATCTGTCAGCTCATGGTTATGCACATGGTGTTTGTGCTAGACGTACGGCTTGGCTTCGCCTTACGGGTCTAAAACCTGAGGCTCAGAGAAAGATGGTAAATCTACCTTTTAATGGTTCGACTCGGTTTGGATCTCACGCCGACGACGAGATGTCTAAAATGAAAGTGGAGTTAGACACTCTTAAGGCCGTTGGTCTTGAAAAGAAAAAAGAGTTTAAGCGTCGAGGTAATTTTCGTCCCTATGACAAAAGATCTTTTCAGCAGAGGGGCCAACAGACGAATTGGTCCTCGCAAAATCAAGGCCAGAGTCAACAGAGATCGCAATTCCAGCAGAGGCGACCTGGACGAGGCAGAGGCAGCGGAAATAGGCAGCAATCATCAGCTACCAAGCAGCCTCAAAAACAATGAATGGAAGCTTCCTCCACAACCGTGTGCCACTCCGGTTGGAGGAAGTATTGTGTGTTATCTGGAAGAGTGGAAACAGATCACAAAGGACAAATGGGTACTCAATGTCATTCAGAGCGGGTACCTTTTGAAATTCAAGAAGCCACCTCCTGTCATGCGTCCTCTGAAAATGGTACAGTGGAACTTAATGCGCTTACAACAGGAAGCGGATGTCCTTCTGAAGAAGAATGCCATAGAACCAGTGCCTTTTCATCAGAGAGGTCAGGGCCTGTACTCTCGGTTTTTTCTTGTAAAGAAAAAAGGTCCAGTTACGGAGTTCAGACCCATTCTGGACTTGAGGCGTTTGAACAAATTCATTCGGAAGGAGAGGTTTCGAATGCTGGCTCTTCATCAGATTTTCCCTCAATTACACCAGGGGGATTGGATGTGTTCCATAGATCTGAAAGATGCTTATTTTCATGTCCCAGTATCCAGAAAACATCGCAAGTTTCTCAGATTTCAAGTAGGGGCTCGTCATTATCAGTACGCAGTGCTCCCCTTTGGCCTGAGATCAGCTCCCAGAACTTTTTCAAAATGTATGGCGGTAGTGGCTGCTTGTCTTCGAAAACAACGGATTTTCATTTATCCGTACTTAGACGACTGGCTTCTGAAGAGTTCATCCCCATCTCTACTGGAAGAACATCTATCGATATGCCTCCAACTCATGTACAAGTTGGGTCTTCAAGTCAATTACAAAAAGTCCATAATGAATCCCACCCAGAAGATCCACTATCTGGGTGCACAACTGGACACGGCAAAAGAAAACGTGTGTCCTTCGGAGGAGAGGTGGTCATCCATCAAGACAAAGTGTGTGTTTCTCCTTCAGTCTGCACGTCCGACAGTTCGGCAAGTGTCCTCTCTTCTGGGATCCATGGCATCGTGCGTCTTCATAGTGCCAAACGCACGTTTGCAGATGCGTCCTCTACAGCAGTGTCTAGAAGATCAATGGAAGCAGAGGACGGGATGCTGGGAGGATCAAATTCTTCTCCAACAGTCTGCAAAAGATTCCATTCGATGGTGGATGAAGAAGACACACTTGATGAAGGGAGTTCCTTTTCATCAGGACCCACCAACGCAGACTCTGATCACAGATGCCTCTCTCCAAGGTTGGGGAGCACATATGGGCCCGCTGCAAGTACAAGGGCTATGGTCAGATTTCGAGAAAGGGTATCATATCAATATACTCTAACTCAGAGCGGTCCATCTCGCTCTCAAGTCCCTGGCTCCATCTCTTCAGACTCGGTCCCTCTTGGTGCAAACAGACAATACAACTACAATGTATTACTTAAACAAGCAGGGGGGTACCAAGTCCAGGACTCTGTCCATAGAAGCTCAGACCATCTGGCACTGGCTACTTGCACGAGACCTGTCCATAACGGCAGTTCACTTGCCAGGGAGCCTCAACACGCAGGCGGACGACCTCAGCAGAGACTTCGTCGAAGCGCACGACTGGGTTCTCAACGAAGAAGTCGCACACAGCATTTTCCAGGCTTGGGGAACACCAGACATCGATCTGTTCGCAGACGCGGCAAACGCAAAATGCCCCGTCTTCGCGTCCAGGTTCTCCCAGAAATGGTCTCAAGGGAATGCCCTTTTGATAGACTGGTGTCAAAATTTGCTGTACGCCTTCCCGCCGACACCGTTGATACCAGCAGTGATCAACAGGATGTACAAGACCAAATCCAGAATGATATTGATTTGCCCAGAGTGGCCACGCCAATGGTGGTTCCCAGATCTCCTCCAGTTGTCAATCAGGCCACACAGGAGATTACCTTGTCGCCCGGATCTTCTGTCCAAATAGGAGGGGCGTGTATTTCATCCCAATCTGCCCTCCCTGCGCCTGGCAGCATGGCTCCTGAAGTCATCCAGTACGGGCATTTACAGCTAAATCCGGAGTGTATGAACATTCTTAAAGAGGCAAAGCGGCCTTCTACAAGACAGTCCTACGGATTTAAGTGGAAACGCTTTTTTCTTTGGTGTCAGAGCAAGGGTCTTGACCCTATTCGAGGCCAAGAACAGGTGATCTTGCCTTATCTTCTTTATCTTGCTGAGTCTGGTTTGCAGTTTAATTCTATCAGAGTCCATCTTGCTGCAATAACTGCTTATAGAAAATCGCCAACACAGATATCGTTTTTTCGGATGCCTGTGGTGAAGGATTTTCTAGAGGGATTAAGAAAGGTGTTTCCTCCAGTCAGATCTCCTTCTCCACCTTGGGAGCTTAATGTGGTGTTGACTAAGTTGATGGGCCCACCCTTTGAGCCCATACATAAAGCGTCATTGCAACACTTATCTTGGAAAGTAGCATTCCTGGTGGCTATCACGTCTGCTCGTAGAGTGAGCGAAATTCAGGCTCTGTGTTGCAAGGAACCGTACACAGTTTTTCATGCAAACAGAGTGGTGCTCAGGACTCATCCTTCGTTTCTACCTAAGTTGGTGTCGGATTTTCATATTAACCAATCCATAACATTGCCTACTTTCTTTCCAAACCCTTCAAGTCCGGCTGAGCGGGCTTTGCACTCTTTAGATCTAAAAAGGGTTTTGAAGTTTTACTTAGATAAAACCAAGACTATGAGACACACAGACCGTTTGTTTGTGAACTATGGTCCTACGAATACTGGTTTGGCAGCATCCAAGAGATCCATTTCTAGATGGATAGTGTCATGTATCTTATTGGCCTATCAGCTAGCCCACAAGTCTTTATCAGGTAGACCTAGGGCTCATTCTACGAGGGGAAAAGCTTCTACAACAGCTCTCCTCAGGAATGTGGCTATGTCAGAGATATGTAAAGCAGCTACTTGGCGTTCAGTGCATACGTTTACACGCCATTATTGCTTGGATTCTGATGCGCAAACAGATGCTCAAGTGGGACAAGCATCACTGAGAAATGTGTTTGCTACTTCTAGTTAAACACTGTGTTGTTTGAAATATAGCTATGCATTTATCTGTTCGCCCGCTTCTAGTGGGTATGAGCTTGCTACTCTATTCAGTGCTTATGACTATTAATGAGTATCCCCTGGAAGAGAAGGATTAGTTACTTACCTGTAATCCTAGTTCTCTTCCAGGGGTATACTCATTAAAGTCATAAGCACCCTCCCGCCTCCCCGGGCGAGCAGTGGCATTGAAGTTTTCAATATATAATATAAAGTTTTTAAGGGCAGTTTCCTGCTAATGTTTACTGTACCGTACAAAAGAACTGACCTAACTGTCACCTGTGGTGCATGATGGGAACAGAGTTCTCCTAGAGGCCTTAAAGGCAAAGTGTGCAGATTCTCTGGGGCCTTAAAGGCAGGGTGCCAGTCTGATTTTCTGTACACAGACAAATTTTCATATGCAGCCTTTTAGGCTAATAACTGTTTACAACAGGTTCTTTGATGAAAATAAAAGTTTTTTCATGGTTATGAAATGCATTTTAGGCTCATGCCTGTTTATTGCATTTATATATAGCATATTTTCAGGCTTCAGAACATGTGTAATTGTGGCTTTATTAGCCTATGTATATATGTTAGGCTGCATATTATGGTTATTATACATGTATATGTGTATAATTAGTTAGTACTATGTACGTTTTATATATTTACACATATATATGTATATTGTTATGTGTTCCGGGTTCCCGCTCATGGGCGGAGATAATTCAGTGCTTATGACTTTAATGAGTATACCCCTGGAAGAGAACTAGGATTACAGGTAAGTAACTAATCCATCCTATCTACCTCACCCGTTTAAGATTTTGCATGATACTTTTCAAGGTTACCTTCCCCCTTCAATGTGTATGGTCACATGATTTAGTCATGTGCCAGCGCAACCATGAGGCAAAACTATATGCAGTACCTAGACGCTCCTTTTTAATACCCATTTTATGGAAATCCACATTGGGAACCCATAGGGAAGGCCTAGCTTTTCTACAGAACATTTCTACAAAAGAAACATGCTATGGGGGTGCTACATTTTATGAGAAGGGCAATAGTTATTAAAAAGAGGTATGAGGTCATCTTTCTGTGATCGTTGCATTAACCCTGCTCCGAACTAGCTGTTGCATAGATATTTTATAATTGTAGCTTCTTATAATTTATAAACTTTTACTTATTGAATGTTGTAGGGGTCTTATTACTATGCTATCTCTACACCACATAAGTTCTACAATGGTCGCTGTAACGCTATTTGAATAATTTTACCTTTTAGCTGGAAAAGCCTTATTTATTTATTTTATGCATTATATGTGCTCTTTTTATTGACTTTCATGGTTCACTCCGAATAAAGATTTGATTCAGTCAGACTCAGGGACCACATTCCAGCTGCTGCTGATCCACTACCAGTATTTGACTTGAGTTCATTTAAACCTATGGGCTTTGAAATGTTTTTCTTAAAGTTCCTAGAAGAGTCTGTTGTGAGGGAAAAGAAGAAAGCCAAGCGGGATTGCACAGGATTTAAGACAGATTTGCGTTTGAATCTACTTAACCCCTTCGACGCTCATGACGAGCTCAGCTCGTCATGGAAATGCCATTCATTTCAATGGAAATTACATGGCAACGATGGAATAGGCCTTAGCATCCAAGTGGTTAAATCTAGTCAGGAGGCTGCCAGCGAGGAGGATGGTAGTGGAGAGTCTGCTAGTGAGGAGGAAGGCAGCGAGGTTTGTTGTTCCCTCGGCTCTTGTGTCTGTGTACAAGCAGTTGCACATGTGTTATTGGGGACTGAAATAAATGTGGAAAAATACTTGCGGTAGCGTCGTCTTTTGCTTGTGGCAAAATAAATGCGAATAAATACAGAAAAAATGACCCAAAAATAAATATGGATAAATACAGACGGAAATGGCAAAAAAATAAATACCATAAAACCGGGAGCCCTATTTATAATAAAGGGCTAACATTGAAACTAAAGGGCTCCACACGACATACAGCCACATTATGGCACACAGCGCAAACACTGTTGGGTTGGAGAGGGGTTATAACCAAACTTACCCCACTCTGGGACACAAAGAAACTGGGACACAAAGAAACATGTTAGAGGGAGATTTATTACAGGGCAGAAGGTCAAGGGGCTGGGCGCAACGGCTCAGGAAGCCTGCGCTGGGATGATCGTGAGAGTGAGCTAGGGACAAAGGATCACCTTAATTTGAACCAGTGTGTCCTGGAACGCTTGCTCTAAAAATAGAGAAAACAGATATGCGAGCCGTGGAAACCAAAGCTGAAAGGTTAACAGTTTTATTAAGAAGATGCAACTTCAAGATACTTTAATACAAAGGCATAAAAATCACATTAGTTCTGTGTCCAGTCTCCAGGAGACATTAGGCTCGGCTAGGGAGGCGGTAGCCATTGAAGTAGAGAGGCTCCGAGCCTTTGACTACAAGCGATATGTGCTGCGTTCCCATGTGGACGGTGACAAGGCGGGCACCCTCCTGGCGTGGCTTTCGAACCCCACTAGACGGTGCGCTCCCATACTCCAACTGAGGGATGCATCGGGCGTGGTGCAACACACTCAGCTGGGCATAGTCGACGGCTTCCAGAAATACTACGAGGGTCTGTACAGGAGTACCCCGGGAGACCGGACGGGGCTGGCGGAACCCTTCTTGGCTGGTCTACCCCTCCAACGGCTGGAGGCAGAGCAGGCGAAGGACCTGGGATCGGACATTGACCTGGGGGAGATCAGGGCGGCAGTACGGCGCATGGCACGGGACAAATCGCCGGGAATAGACGGGCTCCCCATAGAGTTCTATGGTAAATATTTGGATGTTCTGGCGCCGCGACTCCTAACCGTGTATGAAGAGGCCAAGGCGGCGGGCCGACTACCGCAATCAATGCGGGAGGCATTAGTGGTTCCGCTACTGAAGCCCGGTAGGGAGAGTAGTGATCCCGCGTCCTACCGACCACTCTCTATGCTCACCGCAGATTATAAGATCCTGAGCTCCATTCTAGCGGCGAGGCTCCTTCCTCACATGACGGGGCTTGTGCACGAAGACCAGAACGGTTTTATACCGACGCGCAACACCACAATGAACATCAGAAGGCTTGTCCGCCTTATGGACGGGCTGGACGGCGTGGCTGGGACGGAACTGGTCCTCTCGGTCGACATTGAAAAGGCTTTCGACAGTCTAGAGTGGGACTACCTTTATGCGGTAATGGAGCGATTTGGGCTGGGTGCTGGCTATATTCATTGGACGAAGGTCCTCTATGCGGAGGCGATAGCAAGGGTGAGGGTGGGATCGACGGTGTCCCTCCGCTACCCGGTAGAACGAGGCACTCGACAGGGCTGCTCCCTATCGCCGCTTCTATTTGCATTGGCTATAGAACCACTGGCGGCTGAGGCCCGGACAGGGCGGCACTTCCATGGAGTGCGGGCCCGGGACGGGCAACATTTCATCTCGCTATATGCCGATGATTTACTGCTCTTCCTCCACGATGGTGTTGGGGACTTGCAAGGAGCGGAAGCACTACTAGAGAGCTTCGGAGAGATATCGGGCTTGAGGGTTAACTGGCCCAAGACGAGTTTGTTCCCACTGCTGGAGGGCGCCGCCCAGCCACAACACCAGTCGGAAGCGACCTGGGAACCTACCTGTATTAAGTACCTGGGGGTCCATATCTACCATAAGACGGATGACTTGCTTGAGGGCAACCTGGGGCGCTGTGTACGAGGACTGAAGGGCTGCATGGCCTTCTGGGCCACGTTGCCGCTCTCGGTGGCAGGCCGGATCTCCCTGCTGAAGATGGTTGCCCTGCCGAGATTGCTGTATTACTTCCGGACGCTCCCAATCTGGCTGCCTGGCTCCTTCTTCAGGCTGCTTAAATCGCTGATTACGTCGTTCATATGGGGAGCGGGACGGTGCAGAGTGGCGCTGGCCACGCTTTCTCGCCCGAAAGATGAGGGGGGTCTGGCGGTGCCGGACTTTGAACTTTATTATCTAGCGGCCCAACTGCAGGTTTTCACGCAAGAGGTAGCGAGAGTATTTTGAGGCCCGGAGGACGAACGCTTGCGGGGGACGCCCAGACACGTCCTGGCGTATATTACCCTTCAACAGCGGCTGGACGGTCGGGATTTATCGCTGGAACAACGCACGTACCGCCAATGCTGGAACCGGGCACAGAGGAGGGCGGGAATCCGGCGCCCATATGCGCCAGAGATTCCCCTGGGCATGCTAACAGCCTTGCCGCATGGCGGCGACTGGTCGCATCTACAAGAATGGGAAGAAGCGGGAGTACAGGTGGTAGGGGACCTCTATGAAAATGGAGTGCTGCTCCCGTTCCAGGAGTTAATGGAGCGCTTCGATATCCCGAGAGGGGGATTTTTGCTTCATGCGGCAGTATCCAGAGCAGTGCAGGCCCACTGGGCTACGGGACTTGAGGAACCTGAGACGGCGGCGGCGTGCCAATACGCTATGATGGCGGCGGGCACGGTCAAGGCGGTAACGTGCCTTTACAACCGGATGATTAGAGAGAATATCCCTCCTCTTCTATCCCTGAAAGCCAAGTGGGAGGTGGACCTGGGTAAGGATATACCTGACACAACGTGGGCACAGCTTATCCGTAGGGCTCGCAATAGCACGAGAAACGCTAGATTTCAACTAATCCACTATTATGTATTGCACAGGGCGTACATGACCCCGGGAAGGATCAGGCGGTATTTTGGCGAGGTAACAGCGACCTGTCCCCGGTGCCCGGAAGAGGGGGCCGAATTAGTGCACATGCTATGGGCGTGTCCGGCTTTACGGGGTTACTGGCAGGACATTGGGGAGGTTTTAAACGAGTTGACTGAAAGGACCTTAGACTACGGACCAGCGGAATGTCTCTTGCACTGGTTTCCCCACACCCCCAAAAACAAACTCACGAGCAAGTTTATTGACATGGGATTAATGGTAGCAAAGAGGGAGATCACTAGGAACTGGAAGGCGAGGGTGGGACCAACTCCACGGAGGTGGCGGCAGGAATTTCTAAAATGGGCGACGGCTGACAGCACACACAGGTACCAGCTTGCGCGCAGGACCCCTAGCCAGACAGCGGCTGACACTGCGACCTCATGGGAAGTACTGGTACAGGCACTCAGGGACAGCGAGGCTGATGAGGAGGGGGAGGCCCCCGAGGCAGGTAGGGCGGAAGATGCGAGTTGAGGCTCTAGGACCAGCAGATATGCAGGGAGACTGACACCAGATCACCAGGAATGACCGCTACAGGAGCCGTAGACGGGTGGTGGTGGGTGGGGTGGGACAAGGGGGGGAGTTCTAGGTTTTGCGCAGGGGGTGGGAGTTGGGGCTTGCGCGTAGTTGGGTAGGACTGAAAAAGTAGTCATGCACGTAATCCGGACACTAACCACTCCTTGATATTGAACGTCAGGCATGGAAGAGCAGAGACATCATTGCCGCCCGACCCCCGGGTTGTGGGCATGACGGCTGTGTACTGGTCAAGGAATCACACTGTATACCTGCGCATTTTTCTGAAGCTGCTTATGTGTAAGAGCCTGTACAGGTATGACTACAATAAAAATTATTTAAAAAAAAAAAAATTATTAGTTCTGTGTCCAGTGCTTCCGCATTCTCAGATAGCCTCGTGGACCAGATATCATTTACAGAATGACAGTTTTCTGACAGTAAGAGAGAAGGTCTAAACCTTAAGACACATTTATCATTTGAGGCAAAGTACAGTCAAAGCGCAAAACACATTTTATCTGGGAATACTCACATCTGCCTATAAGTGAGAAATCCTGCAATTACAAATTAAATACTTCAAATGCAATAAGGAAAAAGCATGGTTAACAGAGTATATAGCAAATGCAACATTCCATAAGACGGAATATGAAATAAAGCAGCAAAATTTAAAGTGCATGTACAAGTACAAGGGCTCTCGAGTAACCCTTGGGAAAAACTCACTGTCTGACACTTATGTACAGACGAGGAGTAGTTCAAAGAGGTCTTTGTGAACCTCCTTTTTATATGCTTTAAGGCGGTGAGAGGTCTATGGTAACGTCATCTCGCGCCATTCCATGCCACGTACCCTATTTGTGTCATTTACGGCCTACTCTGCACTTTTCTCATCCTATACGTTCAAAATACAGCCCTTCCTGGAACCGTGGCACTTATGCTGGACTAAAGGTCATGCCTTATTGACTTGAAATTTATCGTAAATTTGCTTTGGTTAACAGAAAAAAGCGTTTTACTACACAATGGGATTATATTTATGTGTGTATATACCAATCTGTACAACCTGTTGCCACATCCATCACTCCAGCTTGACATGGCTGCGGTGCGAAGTTCCCCTTTTCTTATACACAGTGTAAGGATGTGGCCCTCTGTGTGTCGAAAGATTTGAGTGGAAGTTGAACTTTAGCACACAAGCGGGGTGGGGGCTTAACTTGGAGCAAGAAGCCTCGCCGACAGTGGAGCTGGATGAAGTCTCGATCAGACCTGCTTTCTGCTTACTTTACAGAAAATGGCAGTACTCTGGCCAAGCTAACCAAGGCCTATAATTTTGAACAGAAGGGCTTACACAGAGGTTCATGCTAACTGAGTGATAAGAATGACCCAGGATATTATGTGGTAACATCTCTCCCTCTCTCATTCCCCCTTTTTGTTCATTTTATTGAACACCGTTCAAACCGCATATTTAGCTGGCGCTGGTGGGAGTGGCCATGGTGAGTCATGAAGAAGCGGCTCTTCGGTGTTCAGGGCAGTTCCTAAGTCCTCATGTGGTGCCCCTGATAGGTCACACATTGTCGTATATGGATGTACCAAGTCTCTCCCCAAGGGAAGCGGGGGGGGCCACTATGCACCTGGGCTTGGTAGTTACTATCCAGAGGAACCTGTACTGTGCGAGAGTCAGGGATGGTGAGTTCTACTATGTTTAACATTGCTAATTCTTCCCCATCCCCTTGTCCCGTGCGTATTCCTGTGTATTCTCCTGAGTCTGCATAATTCATCCTAACCACTTTTGAGCTGAATTTCTTAACACAATACAGCATAATCTGTGTCCCAAAATACAACAGCACCAACACACATAATATAGGCATTATACATTTTAGTACTGCAGATAGCCATGAAGGCATCCAGTCCAAGTTGGATCAATTAGGTAAAACATCTGCTTTTGCACCTCCTTCCTCAGGCATCTGTCTCCCCAAATTGTCCAAGTCCTTGATGGCCTTTGTAAGTGTTCTGTTATCCGCATCATTGGCCAATATGAAAATGCAGCAGGACTTGCCCACCTTGGCGCATCCACCATCATTCAGGACCAGTTAGCTGGTCCAAAACATAGCGGTGTTCCAGAACCATAAGCCGCAGAGGTCGTAATTCTTCTTTCATGGCGTTGAACCCATCACAGGTGTTGTTGACAAGCTGCATCAGTTCATATTGTGTGACTTGCAACCAGCGGGCATTGCCTTTGGTCTGGAACAGGAGTATAACGCCCCGAAGAAAAGTTCAGCATCGTTGAAAAGGCGGAATTCTTGTGGAGGGTCCTGAAATGGGCCATGTGAGAAATACTTCATGGCGTCCCTTTTTCGGGGTGGTGGAGCAGGGTGACATCACCTGTCATCGGGAGGGTATGAACGTGGGAAATGTTCGCTGCTGGAACAACCAGATGCAGTTCATGCATCGTGACAATAGAACAGAGTCCTTGCCAGTGGGGAGGCAGCTGCGGGTGGATGTGCTCTCTGCAGGCCCAATAGATGTCCATGAGGCTGGAGGTGCCGTACTTAAGGTCCGAATTGAAATGCGTGTTGCTGCAATTAGTATTCCGACCCACAGGAACCGTTCCATTACCTAGGAAGCAAAGGAGAGGAGACTTTAGCTTGTATGCTCTTTTTGGTTTGTATGGTGTACCCTCATTGAAAGTTTATCTTCTAGTTTCCTGTGCCCATATCTCAGCACACTCCCTCTCAATATCCTCATTGAAATAATGTTTGTGCTCTTGTCCTACAGTTGGGCTACCTAAGGAGGCTGCCTTACATATTAAGTCATGTGGGCCATTCCACTTGCTGTTGAAATAAATATTGGCCTTCAGGTGCAGAATTGGTCTCACTGACAAGGGCATGTGTCATGGGTATGGTTAGCTCGTTGATGTTCGGGTGAGTGGCATTTCGATGGGGGCGTTGGGAAGGTGAAGTAACCTAGTATCTTAAAGTGATGTTCCCAAACCTGCATTATGTTCGCAGGCACTTTCATATCATGGTAAACCTCCAAGATTCCCTAATTTCCAAGACACCAGTAGTTTCAATCACATAGACAAATATTATTATAACAAAACAACCTATCAATTGAAGCAATGCAAAAAGTATTATAAAAAACTATAAACACTAATATATTCAGCCTGCACAGTTTATTCACATTAAAAAACAATAAAATTGAGACATAATTAAAATTGGGAACACAGAAAATATAGAAAATTAACAAATTATATATAGACAATCATAAGCATTTCCTATTACTAAAAAAAGGAGGTACACAAATAAGGAATAGATTCCGCGCCAGTCAGAATTATCCTAGATCAATATGAATTGTACTTCTCCCTTTGTTTCAACGCGCTTTGACGGACAATTAATGTATAGCCGCCTTCATCAGGAATATATTAACTGTCTTCCCAAGAAATTTCTGAAATTCAAACAGAATTTAATTTAAAATCCAGAAAGCATCAAACTACAAAACTATGCGCAAGGACAAAAGACCTCATTCCTTTAATATTTCTAAAGCTGAGAGAGAAGCACTGGAGAAACTTAAGAATGACGACTCCCTCACTATCAAACCTGCAGATAAGGGGGGAGGAGTAGTGGTGTTTGATACTGTAAATTATGAGGTTAGAATGCCTAAGCTGTTGGAGGTAAAAGAACATTATGTTCGTACAAATGCTAGCTGTCTTACAGAAATATCACAAAAGTACTTGTCTCTCTTAACTAAGGCTAGGGACGACGGATATATCTGTGATGAGGAATTCTGTGTACGGTCCTTTGTGGCTGGAGAGTTGCTGTCGATTTGATTAGATACAAATTAAAACGGTCATGGATCAAATTAAGACCTTTGGGTTTAGTGATGACCAGTTACATCGTATTATCAATACTAAAAGTGGAAATAAAATCACTGTTGTGTCGGGTAAGGGTGAGAACTGGGGCAAATTATTGAATCTAAAAAAGAAACGTATCCGCACAGAAGCCCATGCAGACTTTTTAGTTGAGTATGTTAAATCGGGCACCATTCCCATTGGATTACAGGTCCGAAATGAACCTGGCATATTCACAGAAAATAGAAAGTTCCTCGAGACGTGGGCACTGATCTCTAATAGGTGTAGTAGAGACTGGATGCTCCTTATTATTGAAACTGCTCAGGGGCTCATAATATTGGAACAGGAGGAAATTGACAAATTAGAAACAGAGCTCAAAAACTGCCCTGCGTTAGAGGAGGCCAAACAGAAACTGGCTGATATTAATAGGGATGTAGAAGGGTACAGTGACTACTTGCTAAATAAAAAAACGAATAAACTGAAGAAGGACATTGAACGTTTTTCTGAAGAAAATGTGTACCCTTATCTAAGAGAAAATTATTATCAGAGTAGAAATGATGGAAACTGGGATAGACCACAAAATCGACAAATCTATTCCAGAGGATGTAATAAGCAGGTGACCTTTTCCGATACATCGGGCTCTAGCAGTGAAGACGAAGATTGTCACACTAATGAACCTGGTAGAAGTGGACCTGATCAAGGGCATTTTTTAGAGTTGCGCCCAAGGAGAGCCCAGCGATACAACGGAAATCAAGGGCGCGGCCAATTCAATCGCGGCCGTCAACAACAGTTCAACTGGGCACCTCCACAGCAGGAGTATATGAGCACGCGGAGCAAACAATATTGGAGACCAGCCAATTACCAGTAATTAATCTATCTAGTAAAGATCTTAGTAATGTAGAGATAGGTATTCTGAGCAGAGGTTTTAGCTTCGTGCCATCAAGCACTTTAGACGAATTCCAATTGGAAAAAGACCTTCGGTCATTTTTTAGGAAAATCAGGCTCAAACGATTTTTTTAAAATAGAGAGAACAGGGTCCATGAGAACATCTCGGGTATGAAACCTAAATCTACTTTTACGCCTACTTTGGGTATGGTGGGCAAAAATATTGAGGCTTTTGAGATAGCGGTGGAGAGTGGAATACACAGACTACTTGACAAGGACAAAAGACCTCATTCCTTTAATATTTCTAAAGCTGAGAGAGAAGCACTGGAGAAACTTAAGAATGACGACTCCCTCACTATCAAACCTGCAGATAAGGGGGGAGGAGTAGTGGTGTTTGATACTATAAATTATGAGGTTAGAATGCTTAAGCTGTTGGAGGTAAAAGAACATTATGTTCGTACAAATGCTAGCTGTCTTACAGAAATATCACGAAAGTGCTTGTCTCTCTTAACTAAGGCTAGGGACGACGGATATATCTGTGATGAGGAATTTAAATTTCTCAATAATTTGGAACCAAAAACACTGGCAATTTATGGCCTGCCAAAGGTACATAAACATAAATTAGACCCCCCCCATGAGGCCCATTATAAGCAGCGTTGATTCACTGCTTGAGCCTGTGAGCAAATACGTAGACCATTTTTTGAGGCCGTTGGTGTGCAACTTAAAATCGTATGTGAAAGACTCCGCGCACATCATTTCAATGGTTGAAGGGCTGCCTTTCTGTGAAGAGACTCAGTGTCTAGTTACCCTGGACATTGAGTCTCTTTACACGAATATACCCCAGGCTGACACAGTTGAAGTAATTGATGATTTGCTGTCCAGTCAGGACCTAGGAGGTGCTAACAAAAACTTTATAGTCGACTGTGTGAGACTTATTCTTACCAATAATGTTTTCTTATTCAAAAATCAGTACTTTAGGCAACTCAAGGGGACCAGCATGGGGGCCACCTGTGCCCCTAGTCTGGCCTGCCTTTATGTGGGAAATTTTGAGGCCAAACATATAGACAATGAGATGGCCCCATTTTTTGAGATTGTAGCGGGTTGGTACCGCTACATTGATGATATTTTCTTTATTGGGATGGCTCTATTGAATTGTTGGAAGAATTTCTGACTTGGATCAATCTGGGAGATCCGAACCTCAGATTTACTTCCTCCTATAGTACTACGAAAGTAGACTTTCTTGACATCTCCATTAGAAACTCTGATGGGGTATTATCAGTTGAATTGTTTACAAAACCTATGGCAAAGAACACCCTCCTCCACTTCTCTAGTTTTCACCCTAAATCCCCAAAAGAAAGTATCCCATTTAGTCAACTCCTCCGTTTAAGGAGGAATTGCTCTGATATCAACGACTACTACAAACATGCTGAGATACTGAAAGAGAAGTTTAAGGATAGAGGATATCCGAAAAAACTGTTGTCGCACTCGCTGAAAAGGGCGAGATTTTATGACCGTGATGCCCTGATTCAAAAAACGAAGAAAGAAAAAAGCCCACTTAACAAAGTGGTGTTTGTCAGTAAATTCTCCCACATGAGCAACCAAATTAAAAATGTTGTCAATAAACATTGGCACATTTTAAATCATGATGAGGATACTGCCCTAGAGAAACCTCTCTTCGCGTTCAAAAAGAACAAGAATTTGCGAGATTTGTTAGTGCATACATACAAAGAAAATGTGGCTGACCAGCAAAGAACATTGGATAACACTAGAATAGTGGGAACCACAAAATGCGGAATGTGTAACATCTGTGATCAATGTATTGTTGCATCTGAAATTACCCGTAATAACATGACTGTGAAATGTAAAACCCACAACAATTGTTGGAGCAAAAACGTTATTTATCTCCTCATCTGTCCGTGCAGGCTTTGTTATGTTGGAGAAACGGGAAGAGAGGCACGAATCAGGCTCCAGGAGCATAGGTCAGCGATCAAAACTAAAAAGATAACAGCCCCCATTGTAAGTCATTTTTTGGAGAAGAAACATGGGGAATGTGATTTTAGATGGTTCATCCTGGAAAGGGTTAAGATAGGTAAAAGGGGTGGAAACATTGTCAATGCCCGCAAACACAGAGAACAATGGTACATTTCCTACCTGAACACTTTTAGAAATGGACTTAATTCACGAGAAGAGTGGGAACGTATCATTGGTGGAAACTAGTTGTCTTTTTAGGAGTATAGATATGTGAATGTAAGTATTGTTTCTGCAATATCTACATACTGTTAATACATGTATGTATATTTGGCTATCTGAGAGAAAATTTGTTTTTTGCTTGGATGTATTCCCGTAGATTAATGTCGATACTGTGTGCGAATGTTCACAGTTATAGTCTCCAGCAATCTGATTTCGGATATTATTTTATAGTTACCCCTGAGTTTTTGTGAAATATTGAACACGGCATTACAACAAGGAACAAGCTCTTTTATGACGTGTATCGCCATTGATCTATATTTTTTGATATGGGAAGGTCGTCTCTGAGCTGGCCTTTAATATACATAGTGTTATTTGTATTGTTCGAAGAGACCTACTGATCATCTAGATGTTGTGAGTGTACCGAAAATTATAAGCGTCTGACTCTTCGTATATTACGAGCGATTATTCTTACAGAGACGATGGATTTCTCCCTTAAACAGGCAAGAAAGTGTATTGAATATATTGCACTGTCCTAATCTAGTGAACAAATAGATATTTTGTTCGAACGTTTGGCCCTGGAGCGGTTTAAATATTATGACTGTCATAGTCCATGACATTAAGGAGGAGGGAATGCTATTCAACTAACGTATTTGGACCATTAGCGCTAGTGTCCTTTTTTAGTGTCGATGTTTGTAAGTCCTTCATCGATGCTCATACAATGATACCTCCCGCGCTACTTAGTAAAAAGTGGGAGTGACGCGATCTCGGGTATTTATATCGCAGGAGTTTCATTCCGACGTGTTTCTTTGCCGTAGAGCCATCGGGGTTGCATGCGGGACGCTGGCGTTTTCTCACTTAAGGTAAGATCGGGTGCCAGAAAGAGGAACTTAATAGGTGAAGACCTGCTCTATATTTATATGCTATTATAGCATTTTATATATTTTTTCTTATAGAGGCTGCATACACCCTTAAAAAGAAGTGTGTGAGAGACTGGACATAGCTCTTTATCCCTGAGCCAATTGCGTACTTTGAATATGTAAGTAGATGGGTATTAGTTCGAGGTTTAGAGCCGATATAGCATGATGATACTAATGTATGTCCTCTACTCTCGTTTTAACCCTCAGAACTCAATGAATAAGAAGACGTGTGTATATACAACTTACACGCCCATTTTTCTCGCCATGGCCACCATACCGCGTGCCCATTAGTTATATCTTGAATATTTTATACGTAAGTACCAACTTATCGGCTCATTTAAATTCTCTACTAAATGCGGCGCACCAGGGTTACTGAAAGGTATTATATATATGTCTTGTAGGTTTTTAATAAATAACCACAGACATTGCAGAAAATATGTAACACCTGGAACGAGTATTGAATATTAAGAGAAGAGCAAAGATGTAAGTATTACATCTCCAGATATATATATATATAAAGGATTACTAAGTCAAACAAAGATAGTGTTGTGACATCGAATCTTCCGTGTGGTTTCAGCTTTTTCTCCATCTTTGGCAGTAAATATACGAAACCCAGAAAGCGTTTGATGGGAGCTCCTATAAGGTACACATAGAGAACTCCACAGATCCTTTTAATTAAAAATAGGGCCAGTGTTTATTCTTACGCCCCTTGTGTTATGTATTACAGATCATCTGTTGAGCAGCTTTATCAGAAGTCTGTTGTTTTGCTGGAAGCGGACTTTTAGATCATATAAGGAGGCTTTATACTCTAAATGTAAAAGCAGTTTTGCTTTACAGGTATGTGTTTCGCACCAGCGATAGTACCTATAGTGGGTTTAGGCTACGGCCTTTCTAGAAATCAGCCAGTATGAACCATTCTAAAACGCTAAGTTTAAAAAAAAAATTGATGGGTTACTGGCTCAATATAACCATGTTCTAATGAAATGTGTAGAAGGCTTTAAATCCCTATTGTTACTAGATTTACAGTGACATACTGAGACTTGGCTCCTTTTTTGGTGTTGATCTTTTGCAATCCTTTGTGTTAAAAAAGTATATGTAGAAATGTCGATATAAGTGCAGTCAAATGTCTGTTCGTGATTAACTATGTAATGTGCCTACCTTAGAAGCAATGTAAAGATAATTTACTCATAGTCTTCAGCTGTTCATGTGCATAGTTTTGTAGTTTGATGCTTTCTGGATTTTAAATTAAATTCTGTTTGAATTTCAGAAATTTCTTGGGAAGACAGTTAATATATTCCTGATGAAGGCGGCTATACATTAATTGTCCGTCGAAACGCGTTGAAACAAAGGGAGAAGTACAATTCATATTGATTTAGGATAATTCTGACTGGCGCGGAATCTATTCCTTATTTGTGTACCTCCTTTTTTTAGTAATAGGAAATGCTTATGATTGTCTGTATATAATTTGTTCATTTTCTATATTGTCTGTGTTCCCAATTTTAATTATGTCTCAATTTTATTGTTTTTTAATGTGAATAAACTGTGCAGGCTGAATATATTAGTGTTTATAGTTTTTTATAATACTTTTTGCATTGCTTCAATTGATAGGTTGTTTTGTTATAATAATATTTGTCTATGTGATTGAAACTACTGGTGTCTTGGAAATTAGGTACCCAAAGGGAATCTTTTATGACGGAAGTGTTTACAAATGCATCATATATTTTGGCTAAGTGGAGCTGTATCTGACCATGTATGCGGCAAAGAAACAGGTGTAGGAGGCATTTGGCGGTGAGACTTCTTTGGGAAAGATCAATTTATCTGTGCCTACAGCGTGAGGAATGTGTGAACATACAAAGCCGGACTCATTTGTGACCTTTCTTCCAACCTCCCTCATGTCCCTGTACCACATGTTGTCTAATAGAGCGTTGTGAATCCCATTATCCTCTGCTGTCTTACTAGAGCGCTGGGAGTGGAAATCAGGCATAGAGTGCTGGTCGAAGGTGTAAACAACTGTGTTTTGGAGATTACTGACCCTGTCTGAAATTTGCAAAGCCTGTTCTTCCTTACGTTGGGTACACAATGCATATCTGACTGGCACCTCCTCGCGACCCATTTTATCTCTGACACTTCTTTTATATTGGCGGGAACGTTTAGGGGTACCTGTCATAGGGGGATTCATGGTGAGATCAGGCACCATGTCCCATTCTGTGGGGTCTGCAGGGGGTGTGGAAGGTGTCAAGGTGGGCACAGGGGTGTCATAGCTACTGCTGGTGCTTATCCCATTTTGCTTGTTACCAGGAAGTGTTTTGGATATGGGGTGCCCTGTTGTGGCGGCAGATCTAACAATGCTAGTAGTTTCTCTCTCTCTGATCGTACGGCAAACCAGTGGAATACGGCTATTGAAGCAATAAACATAACAAAGAAAATAATAGCAATGTACATATCTTTTTCAGTGAAAACTTGATATGGGAGGTGGGTCTGTTGCTGCGTCTCAGTCCGTAGGCCATCATACAATCTCCATACTCTTGTTCTTGGATTGTCAGTGGGTACATTAAAGCCTTCTTTTCGGTCAATGTTCGGATCTCGGATGGTGCTGGGTGGATCCTCACGTGGCTTCGATGAATCCATTCCTTTTTGGCTATTCGGACAGCTGTGGGTGAAAAGTCAATTTGCAAGTGTTCGTTGAATTTGAGGTCTCTCCTCTTCGGGACTGCTTCCTTTACAAAGATATGTGTCCCAAGGCAGATAGGCGGAAGTTAAATAGAAGTAGGGCCCTTGTTCTTTGTCTTTTATATCTGAATGGAAAGGAACTATGAAGCACGCATTAGGGCACATAAATGAACAAACCATTCAGCTTTTACAATCTCAGAAGAAAGTTCAGCGTCTGGTTTAGGTCTGGTGGAGAGAACAACCATATTCATTGATCTGTCAGTGACAAGCTGGTGAGGTGTGAGGTCATGATCAGAACTGGGAGTGTTTCTAAGGGTAAACAGAGCAATGGAAAGGTAATATAGCCATTTCTTTCCAATCGTGGCACTTATCTTACTGATCTTGGCTTTGAGCAGGCTGTTGAGGCGCTCCCAAATACCATTGCTTTGGGGGTGATAGGCTGAAGTCAACTTGTGTTTTATTCCCAACATTGTGACAATGTTGTCAAAAAAAGGGAGTTTGAAAAATGGCTGCCATTGTCACTGCGAGTCACTGCGAATGGCATCCAGTAATCCCCAGCGACATATGACCTCACGAAGCAGGAAGGAGGCTGCGGCCTTTGCGTCACAATGGACACATGGTCCAACCTCAATCCACCGTGAGAAAGGACATACCACTACATGTGAGGTATCGGTAGTCCTGGCATCTGCCAATCATGTCTACATAGTCAATGTGGAGCTCTCTAAAAGGGCCCTTGGTATTGTTGAGGCAACTGTTTTCATAGCTGGATTAGGGGAATACTATTGACAGAATGAGGCATTGATGAACAAAGAGTTGTATATGCTCATATGCATTGGGGATGAACCACTCTGTCTGCAAAGTTGTGGACATGATATCACGAGGGACATGTGTAGGAAGGTGTAACTGGGTGAGTGCTATTTGCAAAAGGGCTTGTGGCAATCCTATCATTGTCTGTCTGTAAATGAAATCTGAAGAATCCTGCTGTACTCCCCTCTTCTTCCACAACTCTTTTTCTTCAGGTGGGGAACTTTCCCTGTATCTCTCACAGGTGCAGATGTGCAATGAGATGATATTGCTGTGTATCATTGATGGTGTATTGAAGAGTTGGGTCAGGTGTATCTGAGAGTGGTGACTCACTTCTGTCCTCAACTGTATTTTGTGTACCTTCCTGCGCTGCTGAGGGTGCGTCTTGGGCAAGCAGAATGGCGGCACAGTCATTTTGTTCTGAGGATGGAGATTGTACAGTTCGGGGCCCTCGTGCTGCTGCTTTTGCAGCCCAATCTGCCATGGCATTTCCTCTGGACACAATATCTTGGCCATTTGTGTGTGCAGCACATTTTACTACAGCTACTTCTGTTTGCAGAGTCAATGAATCTATTAGTTTTTCAAGTAACTGTTTGTGCATCACAGGTGTGCCATGTGTTTTGAGAAAGCCCCGCCTTTTCCATCTCAAGATGCTGGAGTGTGTTGTTGTGGTGACATAAGCAGAATCAGAGTATACAGTAATCCTGTCACCAGCTCCTTGCTTGAGGGCTGCAATCAGTGCCACTAACTCTGCTGCTTGTGCTGAGTAATGTGATGGCAATGCTATCTGCTGTACAATGTCTAGAGAGTCAGAGGAGTTATTCTGTTGTGCTCTGACTACTGCAGCTCCTGTGTATCTTATTCCTGTCTTTTAATCAATGGTAGAAGAACCATCAACGAAGTAGACTGTGCTGTCTGGTAATGGATCCTCTTTTGCGGTTCCTGACTCTTCTGGGCAGTATGTGGCACAATCATGAGTGTCATCATCAGTGGTGGCAATGGGATGGGCAAAGAACGTGGCTGGATTCACAGTGTGACATTTTTTTTGTTGTCAAATCTTTTTATTTCGTCCCCATGACAGGGGGTTGCAGTGAAGTGAGTCGTACACAGCGTTAAGCCTACAACCCAACAGGGCCGGCCGCGTTACTTCATGAAAAATGGAAACCGTTGCCAGTACACAAGCTCAAAGATATACACAGCGGTTTACCTACAACCCATAAGGGCCGGTCGCGTCACTCAATCAACAGAGCCTGTGAGATCACTGCAGAAGATAGTTCAAACTTCAGAACATCTGTAACCATTAAACCCAAGAGGTAGAACTAGAAGACCAAGATGGTCAAAACTGGAGTAGAATGACAGAAAAGGGGACAGCAAGAGATAGAAGACAGTAGGAGTAGATGAAAGGTGTAGATGAAGGGAGAAAAGAGCCACTGGCTGTCCGGGGCGAGGGCCGAGAAGGGGGGTGAAGGGGTACTGTGTCAGTCGCCAGGGCAATCAATGTCGCTACTAATGATCGAAGCCTCACACATCCAAACCTCGTGCCAGCAGCCTACCGGGGTCAGGAGGAACTACAGCATCCTCCACTAATCGCAGCGCCCGCAGCTTGGGGGGCATGTGACGCGCCTGCTCCGTGGTGCATAGATATTTCACCAGGGGTTGCCACACCGCTTTGTAGCGTACATCTCGGGCCTGTAGCCGGGCTGTGAGAATTTCCATCGTCATGACATGCCAGAGACGTACATACCACGCAGCAATGGGCGGAGCTTCTACCTTCTTCCAGTACAGAGCAATGAGCTGCCGAGCTGCCCCCAGCATTTGAAGCGCCAGCGCCCATTCGCTCCGAGTAAGGGCCTTCAATCCTGCAGGTTTCATTCCCAGTAGTATCGTACAAGTGGCTTCAGGCAGAGGAAACCCCAACACCCTCCTAATGTGGCTCAAGACCTCCTTCCAAAAGAGGGTCAGCAAGGGACATGTCCACCATATGTGCAGGAAATCACCAGTCGCAGACCTACACCTCCAACACACAGGGGAAGAGTTTGGAAACATTCTATGTAGCCGCTGCGGCGTGTAATATCACCGGGTCATCATTTTGTAGGCATTCTCCTGTTGTGGAATATTACGATAAATCTGGGGTATGTCACGCCACAACCTGGACCACTGCCCTGGGGTGATGTCTACGCCCGAGAGGGAATGCCAGCGTTGTTGATATGGCAGGGAAGGTGGAGTGCGCGGGTGCTGCAGGATCCGATAGATTTTGGAGATCAGCCCCTTCGTCTCTGTAAAGGAGCGAGCCAATTGCTCAAACGGAGTAAAGGCGCGTGTGGCCGCGTGGTAGGTATCGTCTGTTAGCACCCAGTGTTTCAGTTGAGCGTATTGCAATCGGCACCCTAAATTCCTCCCTGCAGTCCGCAAAAGTCTTAAGGGAGCCCCCGTCAAACAGATCTATGAGCACCCTACAGTTGCCTTGTGGCCACTTACGGAAAGCCCCCGTCCGATGCGCTGGGGGGAAACTTGGGTTCCCTTCGATAGGGGTAGGGGGCGAGGGGAAGGTTGTAAGGCCCGTACGGACTGCTATCCTGTCCCAAATCTCCAGCACTGTTTTTGTGGGCACTGCTAGGTATGCGCTCGGAGATCGCCCTGCCCTAGGTTTCCATGCCAGGTCCCATATGGTGCATCCAGTCACGGCCCTATCTATATGGAGCCACCCTTTCTCGCTTTCCGTGACACCCCACTCCAATACATACCGGAGGTGGGCGGCCCAGTAATATTCCACCAAGTTTGGGCAGGCCAATCCTCCCCGGTCCCTGGGCGCCAGCAGGAGGGCTTGCGAGAAGCGAGGTTTCTTCCCCCCAGATGAAGTTTGTTAGGTCTCGCTGAAGGCCTCTGATGCTCTGTAGCAGGATAGGAGTAGGCAGACATTGAAAGAGATACAGGATTTTGGGCAGTATGGACATCTTGATGGCGTTAATTCTGCCCAGCCAGGATGGTACAAGCGGTCTCCAGCGCCTCAGATCGTCTAGGATCGCGCGTCGAAGATCTTTCCAGTTGGCCGATGTCCAGCCTTCCAACGAGGGGGTCAGCGTCAAGCCCAGATATCTGATGTGCTGGGTCGACCATCTATAGGGGGCTAATTGCTCTAAAGAGGGGATGTCCGATTTCGGGATAGTGAGGCTGAGCACCCTGGACTTGCTATGATTGATTTTCAAGCCAGAAGCACTCTCAAATAGGCACAGCACAGCATGCACCGCCGGTAGGGATTCTCGGGGCCGTGTCAGCGCAAGGATAAGGTCATCTGCAAAGAGCGCTACCTTGTTGTCCTGCCCGCCCAGAGGAACACCGTGAATCTCAGGGTCCCTCCGTATCATATCTGCCAGGGGCTCAACTGCGAGGGCGAATAAGAGGGGCGAGAGCGGACAGCCCTGCCTGGTACCCCTTCCAATGTGGATCGGCTCCGAAAGCTGCCAGTTGACCCTTATCCTAGCCCGCGGCGCAATATATGGGGCCATGATCCTGGCAATCATCTTCGGACCGAGCCCCACCCGGCGCAGCACCGCTCTGAGGAAGGACCAGTCTACGCGGTCAAACGCCTTCTCAGCGTCTAACGAGAGAAGGCAGGCAGGGATCTTCCAGTGATGAGCCTTCCCTACCAGGTGGGCGACCCTGTGACGTTGTCCGCTCCCTGATGCCCGTGAATGAAGCCCACCTGATCAGGATCAATCAAGCCCGGCCTGTGTGGGCCCATGCGCTTTGTTAACAGCTTGGTGTAAATCTGAAAATCCGAGTTAAAAAGAGCAATCGGCCGGTACGACTGACACGGGGAGGGGTCTTTCCCAGGCTTCGGGATCAGGACAATTTCTGCCAGACCCATGTCATGGGACTGACCCAGCTCGTCGGTGAAGGAGTTAAACAGGCGCAGGAGATAGGGGCCTAGCTGTGCCTGATACATGCGATAGAAGGAGATTGGAAGCCCGTCAGGCCCCGGCGATTTCCCCAAGGGGAGCTCGCGGATTGCCGCAGCTATCTCTTCCTGCAGGATCTGCCCCTCTAGCTCCTCAGCATGCTGCGGATGTAGTGTCGCACCCCCGTAGTGCCCTAGTACTTCCTCCACCAGTTCCAAAGGTGGTCGCTCTTCTGTGTACAATGCCGTATAGTAGTCCCAGAAAGCTCGACACTTATCCCCGGCCGTAACCACCCTGGTCCCATCGGGCAGCTGGACATTTGCTATATGTTCCGTCGCGGCTCGGGCCCTCAGCCTCCGCGCCAGGAGCTTCCCCACTTTGTCCCCTCCCTTGAAATACCTCTGTTTCAGTGCCAGGAGGGAGGTCTCAGCCCTATTTGTGCGCATCAGCCTGAGCTGGCCCCTAAGATTAGCCAGATGCCGTCTCGTGTGCCAAGTGGAGTGGCCTTGATCCTGTGTTTCCGCCGTCCTCAAGTCTCCCACAAGTTTATCTTCCAGTGCGCGGGCATCACGCGCCCTCGCAATCGCGAGGGAGGTGATATGGCCCTGCATGGTAGCTTTGAAGGTGTCCCAAACCACCGGGAAGGGTGTTTCAGGAAGGTCGTTGTCCTCAAAGTAGGAGACAATCGCTCCCCTAATGTCCTCCACGGCTTCCGAGTCCCTCAGGATGCTCGGCGCTAGGTACCACCTCCGTTCCCGGGCAGGGCGCGCCGCCGGATCCTGCAGCAATAACTCAACATGGGCGTGATCAGAGAGGGAGATATCGGACATGTCGACCTCCACCGTGTCGCAGAGGAGGTCCCTAGTGACAAACAGGTAGTCGATGCGAGAGTAGTATCTATGGACATGCGAGTAGTACGAGTATCCTTGCTTATCTGGGAAAAAGTACCGCCAGGCGTCGAACAGCCCAAGGTCCATCAGCTACTTGCGCAGAGTCACAGACATAGCCCCCGCGCTACTGGAGGAGTTCTCACTCCTGTCCACCTTAGGATTCCATACCAAGTTGAGGTCCCCGCCCACAATAAGGGATGAGCCGGTCTGTGGTATCTGCCCCCCTAGGAGGTCTCAGAGGTAACGGTCCTGCGCCTGATTAGGGGCATAGATATTGCACAGCGTGATGTGACGGCGCCCAACGTCCACCCCCACACGTAGGAATCGTCCATCACCACCCCGGAAAGGCCTGCCGCCCCCCTGCCTGATACCAGCCCTGCACAAAATTGCCACTCCCGCTGTCTTGGTGTCAGCTGCAGCCCAAAACTGAAGGGGATACTTAGGATGAGCCATGCGCGCAGTTTCAGCCTGCATGAGGTGCGTTTCTTGAAGAAAAATGATGTCAGGGTGTTGCCTTAAGAGATAATGCCAAAGCTGCTTACGCTTATTAGGTGAATTAAGGCCCTTTACGTTAAGCGTCAGGACCTTCAAAGGACTAGGAGCATTCACCGCCATATCTGATTCTGGGCGTCACCCGGCCACAATCGCACAGCACACATCCCACGCATCCCACGCGCACAATAGCTAGGCATCCGCAGCGCCCCACCCCAATCCAGCAATCGACATTTCCCCCCCGCACCCACCAGGAAAGAGAGAGAAGAGAGGGCATAGGATAGTAGGAAATAGGAAAAATAGAGGAGAGGAGAGAGAGCAAGGAGCAGCCAGAAGGGCCACCCAGTTAGAGTCAACAATGGCGGCCAACAGGGCCTTACTGTGCTGTCCCCGGTACAGAGCATCCTACACCCACAGGTTCGGACGCTCTCTGGGATGTAACTCCCTGAAGGACAGTCGGAGAAGGGGGGGTCGTGACAGTCCTAGAAATCCTGAATTCGGGGAGCTCCCACATGCACCCCGCCCCTCACCTCAGGAGCCAGGGTAGAATGTGAGATGGCCCGGGGTCCAGGAGTGGAGCCCCAGTACTAGAAAAAGTTAAGCACTAGCGTGTCGCCAGTCAAGGTGCCGGGGAGCGCCCCCCATGCCCCTCTTTGTCCCCCTCGAGGGACCGGATGTGAGCAATGATATCTTACTTGGCCTGCGAGGGCGATTGCTCACCATCGGATGGCGTGCGATGCTGTCGGCGTACAGTAGTCCATGAGGGCGCCGCGGCCTTCCTCTCTCGTCTACGAGATGGCGACGGGCTCGCTGGCGGGGTCGCCTGCAGTCGTATGAGTTGCGCCACTTCTGTGTAGGTCCGTATGACCCTCCGCTTGGATTCCCACTGGAATATCAGAGCGGACGGGTGCCCCATTGGTACACAATGCCCATATTGCGCAACTTCTCAGTCACTGGTCGAAACGCTCGCCTCCTCTTCAGGGTGTTGGGCGCCAGGTCTTGAAAGATCTGAATTTTGTGACCTCTGTATTGCAGATCCGGTTTATCTCGTGCGGCCTTCCAGATTGCCTCTTTCTCGGTGAAGAAATGGACCCGCGCGAGAATGTCCGGTAGGAGTCCCGATCTGCCCGGCGGAGCGGACACTCGGTGCGCCCGATCCAGCGCCGGCGGAGAAGCCTTCTCGTCCCCCCAGATCTCATGGAGGAGCTGCGTCACATATCTCATGGCGTCTTCCCCCTCTTCCCCAAGAGGAATTCCCCGGATACGGAGGTTGTTGCGGCGGCTCCTGTTCTTAAGGTCCTCCTGCTTCACTTGAAGGTCAATATTCTGCTCTTCAAAGGCCGCCAGGCGTTGCCAGAGGTGTTCCTGATCCTCCGTGCGCGCATCCATCGTCCGGTCCAGCCCGTCCACACGGTCGCCAAGCTCCGTGACCTCCTTCCGCATCTCCTTCACGCACGTGTGCACTTCAGACCACAGCGACCCAATCTCCATCTTCAATTCGGACATGAAGGTGGACATAAACGCCTGTGTGACCGGCTGGTACTCCTGCAGAGCTCGCGACGACCCTTCACCGCCTGCGGCCGCCCCAGTCTTACCCCACATCGCTACAACAGTGTTGTCCTTGGGGGCCGCAGACGATTCAGCCTTGTTGCCTTTGTTGGAGCGCGTCATTGCGAAGGACCACCACCCGAAGTCTAGGGCCACAGGCACTCCTCGCGGTTTCGTAGAAGCCCAATCGGGGCAGAGAGGGCCGCGTTGAGGTCTAAGCTGGGGTCTAGCTCAGCCACCACGCCTCCCACCGCACACCAGTCCAGCAATTCCTCCTCTCTACCCGCAAAGCCCCAGCTGACTTCACAGGCCCACTAGCAGAACCATCAGAGCCCGGAGGAGACCCGGCCCACAACCACCCCAGAGGAGAGAGCACCAGCCGCACCCCTCACAAGGGCAGCCGAGGCCCGCGTTGCAGCCACCAGATTGCCGTAGGAAGCCCCACAGAGTCAATGGAGGAGGACAGCCTGCAGTGTCTATCACCCCTTATCTCCCAGGGGCCACTCCTCACGCCCGGAGGACCCGGCACAGTACCTGTTCGCACCTTAGGCGGATGGCGCCTCAGATGTCCAGCGCCTGCAGCAGCGGGGGCCCTCCAGCTCCAGCCTCCCCACCACCAAGGGGGCCCTTCAAGGAGCCGCACTCTTCGCAGGCCGCCTAAGAGCCCGCAGGCCATCGATCGCCCGTCTCAGGGGGGGGTCATCCCGCACAGTTCACCACTCGCAGGGGCCCAGCTGCTCGAACCCCCGGGCAGCTCCCCTGTCGCTTCCCCCGCAGGCCGCTCTCACTCCACACAACAGGTCCTTGCGCCAGTGAAAGGATGGGCCTCACCGAAGGCCTCCGACGCCCAGATCCTCTCCTCAAGATGGCGGGGCACAGCGCTCACTGCGCACCCCGGCGGTCGGCTCCTCACTAGCGTGGGTCACTGGTGCCTGGGCTGCGGGGTCATGCACCACCCCCGCAAACGGTGATCCCCGATGTCGCCCAGCAGAATCTCGAGCGGCCAACAGGGGGACAAGCGTGCAGGTTCTCCGGGGCCCCCCAGACCGCTAAGCCGCCGTCCCGATCAAAATGGCGGACCAAAGTTCCGCAGCTTTCCTCGTCCGTACCTTTCAGCGCGGGGGAGTCTCTCCTCGGGTGCAGCCGCCACCAGCTCTATCTCGCCGCCTCAACTGCCCACTATGCAAAGGGCCGCTGCTCCGCTCACGCCACTCGGTGGGTCCCGCCGGCCAGCACCACCACGGCCGCAGCCGGCAGCCGCCGCCAGCCACCAGCACTGCGGAACAGGGAACAGCAAATCGTCGCTGGGATTCCGGCAGGGACCCCCTTCAGCACAGGCGCCCCTCCGGCGCCGGACACCCACCAGGAGCTGCGGACTCACCCGGACCCCCCCGGCAGCCAGAGGGCAGTGCAGCCGCAGGTGGGGGAAAATGGCGGGCTTCACTCGGGACCACAGGCTACCTCGGCCAGGCAGCTACCGCCGTACAGGAGGGGCCAGGTCCCCTCTCACCCCGCAGCCAGTCCGTCGCCACGCACAGCCCCCTGCCGGTCGAATGCTCCGACTTCCAGGGGATCGTCCACCCATCACCCACGCTGCAGTCCAAGTCTCAGGGCACAGGGCGCAAAATGGCGGCTACTCCGGCCGGTCGGCTGCGCTGTCACCGCCGAGCACCTCCCGCAGCCCTCCGGGGTCACAGGCTCCCCGTTCGTCATAGTGCCATGGTCAGCAGGTCTTCCACACCTCCCGGGTGGCAGAGAGGTGCCCTGGCTCCGCCGAAATCGCCTAAAACAGCAGCGTGCAGCGGGAGCACCTCCGGAGCACGTCTCACTGCATTGCCACCTTGGCCACGCCCCCACAGTGTGACATTTAACAACCTTCAAGGATGGCAATGACAGTATGACATTGTATCCTGATACTTTTTGTGTGGTAAGGGTACTTTTAACTTTTTGTATTATTGCAAAGACAGTATGCTCAGTATACAGTGTCAGAGGGGAACCCATAACTATGGGGGTGCTTTTCTCAACAGCAAATGCTACGGTCGATAAAGCCTGTTCACAGGGATAATGGCCTCTCATCACTGACCCTAACATGCCACTGAAGTATGCAATTTGTGGCCCATGGGGTATTTTTGGGTGAGGACTGCTGCCATGACCTGTCCATTGAAGTGAGTGAACAGATAGAATTCCTTTGTGTGGTCAGGAGAGCCTAACTCTGGGGCATTTGTAATCTCATCTTTCAATTTTGTAAAGGCTGAGGTCTTTTCAGGTGTCCAGTCAATCTTGTTATGCCCATCTTTAGCCATTTTGACAACTTTCAGGAGTGGTGCAGTGATAGTAGAATAATCAAAGACCCACTGTCTAACGTAGTTCACTAGTCCTAGGAACTTTTGCATGTCTTTGACTGTCTGAGGTTTTGGAGTGTTTCTTATTACCTCTACTCTTCCTGGCGTAACTCTTCTTCCTGATGCTGAAATCATTTGACCTAGGTACTGCACCTCCTCCTGACAGTATTGCAGTCTTTGTTTGTCTACTTTGTATCCTCTCTGTGCTAGTGTTGTAAGTAGAGCAATTGTATCCAGTCGGCACTCTTGCTCTGTGGTGCTACAGAGCAGTATGTCATCGACATATTGTAGCAGAGTGCTGTCACATTGGAAGTTTGACAAATCATCTTTGACAACTCTGTTGAACACATTGGGGGACTCACAGTAGTCTTGATGTAACCTTTTATATGTGAACTGCCTATTTCTGAGTGACAATGCTCATAAATACTGGCTGTCAGCGTGCAATGGGACACTGAAGAGAGCATTCTTCAGGCCTACGATTGAAAAATACTGTATAACTTGAGGAATTTTTGTTTGACAGCCATCATTCTGGTCGGTGGTGTATCAGGAATGGAGAAAGTCATTGTGCCGTTCTCATGAAAATAAATTCTAATATTTAATTTGGCCATGAGATCACGTCCCAAGAGGTTAACTGGGCACTGTCTTATGTAAGGTAGACGCTCCTGATTACATTTACCTCCCATTTCTATTTGTATTGGCTCGGTGAAAGGGACCCATGTTATTGCCCCAGAGAAATCCAGTGTGTTTGCACTTTTATTGGAGATGGGCAGTGCTCCCTCCCTGATACAGGAAAATGTAGCACCTGTGTCAATCAAGAAACTATATGTGTTGTTGTTAATCATGACATGCACAACTGGGTCCTCACCAATGTTTGTGAGACATGACAACACGGGACACACTAGAGTTATCTGTGGGCTGTCCTAACTTGAATATCCTCCAGCCTGGTACTGCTGGATGGTGCCCTGTGAAACCGAATTGATGGGGGGAAGTTCTGTAGCTCCCTGTGTTACAAGGGCTTGAGTCTGGGGCACCATTTGGTACACAGGCATGTGTTGCTGAGGTAGTTGTGGTTGTATGTGTTGTGCTGTTTCCTGTGTGTTACCTCCTAGTACATTCAAGGCATCTTGTGGCAAACTAGTAACAGCAGCCATTTGACTCACTGGTGTGGCTACCATAAATGCGTCAAGAGCCTCTCTTTCCTTTAATTTTTGTTGTACTAATTTAGTACCAGTAAGTAAGCAAGTTTATTATGCATAGTTAATTAAAACCAGTGCAAAAACGTTTTACAAAAATCTTAAAATATCATAAAAGTAATTTGTTCGTTATAATCATTTTAAAGTGAGCATACAATAAAGGATCCTGTGTAATAGTCCCAAAGAGTTTTTCTGAGGCCGGGCAGCGTGTTCCCTTGCATCCTGATGACCGCCTACTTGTTGCCTGTGTCGATGATCGCCGATTTTGGAAGTTTTAACAGTCTTTGCTCAATCATCGCGAGGAACTTGACAAATCTGCAGTTCAGTTTAGTGTTTGCAGGATCCAAACAGGTGAGCACTGCTTGCCTTCTAGTGCTAGTCCCTATCTGCTTAAACTGGTGCTTTAGGAGCTGTTGGCGGGCTTGCCGAAGCTCTTCGCAGAGACAAGTCATATGAAGGATGTCGCCCTTCTCTAGGTTGCAGAGCGGGCAGGCTTCGTGGCCGTTGCTCCTGAGCCATGGTGGAAGATGCTCTCTGCTGGGCAGAATCCCTAGTCTATGTTTCAAAAACCTCAATTTTATGGCTTTTGGATAGCCCTGACTAAAATATGGTTGTGGTGTCAGGGATTTGTATGAATTGAGTGTCATCCATGCATGATTTCTTTTTGCGAAGGCGGCCTTGTCCACTAGTAAGGAAAGAGATTTGACGTTTTTCCAGACTAGTTTTTTAAACGGGTTATGCCCGAGTTGCATGTCCCAGATTGCAGATAGTTTGGTGGACCCCAATGCTGCCTGCAGGTAAGTTCTTGCCTGAGATACGTCCCTGCTTTGTATATCTTGCCATAGCAGCGAGTTTAGTGTGTCAGTAGCGGCAGAGCGGAGTTTGTGGCAGCAAATGATGTAGGCTCCCTGTCTGGCCAAGTGCTTTATGTTTGCAAGCCAAACTCCAACCATATGTGGGCGAGCGAGGTGTAGGGCGGGAGCGAGAATATTGTTCTGTAGGCTTTTACCTGGATAGTATCCAGGTTTTTAGAGTCTCTTCCTCGTAGTGCCTCGCTGCCGTAAGAGATAGAGGGGAGTAGTTTAGCCTGGATAACTTTCAAGTAAGGGGTCAAAGTTGGCCCCATCAATTGGTTGGCTACATTTTTCAACGTAACGGCGATCAAAGCCCCTCTCCTTCTTGTTTCCTGCTTCTGCTGTGTAAATATACCTTCTCTGTCAAAAGTGACTCCCAGGTATTTGTACTCGCATGCTGGCTCAATTTTTTGAAAAAGGGGGTGGTGATGGACAGAGTATCTGAGTTAATCAGAACACTCCTACCCAGTCAACAGATCAGGGCTTGATCCATCACTGTTTTTTAGCTCACTGCACCATCCCAGTTCAGAACCTGGCTATATGCAAATTAGTCTGTCCCTGGCCCAGTGCATCATGGGAACAGGGCAGACCAAACTACCAAGCCAATTCTTCACTGGAAAGGAAACAAGCTTCCGGGGACCGGTTTCTGGCCTTTTTTTTTGGCCGCCCAGAACCCAGTGCTTCTGTTGTTTATTGTTGATGTTAATTGACGTGGTGCGTGTTTTGCTCAAGTTTATTTTTAGGTTGTTTTCCGTCGCGTATCTGTGCATTTGGTTCAGAAGCCGCTGGAGGCCGATGTAGGTGTGACTGAGTAATACAACGTCGTCAGCGTACAAAAGATTACTCAGAGTTTTCCCTTCCATCCTCGAGAAATGGGAGTTACATGTGTTGAGTAGGCTTGGTAGATCCGCCATAAACAGATTAAACAATATTGGGGCAAGCACGCACCCTTGCTTGAGGCCTTTGGTGGTGCGAACTTTGGATGACAAATGGGTGCAGCTTCCTAGCTTCACCTGCACCCAGGTATCAGAGTGGAGAATCTTCAGCATGTTTAGAATCGGCTGCTAAATGCCCCATTGTGCTAGTTTCCCCCAAAGTCTGCCTCTCTCGATGTTGTCAAATTCTGCACTGAAATTGATGTAGCATAGGTGCAGCTGCAGTTTTTGGGTTTTTGCTGCATCAATGATTAGTGAGATAGCCAGGATGTTGGTTGCTGTTCCAGTATTTTTCCGGAAGCCGGTCTGATTCAGAGGTATAATCTGATTTGATTCCGCCCATAGGACAATCTCCTCTAAGATGGTTCCCGCTAAATATTTCGCCTCATTGTCGAGGAGGGCTACTAGGCGATAGTTGTTAGGGTCCGTTTTGTCACCTTTTTTGTGTATGGGGACAATCGTCGACCCCCTCCAAGATTCTGGAATTCTATTTAGGAGTCTAATTTCCATGAATAACGGTTGCTTGATGGTCGCCCTTTCTGTGTTTTTTTCCTTAAACAGGGCTGGCGGAATGCCGTTAGGTCCTGGAGCTCCTTCTTTCCTGCCCTTACAAATCTGCTTTGTTATTAAGGCTATCTGCTGAGAAGCTGATATGTCCATGTTGTTTTGGGGTAGGCCTTGCTCTCTTTGAGTCAATAACACCTGCATAAACGTTGTGAAGAATGGCTCTATGTTGGTGATTCTTTTTGCTCCTGCATGTTCCGGAGGGTCATTAAAGTGGCTGGAGAGATAGTTGATCCATGACTTTTCCACAATGTGAGATCCTAGGTCTTTGAACTGTGGACGCAGGATCCTGTTCACTGATTGCCAGAAGCGGGCACTATTATTACTTTTGGTGTCGTATAGTAGTTTCGCCCAGGCCTCGTTTTCAGCGTCTTTTTTCATATTCCATTTTGTGCGATTGAGCTTAGCCCTCTGAATTTTCAGCACAGCTCGTAGGTAGACGTTTTTGGGGTCTGATCTTAGCTTCCGTAATATCAGATTGACTGATCTTTTTTGTATCCTTAATTGTGCTCTCGGTCCTCTCTTTAAGTTGATTTTACTGCTCTCTTTATAAAAGTTGCTTTTTTGGGCGGTCTTAGTGGTCAGTTCTTTTAGCAGTAATCCTGTGTATTGCTCCCAGTGAGAGATATGCCCAGCTGCATTTGCTTTTTGTGTGCAATATAGTTGAAGGGCAGTTTCGGCCAGAGTAGTTGAGTTGGCTGGCGTGCATTTAATCCTTTTTTGATTATTGAAGTAAATCGCCCCAAGCATTTTGTCTGGCCTAATTGCAGTTGGCGTCTTTGATGTCATGTGGCATTCCTGGGGACGATGGTCGCTTTCACCCTTATCCCCCATTCTGAACCACAGGATATGTGGGAATAATGCCACACTGGCAAAGGTATAGTCCAGGATGGAGCTGACTGTAAGTGAATAAAAGGTTTCTACTGGAGGAGAGTCGGTCGTAAATCTTCCATTTAGTGCCCGGAGGTTTTGGTGTTCTAGGTCTTGGAGTAGACAGTTGTTTTGATGCTTTCTCCTGTTTAGAGGGGCACTTTGTGATGGTATAGAGTAGTTTTTGTTTAGAGCCAAAGCCTCTTCTTCTACTGATGAACCAAGTAAGTTTTGGTTAAAATCCCATGTCAGGAGGAAGAGTGGCTTTTCCATCTGGGTGGCATACTCCGCCAATTGATTGGAGATTTTAATGGAGTCTTTGACTCTATGTTTGGGGTGGACATATGCGTTGACAAAGCATATCTCTTCTTCTTTATTCCCAAGCTGTAATTTTATCTTTACTGTTAAGGTTGTAGTTGTGGATGAGTCCATAAGAACTGCCGAAGATAATGTTGTAGTGGATATGTATGTGGCCAAGCCTCCTGACTGGTGGCCAAATCTGTTAGTTCTGACCGCTGCTGTTGAGTAGCAAGTGAAGCCCGTGATATGTTTTGAGGTTGTAAGCCAAGTTTCTTGCAGCATTATTATGTCAAAGAGAGAGAGATGTACTTTTGGAAGTCTTGGTCGTCCATTTTTGAGGTTAGGCCTATAGTTGGTGCCCTTCCCCTTTTACCATCTCTAATTTGTTGGTGGCGTCAAGCCTCTTCAGGACGTATGTAGATAGTTCGGGGCAATTTTTCCCTTATTGGTGCTCGATTTTGGAATACTGCACCCCCTTACACTTGCTTCTGCCCATCCCCGGGGGCTGCGTATGTTCCTATTTGGCGAACTTCTTCGCAAGGGCTTAGTAGTGGTAAAAGAGCGGGTCTGATGATCCTTTAGAACTGGGCTTTGCCTGTTTGTTGTGAGCGATAGCTTGGAGCCAGCTGCCACCGTTGGCCTTACTGTTGGTCGCTGCCAAGGGCTGTTCTCTCTTAGTTTGGGCGAGCTTCCCAGGGCACCCCTGAGAACGCTAGAGGTGTTTACCTGTTATGTCTCTGATTCTGGTCTTATCCTCCTCAGGAATGGAAGAGGGGTAAGCTGGTCTATGTAAGGCGACCAGCTTAATGCCCCAGTTTTTGAATTGCTCTGCTTCCGCTAAGATGGAATCTGCAACATTACTGGAGGACCAAGTTGTCTTGGTCGCCTCCGGGCTGTTTTGATTGACGGCGGGTAAAAATTCTACAGATATTAAGTCCTTGGTGCATATCCCCCCCAGGTTGGGAATGCATTCCATTAGTCTAAGAATGTTACCACGATTTAGCAGGTCCTGCTGCCCTTGTGATGTGTATTCCGGGTAAAGAACCAAGGACTCCGTTGTTTGTTGTGTTCTTCCTTCCACCTGCTGTTGACATTTTTTAACAGCGGGGGCAGCTGGTGTGTTACCCATGTAGGTCTTGTGTGACCGTAACTGCGTGCGTATTTCTGCCAGACCCTTAGGTCTTGGTGCATGTACTCATAGTACCAATCCTTGTCTCCTGCCCTCTGCAAGATACACTCTTCAGCAGTGTCCATTTCCTCTAGTTTAAAAGATCCTTCTCGGGGCCACACATTCATTTGAGGTGCATTAGCTTCTGTCCAGCCTGCCAAGTTATCTGAGAATGGATCGACATAATAGTCAGACCCTTCTTCAAGTACTACTGTCTCACTTGGCATTAGACCATTGGTCAGTGGCGGTCTTGGCCTGTTAAGGGTCATGAATTGAATTTAAAAAGCTTGTATAGCGCATCATACACCATAACGGTTTCTTGGCGCTTTTGGCAGCATGCAGAGCAAAAGAGGAGAGGATCATTAGTGTGGGAAGGCCTGAGCAAACAGAAAGGTTTTCAGGCCCTTGGGAAAGAGGGAATATTGTTTTATCGCTCGGAGATGGTCAGGCAGGGAGTTCCAGAATACAGGAGCCAAGATGGAAAAATTGGAGCCTCCCCATTTTTTCCTAGTATAACGAGGGACCTGCAAAAGGGACCGATCGGACGAACGAAGGTGTCTAACGGGAACATAATCAGTTAAGAGGGAAGAAATAAAAGCAGGGGCCGTTCCCTGCCGTGCCTGAAAAACCATGCACCCAATCTTGAAAAGAGATCGTTGCCGGACAGGCAACCAGTGCAGTGCCTTCAACAATGGTGTAGAATGGTGAAAACGGGGAAGGCCATACACCAGCCGGGCTGCTTGGTACTGCACAAGCTGGAGTTTGCGTAGACTATATGCCGGAATGCCGTTGTACAGGGCATTGGCATAGTCTAGCCGGGAGATCACCAAGGCAGACATAATAAGTTTAAGTGCCAAAGGGGAAAAAAACCGGGAGACAGTGCGGATAGTTCGGAGCATCAGAAAACAAGAAGAAACAACAGAACCGACTTGTGAATGAAGAGTGAGCTGGTTGTTAATTTTTATACCAAGAGTCTTAACCGTAGAAGAGGGAAGGGGAGGGGAACCAAGGGTGGAGGGCCAAAAGGAAGAGTTCCAGGGACTGGAGGAGCCACCAGTGAGCACCAATTCAGTTTTATCTGGGTTAAGCTTCAAATGGTTGTGGCTCATCCAGTCCCTGATAAAAATCATAATAGATTGAAAGTTAGAAATAGCGTGAGGGGAAGAAGAGAGGTCAAAGACCAGCTGGAGGTCATCCGCATAGTTATACACAGCGACCTCCAGCTGCTGAAGTGCAAAGATAAGAGGATAGATATAGAGATTAAACAATAAGGGAGATAAAGAGGAACCTTGGGGAACACCACAAGTGATCCTCAAAGGGGCTGCCGTGAACTCTCCCAGCCGAACCGCCTGTGTGCGATCCCGCAGGAAGGACGAGAGCCACACTAGTGCTGAACCCCCGATTCCCGCCGCTCCGATACGTGAAAGCAAGATGGAATGATCCACCGTATCGAAAGCGGCGGAAAGATCGAGGAGTACCAGGGCTTGATGTTTATTTTGGTCCAGGCCCTCCCTGAGGTTGTTTAGGACCGACACCACCACAGACTCAGTGGAGTGTTTGGGGCGGAAGCCAGCCTGGCAGGACGCCAGGCCTCCCGTAGCCTCAACATGGGTGCTGAGCACCGCGGCAACATGGCGCTCAAGCACCTTACCCAAGTATGGCAATAAAGAAATAGGCCGATAGTTAGTTGAAATAACTGGATCGGCCCCTGGTTTCTTCAGAATGGGCACAATGGTGGCTACTTTAAGGGCCGGGGTCACAATCCCTTGTGAGAGGGAGCTGTTGAGAAAGGCGATCGGGGGCTGTGTGCAAACTGAATAAATTTGCTGTAGGATACGTGCCGGGCAAATGTCAGCAGGAGAACCTGACTTAACTTTGAGTAATATTTCCCGGAACCCTGCTTCCGTGATAAGGGGAATTGATGTTAAACTAGGCGGCAAGGTTGGCGGGCAGGGCTCAACATAAGAAACAGAGGGAGGGGGAATGTTGTTCTTGATATTAATGACTTTATCAGGTACAGTGCTCTAGATCTGGTGGTGTGCAGACGTGCTGTACCTGATACATCATATTCCTGTGAGATGTCCTCAGGTTGCCCATCGTTACCAAACACTGCAATATTTTATATCTCTGTTCTTCTCTGTCTTCTCCTCCTGTTTCCTGCCTGTTCGAGCACATTTGACAGATCCAAATTATCCTGGTCTAGCTGTGGCGTTACTGGCCTAAGTGGTGTAACTACTGGAGGTGATGCCTGGGGTACAAGCGTAGGTGGTGGTGTCACCTGGGGGTTGTAGTTAATGACTGATTGTGGAGCCTGGTGTTTACTTAAGAATTTGGCTGTAAGAGAAGCTGCTGTGTTGCTCTGTTGTGGGGCTACACTTTGGGCTTCCTGATATAAATCCATCCATGGCCCTTGCTGTGGCATGATAGTTGGGACCCCACCACTGTGTGACCCTGCTATGTTTGCAGCACCTGCTAATTCGTTGAGTGCTGGTTGTTGCTTCTTACTAAATTGGCCCAAGCCACCCATCAGTTCAGTCATTCTATTCTCTACACTGCCTACGTGTAATGACAGTCGCTGGAGTGTTGCTGTATTTTCAGTGGGGCTTCTTGAGTACTGTTCATGTGACATGTCCCCTTCTTCTCTAGCCGTTCTTTGGCATAGGTCGCGTTCTGTCCTCCACCTGCCACTATCTCCCTCAGTGACTACCTCAGAGGGATACTGTTCGCTGTCTCTTTTTTCTTCATTGAACTGTAGCAGGTGTTCTTCCTTGCGTTTGGGACCAGTGTGCCACCCATCATAGTGTATCTGTGTATTGTAATGCTGCTGGCTAGGGGATCGGAATGGGCCATAATGTCTAGTTCTTGTTCTTGTGGTATTGTGATCCCTAGGGATGGATGCGGGGGCTAGGCTGTTAAGTCTGGGGAGTGGCATGTGTGAGCTATGCTGTGAACCGCCAGAGGCCTCATCGCTCTCTTGGTCCTGTTTCTGCTGGGGGGCTGCAGAGTTGGAAGCATGTGTCATTTTTATTGTAAATAGCGTGTCAATTTGACCTGAAATCCTGATGTGGTACCCTGCATCACTGGTGTTTGGGAGCTTAGGGATAGCTGGCCCTGTGTACTCTCTGGTCTACTGTCTTGTGAATCATCTGAGATGTCTGGGACTGAGACATTGTCATGGCCTATGGCTGCCTGGTCATTTGATAAGTGTTCTAGGTCAGTCTTGATAACCTGTCCTGGATACATGCCATCTGCGTCATAGGCTGGTGGATGTGCTGTGGGTGTTGGCATTATTCTTCTGCGTTGTGTGTAGAAAGGAGTAAGGGTGCAACTCTACTAGGTGTTATTGTCAGTCTCACCTGCTGCAAGTTTGTTGTGTCAATTTCCAGGGCTGATATTAGTGTCCAGATGACTGTATGTGTTAGGGGCGAGACCTGAACAGATGATGGTGTTGTATCCTCAGAAAGGGCAGTAACACAGCCCTTTTCTAAGTGTACCGTTATTTGTAGTCTTGAGTTTTGCGTGGGCTGTCTGCTCATCTCCTAGAGTTATCTTGGGGATGGGCAATTGATGACAGCGAATGTTGACATTCGTATTCTCCTTTTACCTGGCGTTTTTGTAAATATGGCTATATGTTTTGTAACAATGTATTCTATTCATTTGTGTTAAAAAACGCTGTTTAAAAGAAAAACATTTTCTGCAGACCTAAGTGACACCTAGTTATTTTGAATGGCCCATTATGTTCTCTGTCTTTTTTCTAGTGAGGTCTGCAGTGCTAATAACGAGGGGGGCAATCCTGAATGACAAATATGCACACAGGAAAGTAGCAGCATTAAAATAGTATATCTGTGACAATTGTGGCGCTCAAGATGCTTTGGTTTACAGAATCTCTTCAGTTAATCAGTGGCAGATCAATACAAATGGGGATACATAAATGCATTTACAATCTCCCTAGTTATTGAATCTCACTAACAAACCAGTGTTCTGCATTTGGCAGTGCCCTTCAATAATGTTCACAAAAATATTTTTCAGCAGCATCCTACAAGCGGGCCCTTACCCTTAAGTGATAGTATTGGTATGGGGCCAGTCATAAAAATATTATTCCACAATCAGTATACATGTGCGTATAATCAAACAAAAGAATCCTAAAAAAAAAACAATGTGTGCCTAGATATTATGGTCTCACTAAAGTCAGCCTCTGTACCAGCCATGACTTCTAATGCAAAACCATAAAAAAAATAATAAAAAAATTACGCTTTTGAACCTAATAAAAAACCTCTATATATATCACTAAACACCAAGCGGTAACATATAGTCCTAAAAGGGCCTATTAAATAGCGAACATTTGTTCATGTCCTTTAAAAAATAGAAAAAGCAAATGCAAAATATTTTTAGTGTTTTCACTTTTATCAAACAAATTGCGCACTTTGGCCACTAGAGTGCGTTAAAGTGCTTCCTATGCAAATGGTGTACAGAAAGAGAACAAAAAAACGCCAAAAAAATACTTTTAACTGGCGAAAATACAATGCTTACAACAAAGATACTTAATCTTCCCGGGGACTCACTTAATTGTTTACATAAGCGACATCTAAAAATTCCGTTAGCTACGCGGATTTCAGATTTAGCTTCTTCTCCATTGACTATTGAAATGGAGGGTATCTTTCCCTGTTTACTTTACAGAGGATCACACTTTGATAAATATTGAAAAGACGCAAGTTCCAATCCTTTCCTTCCCTGCTTACTGTACAGAGGATCCCTTAAAAAAGCAAAAAATAAGCATTTGAAAGGTGCAAAACCCACCTTCCCTTCCCTGACAATCTATAGATCGGTCAGAGGTCCTCCCTTGTTTCAGAGAGGCACAGCAATAGCAAAAAGAAAAGCACTTGGAAGATGCTAAATCCACCTTCCCTTCTCTGACAATCTCTAGATCGGTCAGAGGCCCTCCCTTGTTACAGAGAGGCACAGCAACAAATAAGCATTGAAAGACGCCAGACGCAGTCTTTACTATTTTTTTTCTTCAAAAGGCACAGTAATAACATGTGTCTATTCCTAGAAAGATAAACGCGTAAATCACATTAATGTCCTAACTTCACTTCCAGTCTTCAGAATTCCACTTCTCACACAACTTACTCTTCCCCTTTTTGAGAATACCTATAGCGAGACAAACAGACAGTAACAAACCGATAACCTGGCAGAGATACAGCTGCGTCACAAACATACACACCTCTCCACCGTAACCCAAGAGAAGACAATCGCACCAGGCAGTCCAGTTATAAGCTTACCCGTGCAATGTGTTCCTCTTATGGCTCAGTCAGAAAGGGGGCACGATCGCTTAGCAGCCTGTATTTCCTCTCGGTCCAGATGCTTCCTGTCTGTTAGTGCTGCTACCCGAAAGTCACGGCACCAAAATGTTAGAGGGAGATTTATTAAGGGGCAGAAGGTCAAGGGGCTGGGCGCAACGGCTCAGGAAGCCTGCGCTGGGATGATCGTGAGAGTGAGCTAGGGACAAAGGAACACCTTAATTTGTACCGGTGTGTCCTGGAACGCTTGCTCTAAAAATAGAGAAAACAGATATGTGAGTCGTGGAAACCAAAGCTGAAAGGTTAATAGTTTTATCAAGAAGATGCAACTTCAAGATACTTTAATACAAAGGCATAAAAATCACATTAGTTCTGTGTCCAGTGCTTCCGCATTTTCAGCTAGCCTCGTGGACCAGATATCATTTACAGAATGACAGTATTCTGACAGTAAGAGAGAATGTCTAAAGCTTAAGACACATTTATCATTTGAGGCAAAGTACATTCAAAGCGCAAAACACATTTTATCTGGGAATGCTCACATCTGCCTATAAGTGAGAAATCCTGCAATTACAAGTTAAACACTTCAAATGCAATAAGGAAAAAGCATGGTTAACAGAGTATATAGCAAATGCAACATTCCATAAGACAGAATATGAAATAAAGCAGCAACTTTAAAGTGCATGTACAAGTACAAGGGCTCTCGAGTAACCCTTGGGAAAAACTCACTGTCTGATACTTATGTACAGACGAGGAGTAGTTCAAAGAAGTCTGTGTGAACCTCCTTTTTATATGCTTTAAGGCGGTGAGAGGTCTATGGTAACGTCATCTCGCGCCATCCCATGCCACCCCATGCCACGTACTCTATTTGTGTAATTTACAGCCTACTCTGCACTTTTCTCATCCTATACGTTCAAAATGCAGCCCTTCCTGGAACCTTGGCACTTATGCAGGACTAAAGGTCATGCCTTATTGACTTGAAGTTTATCGTAAATTTGCTTTGGTTAACAGAAAAAAGCGTTTTTTGCACAAAGGGATTATATTTATGTGTGTATGTACCAATTTGTACAACCTGTTGCCACATACATCACTCCAGCTTGACATGGCTGCGGTGCGAAGTTCCCCTTTTCTCATACACAGTGTAAGGATGTGGCCCTCTGTGTGTCGAAAGATTTGAGTGGAAGTTGAAGTTTAGCACACAAGGGGGTGGGGGCTTAACTTGGAGCAAGAAGCCTGGCAGACAGTGGAGCTGGATGAAGTCTCAATCAGACCTGCTTTCTGCTTACTTTACAGAAAATGTTAGTACTCTGGCCAAGCTAACCAAGGCCTATCATTTTGAACAGAAGGGCCTACATAGGGGTTCATGCTAACTGAGTGATAAGAATGACCCAGGATATTTTGTGGTAAAATCTCTCCCTCTCTCAAACAGCAAGGGATTCACACAGTGGGACAACATAGGCATCTCCACGGTAGGGGATATGTGGGACAAAGGAACTGTAATACCATTTACCCAACTTCAGCAGCAATATGACTTGGGCCCGACTGAGACCTACAGGTACGCGCAGATACGACATGCATTGTTAGCGGTGATACCGCCAGATACTGATGTCCCCGCTGGAGGACCGGACACTTACTGATTACATGCAGAAAAGCGCCACATCCCTCACATACAAGAAATTGATCAATAATCTACCAGACCCGACAGTCTCTTTGCGGGACAAGTGGGTGGCGGACTTAGGTGACATAGAGGATTCAGAGTGGCAGGAAGCCCTGGCATTGCCCAAGGAGGTGGGAATCCCCGCACGGCTCCGGCTTATACAGCTTAAGATCTTGCATCGAATATATTATACCAGACTCACCATGCATAAATTACAAAGGGCACAACATCCATATTGTCTTAGAGGGTGCGGGGAGGAGGGTTCGTTCCTACATACCATATGGGAATGTGCAGCACTAGCAAAATATTGGCGACAGGTACTGCGTACAATGTCACAGGTCATAGAGGTATCCCTTCTGCCAGAACCGCGCAGGTGCCTACTTAACATATGGGAACCTAATGATCTAACGCGTCACGAGCAGACATGGGTCACGTTGGGACTGATGGTGGTGAAACGTAATATTGCGCAGAAATGAGGAACAGTGGAGCTACCCTCGTTGACAGCATGGTGCCGAGATATGGATCTGACTATGATCACAGAACGAACAGTGTATGCTAATCGGGGAAGCCCCCGCAAATGGGCAAAAATGTGGGCAGCCTGGAATACTTACCGGGGGGACATCTGTGACCCACTGCTCGAGTCCGATGTGGATAGTTCAGATGAAGACTAGGGGTAGGGTAGGAGGACTGGGAGGGACTGCATTGCCGAAGGGATTATTACATATTGTGCAACTTACTCTTGTTTTTATACCAGAAATGTACATGGACTTAAGTACCCTAACTATACTATGTGGTTTTCTGTATACTGTCATTATTGCCGCTCTGTTGAATAATGTTAATAAAAACATTTCCCCCCCCCAAAAAAATAATCAAATTGCTTGAAAATTAGTGAGTATCTCTCCTGCAGAGGCTCGATTACCTCGTGAAAGGGACCTGGCAGACAAAACAACTTATAGGAGTCCATCTGTGCAGGTAGACCAGAAAATGAAGAGTTGCACTGTCTAGGAAAAGGCTGAAGGAATCTCCTGAAAAGTCTCAAGGGCCCATAATGGAGGTCACAGTGTCGGATTACCAAATGGTAGAAGTCTAAAAGCAAGCTCAGTGGTCTTTAGAGTTGGCCATAATGATCAACAAGTGGAGTAAAGTATATGGCCCAGAAGGTAAATGAATTGGTTGTACGGGAAGGCAAACAAAAAAATCTGAAAAATGTGTGACCAATTGTCTGGGAGTAGCCGTGCCTGAACACACTGTGCAATGATTGGTTACCAGATGCACATCTGATGGAGATTTAGGGCTGGGGGGAGGACTGCCACTCACTTTGTAGGCACTCTGATGAAGGCCAGTAGAGTGGGTCAGTGTCACTCATGTGGCAGGTACCTCTAAAAATGCCAGTAGAAGTTCTGGGACTTTCAGATGCTAGTAGGACTGGAGAAGTCTGACCTGTCAGGTGCATCTCTGAGAGGCAAATAAAGCTCACTGATATGTCACTCATTAGTCACATATTATATATGCAGGTTTAGTTTATTTATTAATTGCTAGCTTACTTAAAACCATTGCAATAAATTACAGTTTACATTACTTTTTTTTGCATTATAAAATGTTATGTTATTTTAATTTATAACGCATACGGATACTCAAGAGTGTCCCGGCGCAATACCAATAAAAGGAGAAAGGCGTCTGTTTAAACAAATAGATGTGTTTTCAGATGGTTTTTTAAATATCACTGGGTCCTGACTATTACGTAGGGCTAGGGGCAGGGTATTCCAGGCAGCAGCCGCTTTCCTTGTCAATGAATTACCACCAAGCCTCTGGTATTTGATTCGAGGAACCAGCGCCAACCGGACCGACGTGGAGCCCAGCTGTCTGGATAAAACAAACAGAAAAATGTTTTTGTAGATATAGTGGTCCAAGCCCATGCAGATACTCTGTGATCCACAACCAAGGATTTGTACTTAACCCATTCCGCAACGGGAAGCCAATGCAGTGAATGTAGATGATGTCGCACACTGCTCCTGGTAGAAATACCCAGAAGTAGTCTGGCCGCTGCTTTTTGGACAACCTGCAGCTTTTTCAATAGGTAGCCAGGGTTGCCAATGTAAAGTGCATTAGCATAGCCCAACCAGGATAAAATGAGTGCGCAGGTCACCGTTTCTCTCGCTGCCTGGGGTAGAAGAGGGAAAAACTTCCTCAGAGTTTTGAAGAGGCTAAAACAGATGCCGGCCAGCTTCTTAATATGGTATGAGAAAGACAAGCTCTCATCAAACCATACCCCCAAATTCTTGGCGTGTTTCCCAAAGAGGTTGCCACTGGGAGCTCAGGAGGCCAAAGAGAATCTCGGAAATTAGGAGAAAATTTCCCGAAGAGGAGAATTTCTGACTTCTCCTCATTACACTTTTGCTGTGCAGCTGCTAACCATTTAAAAATGGATGAGAGGCAGTGATGGACCGAAGAGACCGAGTAAATAGCAGCTGGGTATCGTCAACGTAGGCCATCACCTTGGCTCCCAAGCTCTCTGCCAGGTAGACTAATGGTGTAACATAAATATTAAAAAGAAGGGAGCTAAGACAAGAGCCCTGGGGCACCCCCATGGACACAAATTGTGTAGTGGAGGAGCACAGGAGCAACCAGATTTGCTGGGCCCGGTCTTCTAAGAAGGATCTGAGCCAGTTTCAGGCAGTGCCCGACACACCTATCTTGGCGAGTTGTGAGAGGAGAAGAAAGTGCGGGACCATGTCGAACGCCCCCGAGAGGTCCAGCAGGATCAGTGCTGCCCTCCCGCCGGTGTCTAGACAATCCCGAATGACCTCCACGACCTCCACCAAGACCGACTCGGTTCTATGGGCAGCCCGGAACCCAGATTGTGCAAGAAACCCGCCCTCTCAATAAACTCAGTGAGTTGATTATTGACAACCTTCTCACCCACTTTAGCCAGCCCCGGCAAGAGGTAAATAGGTCAATAGTTTCCCGGATAGAGGGGATCAAGTCATGTTTTTTTTAAATATAAGTGGCAAGATCCTAGCCTGCTTCCAGGCCTCTGGAACACTGGCTGTCTGGAGAGATAAATTGACAATGCAATTTACTTCTGCGTTGATAGTTTCTGCTCCTGCGTCAACCAGTCTAGCGGGACAAGGCTCAGAGGGTGAGCCCGATTTTAAGCTACTGATAATTTTGAAAGAGTCCTGCAGATCCACTGTCTTAAACGCATCCAGGCAGTGTTCAGGCTTGGGAGTTAGCGGCAGGACAGATACCACAATCTCATTAACACTGTATGAAAAGGCCTGCTTGCATAGTGTGGATCTTATCCAGGAAGAAAATTGTAAAGTATCACACCAGGTGTCAGAGGGTAATAACATGCTAGGCTGGGCAGAGGCAGACGTAAAAAGCTGAACAATTGAAAATATTTCTTTTGCGTTGTTTTTAGCAGAGACAATTCAACTTGAGTAGAATTGCCTTTTGGCAGCCACTATAGCCTCATAATAGACTTTCTGTTTGATTCTGAGCTTAAACTTAGCAGCTGAACAGTAGTCACTGCAGGGCCATGGTCGCTCAAGAATCTTACGTTCATGTTTGAGTATTTTAAGCTTGGGCTGAACCAGGGTTTGGAGGGAGATTCTCTGGACCTCCTAGAGGAGCGCTGTGGAGTAAGAACAGTGACTATCTTGCAGATCCAACTGGACAAACCATCAAGGAAATCTACAAGGCCACCTGTTAAAGTAGGTCTTGTGGTCTCCAAAGCTAGTTTAAATGCACCTGGGGCAATTCTGCTAAAGGTAGGTTTGCAAGAAGACCGTGCTGCAGGTTCTGCATTCATCATGTCCCATGAAAAATATGTAATAAAATGATCCAACCAAGAGACCAAACATGGGTCTCTGATCGAAATAAGAAAGTTGCTGCAGATGGGGTCCAATAAGTGGCCAGCCTGATGGGTAGGAAGCTTAACCCGCTGGACAAGTTGGGCCAGATGGAGGGCATCCAAAAATGTGCACGGATTCTTAGTATCAGCGTGATCAAGATGAATGTTGAGATCCCCTAATAAAATATAATGAGAGAATCTCAATGCCCTAGACATGACACTCAAACATTCAGCCAACATCTAATACTGATGCTCCTGAAGCAGTGGAGCTGGAGCATGGACGTTAACATAGTGATATCGAACTGTATGTGTACAATGCCTCATTTTTCAAAGGATCCATAAAGTTTGTTTACAAAAAAATGAGGAGAGACAGAATTTATATGTGAGAATAGGGCTTGTACTTCCTCAAGGGAAGGGCAGGCGAAGTTGATCAGTCCCTAGAGTTGACAATTTCTTCTTCCGTATCTAGGTGGTCACAGCCCTTCCTGCCCTCAATAGGAAACTTGTTGTATACCTTGGCAACTTTTGAGGCAAAGAAGGTGGCAATAATATTAAAACATTTTATTGATGAGGTAGCTGCTCTAGACACGCTTTCAAGAGAGGATAGTGAATGAAGTATAGAAAGGAGTTCTTTTGATGATCAATAAAGTTTGTTTACAGAAAAAAAAGGAGAGACAGAATTTATATGTGAGAAGAGGGCTTGTACTTCCTCAAGGGAAGGGAAGGCGAAGTTGTTCAGTCCCTAGAGTTGACAATTTCTTCTTCCGTAACTAGGTGGTCACAGCCCTTCCTGCCCCCAATCGGAAACTTGTTGTATATCTTGGCCACTTTTGAGGCAAAGAAGGTGGCAATAATATTAAAACATTTTATTGATGAGGTGGCTGCTCTAGACACGCTTTCGAGAGAGGATAGTGAATGAAGTATAGAAAGGAGTTCTTTTGATTTGTCTGTGCAGCCATTTTTTGGTGCATAGAACACTCTATGTGAGCCTATGGTACTGCTTCAGAGCAGGTTTGAGGCAAGACTGGCTCGTCAGGCTTTAGTCTTTCCTCCAGTCATGTTCAAGGCATTTTCATTGTTTCTTGGCAGCCACTACATGCCCATTATACCGTTGCGGTGCGGGAGATTCCAGGTTGATGTCTGAGAGTCAGGGGGGGCTATACCTTCTAGGGCTCCATTAAGCCAACTATCTGAATTGTACTCTGCTAGATCCATGTCCTCGCAAAGGGTAAGAGTAGTGACTGCCAAAGCCTCTGTAAGAGTCTCTGAGTCTATCTTGGCCCATTTCCTATATAGAACCATCTCAAGATTATTAACACAGGAGGCAGGTTTAGAGAGTGGAAAGGAAAAAGGAATCATACAGTGGTCTGAGCAAGGAACAGTAATAGGAGTTGTTACTATAAGCGAGGGAAAGTTAGAAAAAAATGGGGTCCAGAATATGGCTTTTAACATGTGTAGGGCCCGAAACTTGCTGAAATAGATGAAGGGTTTGAAGGTCTCACCCCTCTTCAGGAGCTTTCCTCAAAGTGGAGATTAAGGTCAACTAAGATTATAATTTTGTCATGGCGTAAGGCCAGCTGGGCAATGGTATCTGTGAGGGTCAATCTAAAAATTAGCTGCAGACCTGGGGTGGCGATAGATGAGGAGTCTGGTAAAGTACAATTGCCCAAGGAGGTTAGCAAAAAGTGAGCAGCCTCACACTCTACTATATCAAACTCCTTTAGAGAGCACTTTGTGGTGAGTTTAAAAATTATTGCGGTGCCTCCGCCTCTGACAAGCAGCAGTCGCGTTTTACGATGCCATAGCCATTCGGTATAGCATCAAGAATATCGGGGGTGGAGGCTTCTGTGAGCCGAGTTTCCGTAAGGAATAGGGCGTCCGGTTGATTGTCGCCAAGCATGTCAAAGATTTCCTTTTTGTGTTTAGGTAAAGAGCGGCAATTTAGGGTGAGGTAGCGTATTAGATTAGTAGATGTCAAGCTGCTGTTCCTGGTACCATCCATGAGACATCCCAGGGTTTATAGCATTTAGAGTGAGGGTCACCTACCTTGATAGAATTCCGGCAGTTGCTTGATAGCGCTGAGGATAGGTTTTTTAAGTTGAGGGCGGAGAAACACACCCTTTTGGGGGTTAAATCGGACAGGGGTTCTAGCCTGAGACCCCGGACGGATGCAGACAGGCTTGCTTTAGGAGCACCTTCAGCGCAGCACACGTGCTGCACGCGTCTGCGCATCGGCCATAGTGAAGTATGTCACATAAGGAGAGTGTGTCAGTTCTCCAGCCAATCCGGGTGGAGGGGCGTACAAAGCAAACACTAACTGGGGCCCAGCAACCCGGCACATGTCAGGAGCGCTTCTTCCCCTACACAGCGCAACCTGTAAAGAAATAACAAGCTAAAATGATAATGGCAACTAAAAGGTTAGAACAATAAATCATATATCAATTAAAAAAACAGAGCGGAGCCAGGTATGTTCCTGCACTTCTTAAGTGCTTACAAGGAATAGTAATCACACACTCTTAAACAGAGAGGAGCCTTCAAGGCCAGGGGCTGCCTGCAAAAACACACTAAAATTTGGAAACGATGTGCAGACTACCAAGGCCTGGAATTAGACCCAAAACCCCTGGTGGAGGCATCTACATCTGCCCTGATTTGCGATTATTAGAATGGGGGACTGGAAACGTTAAGGTGGGACGATGTTGCTCAAGATGGGACTTGTGGAAATGACCAATGTGTGGCTGTACTGGGGGAGGGGAGGGGACTTGTGGTGTTTCTGTTATATTGTATAGTTGGATATAGTTGGTTAAAAAAAATTGTGCAAATCATCTGTCTTAGTCACTGACTTGTAATGCTTGATATGGCAGTTGCTTCCTGGGCTAAGGAGCACTGCATTGTATATGACTCCTTGACATTAAATATATATTTTAAAAAAAACAGAGAGGAGCCAGGCATATCCCCACATTAGAGGTACTACAAGGAAAAGTAAGTACAATGGTAAAATCAATAAGTAAAAACGGTACACTCCTGACCGAGTGGTAGGTCCCACTCCGACAGGAGTGGAACAAACTAACAGCAAAGGTGACCTCCTACCATGGGTCTGTTCCGGCACATCCGCGCATCAGTCATAGTGAAGTAGTTTGGCAGAGAAGGGCGGGTCAGTTCTCCAGCCAATCCAGGCAGAGGGGGCGTGCATCTGGAGTGCTTCTTCCCCTCCACGGCACTACTGGTAAAGAAATAAGCTAAATAATAATGGCAACTAAAAGGTGAGAAAAGGTAATCATATACTAATTAAAAACAGAGGGCAGCCAGGCCTGTACCTTTTAAGAGCTTACAAGGAAAATAAATCACACACTCTAAAATGGAGAGGAGCCAGGCATCTCCCTGCACCAGAGGTGCTAAAGGAAAAGAAAGTATAATGGTAAAATCAATAAGTAAAAACAGTAAAGTCCAGACGGAGTGGTGATCTTCTACCTTGCACATTACCCCTTAAAAACCAGAAAACTGTTCTGTGGAGTGCCTCAAGGTTCATTGCTCAGCACCACCCTCTTCAACTCACACTTGATCTTTCTGGCTAACGTCTTCTGGCGCACGACACACAACCTATACTCTACCTCTTGGACAAGACCTCCAACACAAGAAAACTTCACCACCTGCATAACTAGAAGTCGCTAACGGGAATAAAGCCAACTGTCTAAAGATCAATGCTTTGGTAAGAACACCTTGCCTTGAGACTACAACTGGTGGCCGGCTGAACTCGCACTTACGCCCAGCACACAGGTTAGGAACCTCTGGATCGACAGCAACCTGGACATGACTGCCCATGTCGGTGCCATCACTGAATCTTGCTTCTACACACTGAAGATGCTGATGAAGATCTTCAAATGACTCCCAAGCAACATCATTAATAAATGTCACTTTCCCCAGTTACCAGTAAGTTATAATACGGTAAGAATCTCTAGGCTGGGGTTCCCAAGCAACTCACCAGAAGAATACAAATCATCCAGAACTTGACAGACATACTCATCCTGAACCTCCTACATAGAACTCACAACACACCACACCTCAAGGAGCTCCGCTGGCTCCTGATACACAAATGTGCTAATTTAAAACTCCTTAAACATACATTCAAGGTGCTATATGACTTAGGCCTCACTTACCTGAACAGTTACATCGTCCATCAACCACCCTGACACCTCCACTGCATAGGACTCCTATTAACACACACCTCATACATACATAAAACAAGAACAGGAGAATGAGGTTTTCTTACATCACACCTATACAAGGAATGACCTCCCACTCCACATCAAAGCCTCCTCCTCTCTTCTTTAATTCCACAAGAAGTTGAAGGCCAGACTTTCCATTTAACAAACCTATCCTAGCATACATACCTGCTGGGCACCAGTACTACCTACAGACAAGCTTTTGTGGGAATCCTCTGCCGCAACATCAAACTGTCCTGCATGTTACTTTGGCAACTTTGTACAGTTCACTGAGTAGCTTGACTTCTTTATAGAAGCTGTCCACACAAATGTTACAACCGTTATGAAGGAGTGATTGAACAAGCTCCCATACAATCTTTGCACTGATTTCTAGCATGGAAGGGCAGCCTGCAGAATTTATAGCAGAGTCCTTCCCTGTATATACTTTCAGGATGTGTACATAACCAGGAGAGCTCTTGCACTGCATGTACATGTTGGTACCATACAAGCTATTTTGCTTGTACTGCTGAACATAAGTGCCACTTTTTACACAGAATCAAGAACTCCAACTGAAATATTTATTCCAGGAATATACATTTCTGGAAATCTGGCAGATAAATGTTCCACAACAGATGACTTTTGAACAACCTTTCATGGTTTGGATGGTCCCAGGCCAGTACTGCAGCATCATCATTATAGTGCAGCATATGCTGCAAATATCAGAAAACCTGTCTCTACTCATGACTGATGTGAAGGTAAGTGTTTCCGAAACTGTGCTGGTAGATCAGTGGGACGTTATGCTTGATTTGTGTAATATTCCCTTACTGAGCCGAAAGCCCAAAAGAGTTTTCAACTCCATAAGTGAAGTAGAAGTTCACCAGTGTGCTTTAATTCTAAGAGTGCCTCCATGTTTGGTACAAATGTTTGTGAAGGAAGTCAACATCAAGAGAGATGGAAGTCATCAAAAGGCAAACAAAATTGCAGTATTGACTACAGACACCGTCTACAGTTAGAGGGAATTTGGGGCTGAACTAAATTGGGTGGCTGCCCAGATAACACTCTATTTTCAGTGCTGTACCTACCTGCCTGTTCTCTGGATTTTGCTACCTTGCTACTGTCACTTCACTGAACAGATTCTGTTCGCAAAGGTTCATCAAGACTGTCAAAGCATGTTCATCAGAATCACCAGAAAACGAGTCCTCCTTAGATTGAAAAATCGCTTCCATATTCTGCTCCATTATCCTGCCCCGCTGATGCTCAGTATATTTTTCAGATCCTGCCTCATTAGCTATCCAACATTTCTAGAGTAAGGACCTGGGCAGCAGTAATCCACCTAGATGCCATCTGTGCAAACTGTTTAAAACTTTCCTCCTGAAATACTGTGCCCTACATAGAAGGCAGAAGTATGATTACAAATCAGAGGGTGGGGGTTTGTGTGTATGAGATATGTCAAAGAATTGGAAAAGCAAAAAAGCATTTAGCTCTCAATCCTGCGATCCAAAGAAGTTCTCTGAAGACATTAACTTGCCACATATGCAATATCACAGCACACATCATGGGGCGAAGAGTGAGCTCACTCCAGCCACAGTTGTGGCATTCACAGGGTTGCAGCCATTCTAAAGGAAAAAAATAATACCAGCTATTTATTAACTGTTAGCCTTTCTGCAATATTTATTACAAAAAGGGAGAGAGGGTGGGCCTAGGAGCTGATAAAGGTCCAGTGTCCATGCTCCTAATGTCTTACATAATATCAAAGGGGGGACACTGTTCCTACAGATGGGGTGCAAACAGTCACCCACGCCTTAGGGTGCAAATAGTCACCCGTGCACACAAGACAGAGAGGTGAAAAAAGAAGAAGTATGTCCCAGGTAAGTGTGACCCACTAATAAAGTGGGACAAGCATTTGTTGTCCTGTGTTTCCCTCACACACCCCGAGAGGTGTCATGCTTCATCATCAGGCAGTTGCTCCTCGTAGGGCCAGCGCTGCAATCCCCTACGGGTCCCCCGAAGGGTCTCTATATCGGAGATCTTTTCAGGACTGCCGGATGGTGCGTGTGGGTCCAGTGAAGGTACTAAAGGTGCGTGCTAGTATAGTGAAAATTGTTTAATAAAGGGTAAATATGCAGCGAATATCTTTATTGTATAAACCCTTTGCAGATAAACTGCTGAATAAAATATTGCCCCAAAGGCACACTATGTCCGGGTGTCTAAAGGTCATAGGCCAACATGTTTCGCACCTGCGTCGCCATAAGGGTCGTTGGCGCTTCGTCAGGACCAGAGCTATAATTGAAAGAAGTGCACGTGATAATAAAAATTGGACCCTCTAAACCAAACAGGGCGGAACGGTAACCACTATACCTATATTAAGGTTACAGCTGCATGATGAAACAGTGCTCCTGATGGGAACCTGGGAACCAGAGACAAAATAAACAACAGATAAAAACATCAGTAACAACTTGATGCCTTATGATGTGATGTATTTACTATGGGTACTGTATCGATCCCCCTATTTCTGACCCTTGTCTGGTTAATAATTAACTAGCAGCCATTCAACTGCACAGAAACCCGTTATCTGATTAGCCACACAATGGCACAGAAGCCCGTTATCTGATTAGGTCATAGCGCATGCCATCTCATTAGGCAAGCACTATTTCTCCAGCCCCCTAATAGGCATACGGTGTTCTCAAAACAAATCAAACCTACCACGACCTGGGAAATCCCCACAGCCATTGTTTTGATTTAGCCGAGAACTTCAGTAAAGAATGTGCGAACGACCAGTTCGTATGACATCCTTATTGACGTATTTATGTCCATCCTTACGTCAATCTCGGCACCTTTCAGGTATAAATAATACCGACATTGCCTTAAGCAAACACACGAGGTGGTGACAAGATTGGAGCAGCGAGACTTGCCGAGGAGCCCAGCTGACAGCGAAGCCCACAGACGCTGCCCCTCCTTTCTGACGCGCTGAGAGAGAGACGCTGTCTTTTCTCCTGCCGAGAAATCCAGCTCCGGCGCTTCCAGACGCCCTCGCAGGCAGCTGGGATATCAAGACCTGAGATAGAGATACCAGCCCTCCAGCCTTCTAAATCCCTAGTACTGAACTGAATAACCCTTTGTAGAGAATTCTTGAAGCAGACCCTTGGCAAAGCAAACTTAACTTAAACTGCTACTTATCTACTCCCACCCACGTATTAGGCTTAGGTCAGGTACATTGGGGTAGGCGTAGTTAGAAGCACCAGTTGAGTACGATTAGTCAATGTATATATGTATGTATCTATTTTATCCATTTTAAGTATCATATGGCTAAGAAACCATATCAATGCTTTTACAGTATTATTTTTATAATTCTGTTATTACTGTATGCACTTTACTTAACAATAAGTATTGCAATAACAGCGATTCATTTCTCTTGTATGAGAAAAGAGACTGATCAATTATTGAACACGCCCGTCTCTTCCTTTTCTCTACAATCTGGTGAAACTAAGAATGCACTGAACTGACTGAGTAAAATACGTTGTCTTTTGTTTTCACACGACTCTAGAGATACACTCTTGATTAGGGGAGAGCAAAGTTGTCATGTTCTATGGTTGTCAGAAACTAAATCCCTTCTTGTCTATCCAGGGAGGTTAAACTCCTCCTTATCTATTCGAGAAAGTTTCTAGTGAACTCTGAGCTAGCTGGCAAACATTAAAATTTAAGTCTAATATCGACAGTAGAAGACCTAGTTAACCTCTGTCCTACGTCTATACTACTGAAGATATTATTCCAATGCGCAGAGCCTATTGGGATAATAGGAACTACACTACATGGTGCCCAACTGTTTGGATAGGCGATAAATCTAACGTAAGACATTAGAGTAACTCAGTCGTGCTTTTTCACACAGACCCCTTTTCCCCATAATACTCCAAAGACGTCTGGAGTGGGTGAAAGGTTAAATCCGCCAAACTTAGTAGGAGGAGACTCCTACGTATGGTTCTTGGTTTATTCAACGTTGAAGGATACACTGTTCCAAAATATTGTGCATCTAATCTTTGTTTCCATAGAAACCTGATCTGCAAATAAATAAAATAACTTTCTTGACATTAGAATGTCACAAGATGAAGAAGAAAGGGAGACAGCTAGATTAGCAGCTCAACTCCTAGCGGCTGACAATAGTCTCCTACAGCAAGACCCGGAGGCAATACTCATCCCGGTCAACATAAGGAAATCTATAACTTTAAAACTTATAGAAAATGGGCTGACACCGAGAGGTGGTACAGTCATATTCGTAATTGAGGCACACGAATATCGGCAGACAGAGGTATTCTATTCATGGATAAACTTTCCAGCAGCAAACGCTGTAACAAAGGACTTCCACTATTACAAAATAGAGGAACCTCCTAATGAGTACACTCCTTTCGAGGAGGTGGAAATACCACTCAAATACCAAGAGCACCTGCTCTGGTTTAATGGCGCCCTAAAACATAATAATCACATCACCAGGCTCGGTCCACTAGGTAGACCAGGAGCAACGTGGCCGGTCCTAGCCGGATACACACCACATCCAGACATTGAAGAAATGTCTGCACCAGATCTTTTAGCACAGCGAAAACAATTAATTAAAATACATAGACAATTAGTCCAATATGTAATGCGGACTTCAACAGTCCTACCAGCTATTAAAATTCCACAGCTGATCCCTCACCAGGGGAACACAAATAAAATTACACCACAGAACATACAGTCCTGTCTAGGTAAAGTACCCGCAAAACGGGAACAAATTCCATTCTGGTTAGCACAAAAAATCACTCAAATAGAGGCGGTATTTCCAGATACCACCCCGGTTGAGAAACACAGGATTCTGACTATCTGTCTTCCAATGGGAATCGCACCACATGTGGAGGACTGTGACACTTGGGGTACAGTCTTTGCTTCCATTTACACAAAAACACATGGTGTTCCATCCATGTCAGTAATACCAGATGTGCTAAAACAAATTCAAGATGAATACGGTCCAGAACCTGCTTTAACTCTTGGTATGAAACTACTAAAAGACTTCAAACAGGTCTCGGCAATATTATTAGCCAATATAAAGGGAGAAGCAGCAAATGTGGTGATCCGCCAGAGGTTGAAAGAGACAGATATAGCAGACCAACCTTTTGAAATTGCCAGAATCATAGAAAAATCCTATGAAGAACTAGGAAGAGATAGTTTGGGTGGAAAACCGGTGAAACCCCAACTTATTGAAAAACCTGAAAAAGTATTTATTAAAAATAATCTAAACACTCACAAAAAGAGCTGTGATGGAAATAAACAATCCACGCCTAAAGAAAAAAGATTCCAGTCCAGAGGAAGGTCTCCTCGGCGGAGAGAAAGATCTCCGGACCAAGGACACAAGTCTCCCCAGAGGGAGCCCTCTGAGAAAAAATACAACCTTAGAAATAGGGATAATCTGAAGAAACCTGATAGATATCAAGATATTGATACACGTCCCTCTCAATCTTTTCAGACTTCCTCGCAGAAATCGGAAAGAAGAGGACGGTCAGAACACAGGGAAGAGCACGTCAAGTCCAAAGACAAGGAACCTGCTCATCAAAATAAAAAATTACAGTTTCCAAAAAAGAAGGTAGCCAGTATTAAAGTAATCAACCATGCCGAGAATACTGAGGACACAGCTGAAAAACGGAGAATGGGCTCAGACAATGCTAGACAGCGCAGCAGAAGTGAGCATAGCTCGCAAGATCCTTATGAATCATCTGGAGACAGTGGACACGAATGAATACATTCAGGTGGAAACTGCAGATACCAGGGTTAGCAAACCTCATAAAATATATGAAATAACATTGCGTATAGAGGGGGATAAGACTAGGAAAATAAGGGGTCTCTTTTGGGATAATCTCTCCAAGGGCTATGACATCCTTCTAGCTGAAAGAGACTGGCCACCAGAGTTTGTCAGGTAGTGCCCTCATGGCGAAGAAATAATTATGCCTGCCTTCTCAAATCATATTCCAATTCATAAAAAATATACACTTGCAAGAAAGTGGGCAGTAGCCCAAGCTCCTGCATTATATAAAAACCATGTGGGATGGGATGAGGACTCTCCTCCTCACAAAATCCAGTTAAAATCACAACCTACTGCTCAGAGGCAGTACCCAATTAAGCAAGAAGCTAAAAAACGGGTAAAAGAGATCCTAGATCAACTTGAATACCAGGGGGTGATTGAAACTTGCACCTCACAAATGAATAATCCTTTGTTTCCTGTCTCCAAACCAGACAATTCATATCGTCTTGTTTTGGACTACAGACACCTTAACTCATGTTGCAAAACCTTTGCAGTACAAAATTCGCATAGTGCTGCACTAATGAATAACATAGTGCGCAAAAAATACAAAACAACATTAGACATCTCTAATGGATTCTTCTGTCAAAATATAGCACCAGAGAGCAGATATTTGACTGCGTTCTCAATAAATGGCGCGCAAAAAAATTTCTGTCGTTTGCCCCAGGGGTTCAAGAACAGCCCAGGATTATTCTCAGCAAGAGTAACAGAGTTACTACAAATATATGATGATGAGGCATTATCTTATGTCGATGACATCTATCTAACAGATGATGACTTGGATACTCACTTGAAGAGAGTGAACACCATAATACTTGGGTTCGCAGCAGAGGGTTACAAATTCAACTTTAAAAAGTCAAGAATTGCCCATCTGAGGGAGGAGCTTCGCGCGCACCCAAGATGGTCGCTTGAGCACAGGGCTCCCGGACCCTCGCCACCTCCATCGACTATCCTGTAATTTATCCTGATTCGGACGACGGGTGTTTATTGGCACAGTTCTACTGCTCATTTATTTGTTTCAGCAAACTTTTTTGGACTTCGGGGTCCAGAGCTACAGACTGTCGCAGTTTTCTGGCCTGCTCCAGGGTGACGCCCCGCGCTATCTTGTCTCGCTTGCCGTCCAGTAAGTGAACAACAACGGACTGCCAGACTTGCATGGGCAGGCGACAGCTTTCGGTTTCGATTCCTGTCCGGAGCTCAACCTGACTTTGTTGGCTCCGTGGACGGCCGGACGCTCCTACACCCTTGGTCTCTCCGCTTCTACTGCCGATCTGTAGCGGCTTCCAGATCTGAGACTGGCACCACCTTCGCCCTTTTGGTCCTACATTTGCCTCCGCAGTCACCATTTTTACCCGTCAACAGGCGACCCGTACGGGTCCAGGATCCAAGATGGCCACCAAGCCTGAGGGTGGGAAGCGTGGGCCTAAACCGGGCGTTCGAGGGAGTGCTCTGCAAATGAACATTATGGACCGGTACACTCTAGCTAAGGGATCGCCGGGAGCAGTCGCTAAACCCTCGACGACAATGCCGGAGGACTCGTCGATTGAAGACGAGCCCTCGCTGCGAGATCTCATGGGTGCCATCACCGGTATGAAGGCCTCATTGGGGCAACAATATGAGGCCTTGACTCTCAAACTGGATACGGTGGCGATTGATGTCAATCTGATCAGGGCGGACTTGGCGAAGACAAACGAAAAGGTCAAATCCCTGGATCTTAAAACCTCTAGCCTGGTCACCGATGTCTCTGAATTACAGGCTGAAGTCGGGAATCTGAGGAAAGCCAATGATTATTACTCTGGGCGCCTAGAGGACTATGAAAGCCGTGCCAGGCGCAATAACATCCGCCTGATTGGGGTCCCGGAGTCATCGACTGCTGCCTCGACGGACCTATTGGTGGAAGACCTGGTGCTGAATCACTTGGCGCCCAAGGGTCTCAGCAAGTTTTTCGCTGTAGAACGTGCACATAGGATCCCCGGCGGCACACCTAAATCGGGTGCGAACCCTCGACCCATCATTGCGAGGATCTTTCATTTCCGGGACAGAGACGCTATCCTGCAGGCTTCGCGGCAGTCTGGTCCCATTGCCTTTGAGAACTCTACTGTCAGCTTCTATCCGGACTTTACACAACAGGTCCAGAAACAGAGGCTGGGGTTCCAAGGGGTCAAGAAGACTCCGGGAAAGGTCTATGAAGTATGCCATGCTCTTTCCGGCCCGTCTGCGGGTGGTACATAGGGATCGTACTTTTTTCTTCGACCATCCTGGGGTCGTGAGTGACTGGCTTGACTCGCTGCCTACGGATCCTGAACCTTTTGAGGACTCTGGCAAGTCGGATCGGGCGGAAGGTGGCCCGACAGAGCAGGAGTAGCTGTTGACTTTGACCCCGTACCCTTCCCGTTGGCTTTGAACTGTGCTATGTTGTGTTCTTAATGTTTGCAAGTAATAGTCTTTTTGGGGGTGGGTGGGGGGTGAACGGGTCCTTTCTCCTCCTGGGTTTTCTTTTCGTAGACTAGTTGGGTGGTTGGGCGACAGGCACACTGCAAGTTTATGGGGCTCTTTGGTCTTCAGCAGGGGTGCGGGGTGGGGGGTATAGTTGTTTTGCCATTGTTGGGGGAACTGGGTTGTTTGTTTGACTTTTCTTGTTACTTGCAAGGCGAAGGAAGGGCGCACTCCTGTTTTTTGCGGTCGCATTAGGTGTGGGGCGGGGGAGGGGCTGAACATGGGGATGGGGGGTAGGGGACTTCGGTTATTGTGTTGGAACGTGAACGGGTTGGGGGATGGCATTAAGAGGAGGGTGGTGTTGCAATTGCTGAAACGTTTGACTCCAGATGTCGTTTTACTGCAGGAGACTCATTTGCTCGGCAACAAGTGCTACGCTTTGAATAGGCGTGGTTATCGCCTTGTGGCGCACTCGGGTTTCACTTCGGGCTCTAGGGGGGCGGGCATTCTGGTTCGGACCTCCCTCCCCTTGGCCATAGATGATGTCATTCTGGATGATAAGGGACGATACGCCGCCATTGTGGGGCGCTGGGAGGGGAAGGTTCTTATTTTGATTTCTGTGTACGTGCCCCCGGGCCTCCAGGCCACCACATTTGCTGATCTGAGTGGACTTATCCTGGGTCTCCCCGAGGGTCTGCTTTTGGTTGGGGGTGACTTTAATGCAGTGGTCTCGGGGATGCGTGATCGTCACCCTCCCAGGGAACTGCCGAAGGCCCAGACTTGGTTGAGTGACTTCCTGGAGACGCTGGGGCTCACTGATTGCTGGCGGTTGCTTCACCCAGGACAGTTGCAATATACCTATCATTCTGGTGCTCATGGTAGTCTCTCGAGGTTGGACCACGTATTACTGCCCTCGGCCCATGCATCCCTCATACGGGAAGTTAAACATCTGGCACGGGGCATTCTCCTCTTTGGCTGGTGGTTGATGCACGGCGGGGTTCGGCGGGCCGAGTGGCTCCGATCAACCCATGGTATTTGAAGGACCCCAGGGTCAGGGGTGAGCTGGTTAAAGCACACGATTGTTATTTTGAGTAAAATGTGGGCTCTGTTTCCTCCCCTAGTTTACTTTGGGAAGCTTACAAGACGATCATTCGTGGCCAGGCCCTCTCACTGATTGGTAGCGTGAAGTTGGCCAACCGTGCTGAGATGGTTCGACTTGAGGGGGAGGTCACGGCCCTGGAGGAGCGCTTGGAATCTGGGGTTACCACTGAGGGGTTACATCTACTGGAGTTGAAGCAACATGAATACAGAGCTCTGGTCACTGAAGCTGCTAAGGAAATGGGGAGGGAACAGCAGGGACGCTTGTATGATGTGGGTGATAAGGCTGGGAAACTGCTTGCTTGGTTGGATAAGAGGGAGAATGCAAGTCGTGTCGTCCCTATGATTGTTGCGGAGAATGGAGAGTGTTGTACAGACCCTGTTGATATTGTTGCATGTTTTGCCGATTATTTCCGCGAGGTGTACTCCTAGGTGTCTGATCGTTCAGAGCAGGACTCCTGCCTGTTATTGCGTGATATTGCACTTCCCAGATTGTCTGACATTGATAGAGATGCTCTGGATGCCCCGCCTACTGTGGACGAGATTGCCGCTGCTGTCCGTTCGGTCCGATCCGGCAAGGCCTCGGGCCCTAATGGGCTCCCCATTGAGCTATATAAACTGCGCCCGGATTCGCTAGCTCCTCATCTGCGCTCTATGTTTCTTGAGTCTTTGGAGGTGGGTTTTCTCCCGCCAGACCAGAGACTGGCCACTATTGTTGTCATCCACAAGGATGGTAAACCTCGGGATTGCTGTGCCTCTTTTCGACCCATTTCGTTGATTAACGCGGAACCTAAAATCTTGGCCATGTTGCTGGCGACACGTTTGGCGACCGTTATTGGGGAACTGGTTCACCCTGATCAATCCGGCTTTATACCGCATCGTAACACGGCGCTTAACCTCCGAAGGTTGCATGGCGTCCTGGCACGGGCCGAGACGCTGCGTGAGCCCGCCATCTTGGCGTCCTTAGACGCTACGATGGCGTTTGACACAATAGAATGGCCGTATTTGTGGGCGGTTCTTGCTAAGTTTGGTTTCGGTTCGGAGTTCGTTCGGTGGGTCAAATTGCTTTACGCCGGTCCCATGGCTAAGGTGGTGGTCAATGGTCGGGTCTCTGCGCCCTTTGCTCTGAGCAGAGGGACGCGACAGGGCTGTCCCTTGTCCCCCTTGTTGTTTGCTCTCGCCTTGGAACCGCTGGCGGCCTGGTTGAGGTGGGAACCGTCCCTGAAGGGCATTAGGTGGAACTCGGAGTTTGAGGACCGTGTATCTCTCTACGCTGATGATATTCTGCTCTATCTTACATCACCCCGTAAATCCCTCATTGTACTGTTTGATGTCTTAACGTCCTTCCGCAAAAACTCGGGTCTTGTCATCAACTGGTCGAAATCCTGTGTATACGTCCTGTCGGGTGCCGCCCCCCTTCTGCCAAGTGGTTGTCCTATCGCGATTGTGAAAGATGGCTTTAAATACCTGGGCATTTTTATCACGCTGAGCCCTGCACTGCGGTTTGACCGTAACTTACTGCCCCCTCTTCAGCGCCTTCGGGCGGATGTGGTCGCTTGGGGGAAACTTCCTCTCTCTCCCCTGGGTAGAGCGGCATTGTTTAAGATGATGTCACTGCCCCGCTTCCTCTACGCTTTGCAAAACACACTTGACGTCGTCCCGGCTACATACTTCCGTGAGGTTGAAAGTTTACAGAGGCAACTGGTGTGGGGGGGTAGGCCCCGGATCGCCATTGCTAAATTGTCACTCCCGTGGTACGACGGTGGAATTGCTTTACCTGACATCCGTCGCTATTATTGGGCGTCTCAACTGGGGGCGATAAATCATTGCATGTATGGCCCTTTGCCGAATCCGGCCTTCGAGATGGACAAATGGTTGTTACCGTGGGGCGACTTCAATAGAGCCCTCTACTCGAAAATCACCCCTCGCAACGTGACGGGCCCCACCAGGACGGCCGTCCAGGTGTGGCGACATGCCTCCATGGCGCTTGGGTGGACTGGTAAATTGACTCGTGCCACCCCCCTGTACGCGTCTGATAGACTTGGCTCACTTTGGCAGTTCCGGGGGTTTGATAGGTGGGACTTGATTGGCATCAGCAGGATTGATGATGTTTGGACTAAGGGGAGAATGAAGACGTTCGAGGAATTGAAAACCGAGTACGCTTTGAGCGATCGTGAATTTTTTCGCTATGCGCAGGTCCGCCACGCGGTGCTCTCGGTCTTCCCTTCAGGTGTGGAGATACCGGAGTCGTCCCCGCTTGAAGACAGGGCACTGGACGGACATGTTCCTGATAGTACGATTTCGCTTATTTATAAAAAATGAATCAACTCCAGGTCTGATCTCCTGGTTCGCCTTAGAGAGGTCTGGACTGGTGATGGGCTGGAGCTGGACGATGAGGACTGGCAGGCGGCGATCTCCTCCCCTAAAGAGGTGGCCATCCAGGCGCGCCTTAGATTTGTGCAACTTAAAATCCTGCATAGAGTGTATGTCACTGGTCCCCGTTTGGTACACATGGGCTTCTCTGTGGATGGTTTGTGTCGGCGTGGATGCGGTCTCCTGGGCACCTTTTTACATATCATCTGGGAGTGCCCTGAGATAGTGCGATTCTGGTCCCGTGTGCACGAGGTGATGAGTGAGGTTACGGGGGTGCGATCGATGCCGGAAGCTAGGAGATGCCTGCTGAATGTATGGGAACCGAATGATTATTCCGTGTCGCAGCTTCGGTGGGTGACATTGGGCAATATGATTGCCAAAAGAGACATTGCGCAACTGTGGGGCGCTCAGGGCCCGCCCGGGATTCGGAAATGGAAACGAAACATGGACTGGTGCATGTTCAGAGAAAAAACTGTATATATTTCTCGAGGTACCCCCCGAAAATGGGGGAAGATATGGACTCAATGGAACACTTACCGTGGTGATATATGTGCCCCTCCTCTTCCTGACCCAGATGTAGCACCCATGTCCCCGTAACCCGAGGGTTCCTTCACATACTATTGTATACTGGTTGCAATTTGTCTCTTCTGCCCCCCCCCCCCCCCCCCTGTGAGATTCTTTCTCGATGGAACAAATGCTCATGGTATTGCCCTTCCCGCTCCGCCACCATGTACTGCAACGTTGTGTATACTGATGTCTCTTTTTCTTCTCTCCTTGCAAGTTGTTTGTGTTTGTGTTATAAAATCAATAAAAAGTTTCAAAAAAAAAAAAAAGAATTGCCCATCTAACTGTCCTGTTTTTAGGATATGAACTATCAAGTGAAGGCAAAAGCCTGGCTGACAATTTCCTAGAGAAATGTGCTGTAATCCAAGCACCTAGAACACTAAAAAACTTACAATCAATTCTAGGTTTCCTAAATTTCGGAAGAACTTACATTATAAATTATGCAGAGAGAGTTAAACCTCTCTATGATCTTATAAAACCAGATTTTAAAAAAATCAATTGGACTCAAAAACACACAGAAATTTTGAGATCTTTACAAACAGATATGTAAATGTAAATGTAGTATACTTGTAAAGCGCACAGCTGCCCCAGCAACGGGGCGTCCCGGCGCTGTATAACTCTGGGGAACCCGTCCTGGCTTTTCCTGTGGGATGGTCCCTTGCTGGGAGTCCCCAAGGTGGAGCCAGGCATCCCCGGAATTGGTGGGGCCGTTGTGGAGATTAGGCAAGCTAATGCCCAGAGTTGCCGAGTGGAACCCCTGATTAGAGTAAGCACCGAAGCGAGAATTATCGAGTCCGCTGACCAAGGTCCACAACCCTGCCGCGTCGGGAATTGAACCCTGGTCCCAGGCTGACTTCTGCTCTCAGGCCTGCCGCCTCTAACCAGTGAGCCACACTACTCCAAAAACAAATTACAAACATGTGACAACACATGCAACCTTGTGATTCGAGTCATCCCAGGAAGATGCGGATTCACATACCTGACCTCTAATGAAGGAGAGAAGGTACCAATAGCATACAAATCACATTTGTACACAGAAGCTGAAAAAAGGTTCAGCATTAAGGAAAACATTGTTCATGCGGTTCAAACAGCTGTAGCAAAAGAAAAATACCAAGCAGACGGTAGACAGGTTACAGTCAGAACAGCAGAATCAGCTTTTGAGGCATTAACAACACCATGTAATTTACCGACAACTGCACTGAATCCAGAATGGATACAATGGGTAAATTCTGTTGCTACAGACAAAGTAAAATACTATTTTGACCCGGAAATGAAAGAATTAAAATATCTAGAATATGAGAGAGAATACCCTCTGCCAATCGACATTCTGCCTTTACGACAGTACGCCTGTGTAATATATACAGACGGTCATGCTCAACCCTCAGTTTGGGGAGAGCTGGCTTACAACGCCACATGCGAAATTGTAAAAGAAGTGTGGCGCGGAGGTAAATTAAGACCTCTACTTACAAAAACACACTCAGTGGAAAATAATTCAGAACAACAAACTGAAATAATAGCGTTAAAAATGGCGCTAGATAATGCCGTTCGCGAATTCCCGACACTTATAGTGTGCGATTCGTATTACTGCGTCAAATCATACAATAACGATTTACAGAAATTGATTCAAAACGGTTACAAAGATGACACAGGTGCAACAATAAAGCAAAAAGCGCTTTGGGAACAAGTAGTTCTTTTACAGAAAGAACTACCAAAAACTCACGTGATACATTCACTGAGTCACCAGCGTGATGGCGTTCACGTTGCAGGGAATTCATTGGCTGAGACAGCCACAGCGGTAGCAACTAAATCGGCTTCCGTAGCTACAAAGAAGCGTGCAGTAAAATACATTGACGGAGAAACTGTGCTGGCAGTAAAAACGTCATCAAAAGGCGACTGCTCAGCGCTACCGATCAATTACCCACTCAATTATACATACATAATCGATGCAAACTCAGTCCCTTTTGCTCGAATCCCTGGAGTGGGGGATATAGTAATTCCAAACACGGACAGGAGAGGCTTGTTAATAGCAGACGCACATATGGGTGAGGGTCTCAGACACCTTAAGCTAAAAGATTCTCTGGAAGAATTACAATCAGTGTACTGGTGGCCAGGCATGAGCCTGCATCATCACATTTTTGTAAAAAACTGCCCAGACTGCAATAGAGATCGCAGTGGCGAGAGAAACGGTTTAATACCATGGCGTTTCACTACAGAATGTATCAAATCAACAAAAAGAATAAAAACCCAGTATGAATAATGCGTCACATTAACATGTAAAGGCTATTTTCACTTATATAGTAGACCCCAACTTTCGGCTGACGTCGGAACTGTTATACAAAGATTTGCGAGTCTAGAATGGCATATACGCTAGAAGCATGTTACGTTCTGACCAAAATCTTTCCTTTAGCTCTAAAACAGCTTATGGGGGGTGCCTGGCCAGAATGAACATTGCATTGCGGGACTCTTCTCACTTCCTTCCTGAGGGAAACGGGATGGTGTAATGAAAAAACCAAGGCATAAAGCAATCTATAACAGCAAAGATATTAGGTTCGGGAGCTGGGTGGGTCAAACATTTAATAAGTGTCCAACGTAGTCTAAATAACCTGCTAAGAAATTCTCTGAAAGGACTCAGTCCGTACGAACTATTGTTTGGGACTAGAATGTTAATCCAGGACTTAGATAGTCAGACTTCAGTGGTTAAAGAAAAATGCTTTGACATCAAAGATCGCTTGGCTATTTTACAGGACTTAAATGAAACAAGAAAAGACCTGAGCAACATAAAGTTGAAACAGCAGCCAACAACCACTGAAGAAAAACCACCTGTCCCAGCAAGGCCTGTCTGGATTCCAAAAGTCGGGGATCTGGTCAGAGAGAAGATCGCGGTAAAGAAGGAATTTGGGCCTTCTTACAGAAAAGCAGTTCCTGTCTTGTCTATCAACGGGACAAGATCAGTAGTACTACCGCCCCTTGCTGGTAAAAAGGAGAACCGAGTCATATCCATCGACCTGGTTAAACCACAATCATGTGGCCGATAACAAATAGTAGGCCAAGTGGACTCCCAAGAAGTAGCAGAACACCAAAGTTTGCTACATCGACAGAGGTTCAAACTGAAAGACTGATCACATTTGGAAAATCGACAGTGAAACAACAAGGACTATGCAACAAAGCAATGGAACTTGAACCTCTTAAAACCCAAATAAAAGCTTTTCATCAAGAAACAACAACCTACGATGATGTAACTACAGACTTTTCTAATAAAACAAAGCAAAAGCCAAAAGCAAGAAGTAATCCAGAAGCAATTGGAACAATTGACAGAACGGCATCCGGCTACTTCATCAACTTCGATGATTCTTCAGAAGAACAAAGCGAACCAGAAGTAAAGCCATCAACAAAAACTTTTAAAGACAAAGCAAAGGAACTTTTTCATCAACTAAAGAGAACCTATCTGACTTCTCCATGGATTGAAATTTGGGTGACATTAGGTGCATTTATCCTCATACTTTGGCTCATCATGGTACTATGCTTGGGACATTTCATTGAGGGAAAATATGCTAAAATGGACACAGCAAGCCAGAAAATCAACTTGGTCCTTAAACCACACACATCTTCACACGTCAAGAAAAGAGAACTTTCTTCAGTGAACTTCACAGCCAATCCTATACCAGGCGGTGTAGCATGGGACAATACTGATTATGAAATCTATGGCCCGGTTGAAATCTGAAGTATCCACACCAATTTAAGATCTCGTTAAGTGACTTTGTAAAACCAAGCACATTTTCTGATGATTGGGACTTTGAAAGTATTAATGATATGATGTCTGACCTAGTAATGTCTGCTAAATTTACAGAACATGATTATTTGCAGGGTTCGTCTAATTATGATCAGATGTTCTGCTACAACCACTATGGTAACCATTATCTCCATAAATCTGCACAACCTAGAAATGTTAAATTATAACCAATGGGAACATTGTGCTACTCCTCCAAAGGGTAGTTCTAAAACATTTTATGATAAATATTCATACTTTTCAGGGTTTAACACAAGTAATGCAGAAACATTTTATTTCAAATTGTCAAATAAGACAGGTATGAAGACCATGCTTACAAACACAAAATTGATATATTCAGATTCATTTTTTGAGCAGATGAATACATTTGGTTTTGAATTCTGGAATAATAACATTGAAGCAAAAACTGTTTGGGGTACAAAAGATTGGCAAGTACAAGGTATAGAATCATTGTTCAGAGCCTGCATGATCCCAGAACAAATTATATTTTTGAATGACACTATTCAACAAACTACCTGTCTTGGCTTAGCCAAAATCAAAGACTTAAACAAACCGTCTATTCCAAAGCCAACAACGAACAGTAATAGCTCTATAGATGTTGAGATAGACGTGAACCATATTTTAAACCAAAACAGAACACATCCTGATTGGAAACAATGGTTGATCTGGCCCACAGACACTAATAACTGTCAAGACAGATTCCTGAACAAAATACAGGGGTTCAAATTGACCAGGCCAGACCCTAGATATTCCCAAAGACAACATCCAGGGATAGTAACTACTTACAGTGTGGGCAAGCTCTGCCTTCAATGGCTACAAACATCCACACAGGCAGAAATTAAGCAACACCTAACTTTACTTCAAGAAGGTGCTGACTTACGTGATTTCATTATGGGACTACGCAAACAGCGTCAAAAACGTTTCATAGCGGCCTCTATATATGCAGCTTACAATGAAGCTTGGAGAGTAACTCAAATTGAGACAGCAGAAAAAATACGGGAAATTGACCGTATTAATTTGGAAAAATCACTTTCTGTTGTGGACAATGGGTTAATGACTCTGTCCTCCAGAATATATTCACTGGACAGTATTGTGTCTTCAGCAATCGATATAATATTGCAAGACTTACTGATGTTACAACACGGTCAGTCCCAATTGCGTTCTATTGTACAACTTGGCTGGACGTTACAAAATCTGCGTTCAGGCTATGTGCCTTGGCGTTTAATCAACACAACGTCACTATTTAATATCTTTAACCTTACTGATAAACAAATCAGTTTGGCACAGAAGGGTGCTGACTATACAATTCTGAGCATTGAAAAACTTGAGAGATTACCATTGACAATGTCAGAACGACCTGTCATTGAATGGATAATACATGGGATAATAAATATTCCGATAAAAACTTTCCAGTTTCAATACTGCCAAAAATATATACAGGCAGGCCAGTATGAAAGGTTGGGTAAAGGATACATTAAGTCAACATGGAACTTGCCCTATACACACGCATGTGTTAGTAATAAAGGACAAAGTGTGTTCCTTAGTGGCAATAATTGTGAAAGGTCACTAAGCGGTACACTTCTGTGTCAGGGTATTAGTTTGCATGGAGCATGTGAAGGGACTTCAAATAACCTTTCATGTCACCAGCTAGGCACACCTGCAACACAAATAGAACCATTCTTTAGGAGACTCTCGAACGGGAGTTACATTCTAATTGTAGATCGCAGATGTTGCAGTCTGCTGCCCGGAAAACCATATCTCATAACCGTGACTACGAAGGTCATGTGCTGTGAACGAGTATTGTTCCCAAACGATGCACGAGACAGGGAGGCAAGGTTATGGCCCAGTTTGAAAATTTCTTCTATTCGAATTGATACTTTAAACAGAATGAAGACTGTGCTCCTACAGACGCCAACCCAGTTAACGTCATCAAAAGAAACGTATGATCTCCAAGTTGCAAGGACAACTGCTGAGATTCATTCACTGTTATCAACCAATTCCCCCATACATTTTGCAGAAATACTGAGCGAAATCTTAAATATTTCTGATACAAGTGGAATCGCGAGTGTATTTAAGACAGTGTTTTCGGGAGCTTTAACCCCATTCAAAGCCATCCTGGGTATTTTTTCCTGATTTTGTCCATTCCATCTTTGGCGGACTTCCTCTCCTTTTGGGACTAGTGGCAGGCATCCTATTTTTGATCCTGTTACTTCGCTATGGCTAACCACGTCACAGACAAGACACCAGCGATAATGGAAGAAACAATCCGAGCTATTGGCTACCGGGACCGCATAACTAAAGTCCTTGGACTAGCACGGCTACGAGATTTAAACATGACTTGGTTTCTTTCATTTAGACCGATGTGGCAAAGTTGTGTTATGCCTGTATTAAGGTGCTTGCTATGCGGCGAAGAATGCGTGTTGGACACCTGTCTGACACTACAATCGGATGTGCCAATGGACGCAGAGACTTTGTTGGGTCCGGTAACGGCTCATGCATTGTGCTGTCCCCAGCGGCTACCAATCCTGATGACGGCATTCGTGGAGACTTCACCACTACGATTGAAGAGTAGTGAAGTACAAGATGAAAGTAGCATCGATCAGGTACGACCTTCTGTCAGCTATGCTGATCGAAACATCAATGAAGGCAATCATGCTCATGAATGCATGTTTCAAATTTTTCCGAGTTAGTGGAACTTTCACAAGAAGCAGTTGACAGTTTTTTCGAAAGTCTCAACAATATGATGTTTTCACCAGAGCAGAAAGAATGACTTTGAACAAACTAGCACACGGCGTTCCATACACCCTGTATTTGGCCTTCAACTTTGAAAATAAAGCAATAAGAAATTTTCTCACCAGTTTTTACAGAGAGCGAGACATTTTTTCCCCATCCATTTCCAAAAATATTTGCAATTTTTTGGGACACTTATCTTCTGCTTAAAGTAAAACTATTCTTAGAGAACAACATTTCTATTTTGACTACTCTAGAGACATTAGCTACCCTCTAGCATGTTCACAAGTATTATGATTTTTGTGATGAGATGGTCTCGAATTTTTTCTTCTGTATTAGGAGCCATTTCATGTGTAATTTCCGCATTTCATTCATGCTGATTTCAAAATATGCGTTTAGATTTAGCATTATTATACTGCTTGAAGTGCATATAGTAACTATATTCATCTTTTCGTGTATTTCACATTTTTCCAAATTTCAAAATGCATTTGATTGTATTTTGGGGTGGTTCGGTATACACATGCACTACTAGTTTTTGTTTACTATGCCTGGATTTGTAAATATGGACATAGATTACGTGGAGTGGGTGTGATGTATTTACTATGGGTACTGTATCGATCCCCCTATTTCTGACCCTTGTCTGGTTAATAATTAACTAGCAGCCATTCAACTGCACAGAAACCCGTTATCTGATTAGCCACACAACGGCACAGAAGCCCGTTATCTGATTAGGTCATAGCGCATGCCATCTCATTAGGCAAGCACTATTTCTCCAGCCCCCTAATAGGCATACGGTGTTCTCAAAACAAATCAAACCTACCACGACCTGGGAAATCCCCACAGCCATTGTTTTGATTTAGCCGAGAACTTCAGTAAAGAATGTGCGAACGACCAGTTCGTATGACATCCTTTTTGACGTATTTATGTCCATCCTTATGTCAATCTCGGCACCTTTCAGGTATAAATAATACCGACATTGCCTTAAGCAAACACACGAGGTGGTGACAAGATTGGAGCAGCGAGACTTGCCGAGGAGCCCAGCTGACAGCGAAGCCCACAGACGCTGCCCCTCCTTTCTGACGCGCTGAGAGAGACGCTGTCTTTTCTCCTGCCGAGAAATCCAGCTCCGGCGCTTCCAGCCGCCCTCGCAGGCAGCTGGGATATCAAGACCTGAGATAGAGATACCAGCCCTCCAGCCTTCTAAATCCCAGGTACTGAACTGAATAACCCTTTGTAGAGAATTCTTGAAGCAGACCCTTGGCAAAGCAAACTTAACTTAAACTGCTACTTATCTACTCCCGCCCACGTATTAGGCTTAGGTCAGGTACATTGGGGTACGCGTAGTTAGAAGCACCAGTTGAGTACGATTAGTCAATGTATATATGTATGTATCTATTTTATCCATTTTAAGTATCATATGGCTAAGAAACCATATCAATGCTTTTACAGTATTATTTTATAATTCTGTTATTACTGTATGCACTTTACTTAACAATAAGTATTGCAATAACAGCGATTCATTTCTCTTGTATGAGAAAAGAGACTGATCAATAAATAACATCTTTTTATTGAACACGCTTGTCTCTTCCTTTTCTCTACAATCTGGTGAAACTAAGAATGCACTGAACTGACTGAGTAAAATAAGTTGTCTTTTGTTTTCACACGACTCTAGAGATACACTCTTGATTAGGGGAGAGCAAAGTTGTCATGTTCTATGGTTGTCAGAAACTAAATCCCTTCTTGTCTATCCAGGGAGGTTAAACTCCTCCTTATCTATTCGAGAAAGTTTCTAGTGAACTCTGAGCTAGCTGGCAAACATTAAACTTTAAGTCTAATATCGACAGTAGAAGACCTAGTTAACCTCTGTCCTACGTCTATACTACTGAAGATATTATTCCAATGCGCAGAGCCTATTGGGATAATAGGAACTACACTACAATGATGTGTCCCATCCGGGTATACATCTATTCATTCAAACAATGAGAATACGAAAAAGAAGGAAGGGCTCAGGAGACATAAAAGTGTGTTCAATTGGGTCCTGACCCAGTGCGCTATTAACCACGCACCACATCGCTAGGTCACATACCCACTGGCACTCATGACCCTCCATATAATCCAATGTGGGAGTATGCCCCAAATTCAGCCGGTAATCTGATCAAAATATATATATACATATGTGTGTTCCCACAGCCTCCGTTGGTACCAAGAGGTAGACGAAGTTTAGAATATGCGTACCTCGCCATAGTTTGGAAAAACCTCGTCAGCGAGACCGCAAGGAACCCTGACACATTACCGGGCTATAAAGGGAAATAAGTAGGAAAGTATTATAGGGACCTGTGCAATGGCAGAGACCATAGCGAGCTAATAGCTTGTCACTTCACAATCCCTGCCGAGAACCATAACTTACATTTTCACCGGGATGCTGCCTGCTTAACACAATAGCCAAAAGCTGATATAATTAATATAAAATCATCAGGATTCTTTTTTACCACAATTATATCACCATTTGATCTAAGAGCACAAAACTAGTCACAATAAGCAACAATAACCAATGGATTATCCATTAAATTTGGGTTCTGGAGCAGTGAATGGCCTGTCGTAACATGCTTCAACACTTTGCCAAGGGTAGTAAATGCTATATGAATGCACATAAAATGGAATACATTACAACGAAAAACCAAAGGTGGTGATGGACGGAGCGTTGACAATACAAACACTCACCCCCAGTCAACTGATCTGGGTTTAATCCATCACCGTTCTTTAGCTCACTCCGCCACCCCAGTTCAGACATGGCCATATGCAAATCAGTCTGACCCTGTGCCTCATGGGAACAGTCCAGCCCGAACTGCCAAGCCATGTCTTCCCTGGACCGGAATCAAGCTTCCCAGGACCGGTTTCTGGCATTACAGCCGTCTTCAGCCGGGCTTGCTTGACTCCAGTGGCAAAGTTAGCAAGGGACTCAGGTCTGAGCATACCCTGCCAACTTAGGGCGAACAAAGAAAAACCAAAGGTGGTGATGGATGGAGCGTTGACAATATAAACACTCACTCCCTGTGAACTGATCTGGGTTTAATCCATCACCGTTCTTTAGCTCACTCCGCCACCCCAGTTCAGACATGGCCATATGCAAATCCGCCTGACCCTGTGCCTCATGGGAACAGTCCAGCCCGAACTGCCAAGCCATGCTTCCCTGGACCGGAATCCAGCTTCCCAGGACCGGTTTCTGGCATTACAGCCGTCTTCAGCCGGGCTTGCTTGACTCCAGTGGCAAAGTGAGCAAGGGACTCACGTCTGAGCATACCCTGCCAACTTAGGGCGAACAAAGAAAAACCAAAGGTGGTGATGGACGGAGCGTTGACAATACAAACACTCACCCCCAGCCAACTGATCTGGGTTTAATCCATCACCGTTCTTTAGCTCACTCCGCCACCCCAGTTCAGACATGGCCATATGCACATCAGTCTGACCCTGTGCCTCATTATAACAGCATTTCGAAACTGGAAAGATGGAGACTTTGAAAATAAATAAGAAGAATCTTTTCTTTTTATCCCATTGATTTACTTTGCAGCAGAGATTGTTTTAGGTGGAAGACAGCTAAAATAAAGCCATATCAGAATAAGACTGGGACAAAAACTTGACCCGGGCACCAAAATAAAAGTGGCCCCATAGCCCACATTACCACACTGGGGCAGTTTAAATGTGTGAAAATATGCTGTGCAGGAGTTTTGCAAGGTATGGTAGTCTGCAGGCATGTGTGCTTGCTGCAGGCAATGTTGTGGAAATGTCAGGAAAATCAACACAAATCCATAAAATAGGCCCACAAACTGCAGAAAATGGTCCAGAAGCTTACAAGTCTCACCAGTCCTTCTGGCACTGCTAAATATCTGACGCTGACCATCATTTTAACCAACTTTCTATGTTTTCCGCTGGGGGCTGATCACATGCTCTACTGGGGTAAAACCTAAAATGAAAACTCAGACTATTATGGGGCAAAATTGCATTTTGATATAGTTATGTAATTACATGTATCAGAAAATAACGGACCATAGCACTGTACATATACATCATAGAAATGTAAGCAGGTATTGTTCAAATGTATCATGTAGATGGGCTCTGCATTGTCTGCTCAGGAAGTGACATGCGCAGAGCCTATTTGGGTCCCATCCCACTGTCATTTACATCAGTTTATGTTCATGACTTTTCTGTGCCAGGACGAAGGAGCCACAACCGAATGCTGATGGACAAGTGTTTTTTTTATTTATTTTTTTAAACTTTGTTTATTAGCATTTTCAAAATGAACACAATGCATATGACATGTTATAAGCATAACAACTGTTGTTACAGCATCAATCAACATATGGCAGTGTTACACACATGAAATGAACTAATCATCGAAATTGTGCAAACCAAACAGATATCGGTCAGTGTAACAATAAATGTACATGAATCTAGGCATTTTAACCATCCCCAGTCCAGAGTGTCTGATTACATATTCATCAACATGGAAGTCACAATACAAAGAATAATCATTTGCAAGTCGTCATATCGCGGGAGCTTCATGCAGGGAGTATAAAGTACTTGGCATTTCAAGATACAAGGTTATATGTCTATTTGAAGTATTCAGTGTACATGACATATTAATGAACATACAGTCTATTTACGCCACGTTCTTACTCAAGGTGTGTATTTTGTGACCTTCTAGGTTTCTCCCGTTTTTCCAGCCCCAGATTCTGAGTGGTCAGATGCAGGGGAGCCTGTCCTCCCTCGTGTCCATTGCATAAACGGTTTCCAGATGTCACGGGGTCTAGACGCAGAAGGCATCAACTCCCAATAAGTACCATGTTGTGTGTGTCCATAAGTAACATCAGACAACCAAGCCGCAAATGTAGGCAATTTCTGACGGCCCCATCTGATAGCAATCTGTCGTCTGGCATATAGTAAGAGAAGTGCATGCAGTTTGCGTCTTGATGTTTCAGTGTCATTCACCAGTCCCTGGAGACCCAGGTGCGGAGATGGATCGTCAGACCTCCCAACTATTTGATTAACCGCATCAAATATTTCGTGCCAATAACCAGTGAGCCGTGGGCAATTCCAGGCCACATGTAGGAAGGTAGCATCATCAAAGCCACATCTCCAGCATTTAGCATTTTCTCTTAGACGCATGCGATGGAGGCCAATAGGGGTGCGGTAGTATCTATGTAGGAATTTAAAATGTATGAGGCGCAGTTTGTAGTTAGGGGAGAGTTCCAGAAGCAGTTTACAACAAAAGGTCCATTGCACATCAGTTAGTGGCGGGATCAATTCCTTATTCCAGAGTTGTATGGAGGTGGACTATATGATCGGGGCCTGGTCCTGCATGTTAGTGTATAGTCGAGTTACCAACTTTTTCGGGGAAGCCTGAGCTAGTATGTTTTGGAGGGCAAGCAATGTTGGGGGCTCATCAGGGAAACCCTCCCAGAATGACCTGCACGCCGCCCTTAATTTGTGATAGGCGAACAGTCCCTTGAATGGAGCAACTGCCCTCTCATCCACCACCTGTGGGTCCCTGAACGTCCCGTCAGGGTATACATCAGCAAATGTGCGCAGTTGTATGCCTCCCAATGATATCTCACCCCCGCACCCCTCCAAACAAGGTAGCTGTGGGTTATGTGTTAATGGAATAGCAGGTGCATACAGCATTGGAAGGCGAGCTCGACGTTGTAATTCACACCATGCCCACCGTATGGTGTTAGGTGAGTCAACATCAATAGTAGGTCTTGGGGCCTTTTAGTACAGAGCCACGCCCAAAGGCATAGGAGCTATCGAGTCAATTTCCACCGCCACGTGCGGCTGGTATGGTGTAGGGTAGGCCCAAAAATGGAGGAATTGTGCTTGCGCACATAGTGCATATAGATGCATGTCCGGGGCTCCCAGTCCGCCCTGCCTCAACGGTAAGGTTAATAAAGCCCAGGAAATCCTGGCTTGACCACCCGCCCACACCAGGGATAGGAGCTGGGATCGCAGGCAATGAAAGAAATGTTTTTTGAGCAGGATCGGGATGTTTGTAAATAAATAAAGAAACTTGGGTAGGATCACCATTTTCGATATGGCCACCTTTCCCGCGATAGAGAGGGGTAATTTCGCCCAGATTGCCACCTTGCTCTCTAGACAATTGATGGCCCGCCCAAAGTTTAAGGACCTAGGGCCAGATGTAGGAGCCAAAATACCGGTCGGTAACGGCCGATTTCGGTATTTCAACATCTGGAAATACCTACATCTCCCCCCTTCATATTTACAGATTCATAAATACCGAATAGGTAAAATTCGGTATTTATGAATCGGTAAATAACATTTACCTACATCTAGCCCCAAATATCCTGGAGGTTACTACTGACCCATATCCCCAGATACTTGACTTCTTCTGCCTCCCAGCGGAGCGGGAATTTAGACTGCACCTCAGGCATGTTATCTGTCAAAGGAAAGATTACTGATTTTGCCCAATTTATAGACACTCCAGTTAAACCACCGAATTTCACAAATTCACGTAGCAGGGCGTCTAGATTATCGGCGGGGTTTGAGACATATAATGTGACATCGTCCGCATATAGGGAGATTAATAAACTGTGTGTACTAAAGCCTATCCCACGGGCCGTGTGATGTTGTCTTATTCTGCCCGCCAGCGGCTCCATGGCGATAGCAAAGAGTAAAGGAGACGGGGGGCAACCCTGTCTCGTTCCACATGAGATAACAAAAGATTGAGAAACCATGCCGTTTACCCTCACTCGTGCCGTCGGGTTTGTATAGAGCAGTCGCACTTGATTAATAAACATCGGACTAAATCCCATGCGCCCTAGTATGCGAAATAGGTATGGCCACTCAAGGGAATCGAATGCCTTAGTGGTGTCCAGGAAGATGGCCGCAGCATGCACAGTAGGGTGGAGATAGTGCAGCACTGAGAATATAGTTCTAAGATTATGGGATGTAGAGCGGCCTGTTATGAAGCCCGATTGGTCCGGTAGGGCCACCATCGGGAGGAGGGGCTGTAGTCGGTCCGCTATAATTTTAGCATAGATTTTGACGTCTACATTTATTAGGGAAAGGGGCCTATAAGAGTCTAGTTCTTTTTCATCTTTATCTGGCTTCAGTAGCGTCATAATCAAGGCTTCCCTCATTGAGTCTGGAAGTACCCCAAGTACTAGCGATTCTGCATATACAACATGTAATCTGGGCGCCAGCTCCTCGACATATGTTTTGTAAAATGCCGTGGTAAGGCCATCTGGGCCCGGTGCCTTATTTAATGGTAGCCCCTTTATCACTTTGGCAATATCGTCTATTGTTACTGGGTGGTCCATGTATTTGCGGTGTGCGTCATTAAACCAAACCAGCCCGATTGAGTCTAGGAAGTCCTGAAGATGTTCTGGTACAGTAGTGTGTGTGGTGGTGTATAATTTGGAATAGAAATCTTGTAAAATCTCAGTTTGACCTACAACAGCTCGGCCCATCGGATTATGTATCGTGTGAATGTAAGTAGTCGCTTTGGTATTGTTAATAAGTCTGGCTAGGGTACGACTTGGCCTATCACCCTCCCCATATCTTCTGGCCTCAGCATGTTTACCTAGGAATTTAAGCTCACGTTGGGCCTCTTCTGCATAGTCTAACAATTTTGCTTTTAATTCTGTGCTATTGCGGGATCTGGATCAATGCAGAAAAGGTTTTCAAGTTCTTTTATTTTCCTCTCCAGGGTATCAATAGTGCCCCTGATGGCTTTGAGGACTCCCGCTTGTTTCGCTATGCACTTTCCCCGGATGACTGCTTTGAATGCGTCCCATAGCACTGACTCGGTGGACACTGAACCTGGGTTTAAAGTAAAATAGTCTGTGATGTCGTTCCTAATCTCCTCTTTAAAGGCCTCATCTAGTAAGGCGTGTGGGGGGAGTCGCCAACTAAAGGCGCGTGTGGGTGCGTCCGGGATTGCCAACTCCAGCAGGCACGGGGCATGATCAGAGAGTGAGCGAGCCAGGCCACAAACCCCCACCATCCATGTGGCTACATCAGGGGAGACCAGCCAAAAATCTAACCTTGACCAGGCTGCATGTTGGCTGGATATACAGGTACCCTCGCTGGTGTCAGGGTGCCGCACTCTTCAGATATCTATCAAGTCTCCTTCCAGCATAATATCCCGAAGAGCCTGGCATGCATGTGGGTGCAATGGTCTAGATGCACCCTTGCGATCCAGGGCGTCATTCAACACCACGTTAAAATCTCCCCCCCAGATAATGGTGGAACAAGCCATCAGGCTAATTGTTGCCCAAACATCTCTAAAAAAGTATGGCGCGTCAGTATTTGGACCATATACTGCCGCCAGTACTACCTGCTTACCACTTAACACCCCATGCAACACAATATACGTTCCTTCCGGATCAATATAGGTCTGGTGCTCCCTCCAGTCCAGCCCCCTGCGTACAAGCAGTGCCACCCCTCTAGCATGATTTGAATATATAGCAGAGTAAGTAGTACCCCATCTGCCATGCTTTAGTTTTGCTGAAGGTTGTGAATTGAGATGCGTTTCTTGTAAGAAACAGACGTCTATGCCATGTCTTTGTAAATATGCATGCATTAACCTTGCTTTTCTGCCATCATTCAAGCCCCGGATGTTCCATGTCAGGATCTTAAGGACTTCTTTGGTCATTCCCATCGATATTGTGCTGCTAGAATGTGCCCGCCCTTCAGACGACAAGTAACCGACCTTTTTAGTATGATGATAGGGAACCTATGCACATATGACCGATATCTTACCAAACACCCAACAACACCCAACCACCCTCCACCCACTCCAACCCCCCAATCAGGTTGTGTCAAATTCCCCCCATAGTTACGCAAAGTGTGGAACTTAGTAGAAAAACCAAACATTGGGAGTCCCCCCTTGGAGGCGCGGCAGCACACGCATACACCCCCATTTTCATAGGGTGGCTGAGGGAATATGGAAGTGCTATCGCAAGACCCCAACAGTGCAACATCAATTTATCAACAGTGCTCGGTTACAAGAAAATGTCCCATTTGAGCGGCGGTTCAGTAGCAAGAGGAGGCCACCTCTTAATAGGTACACAATCAATAGAGTAAAGGCAACACGTAGTTTTCACATATAGAGATTATGCATCTCACGAAGAAGGTCCAATCAACCCAGATGTCCTGTGTCAATCATTGTCGCTCAAGTTGTTGTCTCTGCTGCCTCCCGTAGCGCTCGCCGCTTTTGCCTTTGGGCCACAGACGTGTTTGGCAAACTTGAGGGCAGATTTAGCATCGGTAAAGAAATGTGCGGTACCGTCATGGGATACCTTAAGTTTAGCAGGATACAGCAATGAATATGGAATTTCAGCTTGGAGTAGGAGACGATTCGCCGGGAGAAATTCTCTACGTGCTGCCTGAGTGAAATTAGGGTAAAAGGATATGGTGTTACCTTTATGTGAAATCCGCCCTTTCTCTCTGGCCAGCCGCAATATTAAGTCTCTGTCCTGATAATTCAGTAGTTTAGCCAGAATGGGCCTGGGCGTGCCTCCCACCGGGGGTTTCTGACCAAGCGCTCTGTGTGCACGTTCCACCGTGAACACAGGAGACAGGTGCGGATCGAAGAGTTCGTGTAGGAGGTCCGACACAAATACTTCCATTTTCGCAATGGCTGTCGTCTCCGGAATTCTGGTGATCCGGACGTTGCTTCGGCGGGAGCGTGCTTCCAAATCGTCCGCTTTTGCCCGTATTACTTCCAGTAATTTATCCATGTTTGAAATCTGTTCCTTCGCTTCTTGTTGGAATTCCCGATCTTCAGTTTGACGGTTTTTGAGACAGTCCAGTCGCGTTTCGTGTGTGGAGACCTGGGTTTGGACCAACTCGAGTCGAGATGTCAGGGCGTCCAACTTGGAATCAATGTTTTTAAGACTTGTACGCATTTCTAGCATTAACGATTTAATATCTTCCTCTTGGCCTGCGCCAGCGGTATCACTCCCCGCCGTTTCCTGATCTGGGCCATTTTGTTTTGTTTGGCGTTTGTTTTCAAAAGTAATTTTTGGTTGGCGAGTCTCAACTTTGCCCATGGTGATTTAGCAGCAGTTCGCTTCTTGTGCAGCCGAAGACAGTTTATAGCTGTGTTGTATGAGGCCCTTACCCCAAAGTAGGGCCTGGGATTGTTAAGCCAGCAGTGAAATAGGAGAAACCCCACCCTCCTCATCCAGTGTGGATTACCGCCAGTAAGGATTCGCAGATCATGCGGTGTTTGCTTCAATCATACCTTGCTTTCTCAATTGTCTCCAGCGTTACTGCAGGGTCCAGGGGCTCCAGGACCTCGCGGCATTAGGGTTGAGTGTGGCGCCCAGTTAAATGCCAAAAGTCTCTTTGCGGCTGTGCCGTTAAATTATGGACGTACCTTCTTATAAATCTGGATCTCCGCAGCTCGGCCCCACTCAGCCCCCTCCACTCCAGTCAGCGTCCGGGCGGGTGCAGCAATCAGCTCCCCACGCGCAACAGCGGCGTTGTGGTTTGCCTGCGAACCTCCTTGGCAGGTGTAATTCCCGCCCGTCCCGTGTAGCGCGCTCAATTTGTGCACCAAGTTCAATGCAGTGGGGGAGGGGAGAGGAGTATATGGCACCTCTGTCTAGCGCTGTTGTTCACTTCTTGCAGGCAGCACAGGCTCAACCAGTGCTGTTTCACTGGGATAGAGTACAGCAGGTGTGCGGCGGTTCTGTTCCCCTTCTCCGCCGTCGGTGTTCGTCTCCCTATATCTTCAAAAAGGATGGCACCTCTTCGGCCTTGTGTCAGCGCATCTCGCAACAGAGCTGAGGGTCCCCTAGCTTCCAAACAGCAGGTATTGCGGCGTAGGATCAAAGCGCTCCCTCCTTAAAGTGTGGCAGTGTATCGATTGTATAGCTTGCATTAAGAGCGCCGCTGGGATGTCGACTGGCCCACCATCGGCCCCCGCGCAGCACCGGGCTCAAGTTTGAAGGCGCATCCGGGAAGGAGCACGTAGACCTCGGGCTTCACAGCAGCCCCACTCGGGTGTCGCCTCAGATGGTCTCAGGGCGCCGCTCGTTGCAGCCATAGCTCCGCAATTTCTGTAGCAGGTACTTGGTTTCCGAAACCGAGTATCGTGGAGTTTGGGTCTTACAGCTGCCGCATAGTAAGGATTAATTTAGGATAATTGCCTCAGCCGGCGGAGCTCGCTCAAAAGGCGTCCGTTTCACTGCCCTGCTGGCCACGCCCCAAAAAGTTGTGAAGATTGATAAAATAAAGGATGTCATTACAATATTTATGAGATTGGGCTTCTCTTCCTGGTGCACTTCCTTACATATAACAAGTGTGCAGGCTCTAAGGACCTACAAGGGCCACTTTATGTAGGGAAATCAGTTTGTAGAGTGGGGAGAATGGGAGGGATGGTAAGGAATCTGTGGCTTGATAGAGTCTACCAGATAAGTTGTTACCGAATGAAAGTAACATGTTCATCTGATAGAGATTTATATCCGCAGATTTTGTTACATTAGTATAGACACCCATGGAATGCCTCTCCAGAGGTCGGTCTTCGAACAGAGTTATACGGGAATGCCCAGGAGGATTGCATGGTGAAAGTATCCATCATGATGCACCTGACTGTCCAGGAAGTAATGCTTAGTAAATGTGTGCAGAAATGCCCACAACACAGCCTGACAGATGCCCAGGACAGGGACTCCAGAGTTAAAATAGTGGTTGCAACCTTGGCTCTAGTTGAAGGAGCATGCAAGCCTTCAGGGGGGTTGCTTCTTGGCCAGTGCATAGCAGATTTTAATGCAGAGCACAATCTATCTTGAGATAGTTCTTCTCTGTTTGGCTTTTCCTTTCTTAGCTCTGACGAACCAAATGGAGAGTTGATCGTCAACCTGGTGTTCCTTAGTACGATCAGTGTAGAATGATAACACTCTTTTGGGTCTAGGAGATGGAGTCACACCTTCTCTTTGGAAGGGCGAGGGAGAGCAAAGAAGGGCATTTCATAAGGGATGCAATAGCCTGGGTCAGTATCCTCAGCAGGATTACAATACTCCTTCCGGAGCACCACCCGTTCCCCTTGTGTTTTAATCGAGAGTATCAGAAGGGGCTGTGGTGTCCTCTATCTGTGGAACTCCTCCCTTCAGTAGGTCGGAACAATCCCTCCTCCTGGTCTATAAAGCAGGTCAGCCCATGTTTTCAAGTCCCCCTGCACCTTCTCGTGTCTGTTCAATTTAATGTGCTTCTCTTCCGCAAAGGCTGCGTTCTCTAAATTTTCTGTAACACATGGGAATATGGGGGCTTCTGCTGCAAATCACATTTGTACACTACAGCTGAAATGTGTTTTTTGAATGTTGAAAATATTTTGACTGCGGTACAGATGGCGGTTCTGAATGAACGCTCACTGGCGCATGGTAAATGCATTCTAATGGTCACGCGCTTTCCTGCTTTGGAGGCTGTGACTAAGGCAAGTGTACCTAACTCTAAGGCACTACATCCCCGTTGGATACAGTGGGATACTTCTTTGACATTCTCAGATGTCCCGTTTATCTTTGACTCTGCACCAACAACTGGAAAACTTCTGCTATCTTGGCCTAACATTCTCTAAGAATTGTAGCTGGGCCTGTGAGCTTAACAACGTTCGGGCCAAGATGGCGAAAAGTGCCCACGGGGTGTTTAAATTTGCCACCAAGTTAGGGGACAAACGGATTAAAGACATGTTAAAGATTTATCAATCGAGATGTCTCTCCATTGCCCTCTATGGTGCTGGGGCCTGGGGATTTGCCACAGCTGGGAGCTTACAAGTGGAGGAAAATCACTTTTTAAAGAGAATCTTGTGCCTGCCCAAATCAGCCTCTAACGACTTAGTCCACAGGGAGCTCGGAATTCAGCATCTGTCCGATCTGATTGCCTTAAGACCGTTAATGTTATGGCGTGCAATCTGGATGAAAGAGGTGACATCTTTAAATAGAGCCATTATCAGTGACTGTCTTTCTGGTGACAACCATTTGAACATTCCTTGGATTAGGTATATAATCAACAGTTACCAGGAGATCTATGGCATTGACTTAAAAGTGGACAGACTTGCTGCCTCAGGTTTACCCAAAACTGAATTGAAGAATGCCTTCCTATCCTATAAGTCAGTGAGGCGGCTAAGCAAAAGTGTCAACCTTACCACCTGTGTGTTCCATGCAAGATTTAACGAGAGTGTGGGTTACCAACCATATTTAAGTCAAGTAACCACAGCGTCTCATCAGTTTGTTTTCACGAGGTTGAGGCTGGGGATTGTGCACCACCTGGTGGCCTTCCCTTCCAATAATAAGCACCCGGCTGGTCCGTGTCCTTGCGACAACATTACTGCACAAAGCACTCTGCACTTTTTATTGCTATGTAAACTTTATGTAAATTTTCGCATAGCTTTTTTAAAACCCCTATTTGTCAAGTTTGGTGTTAGGACTATATATGATTCTATGAAGTTGCTCTTTAACATGTACCACCCTGATGTCTGTTTTTTTACTGCCACATTCCTTCTTAAAGCAATCAGGGCAAGGAAAAGCATGATTTTTTAATTATTTATTCTGTTCATGTAAATTTCTACCATGATTTTTATCGGTTATTGTAATACTGTTTGAAATTTTATGTGCTTTTATGGACATTGCATTTTTTTGGTTCCGAATAAAGCCTTATGAAATGAATGACTGCACTTCAGACACAGGAGTTTTTACAGTATGAACATGTTCATCCTCATCCATTTGTGTTGCTTCTTTTGGATGAGTACCAATGTATCATTTATACAGATGGCTCGACTCAACCAGCCATCGGCTCAAAACACGCGTATTCAGCGGCTTGCACAATTGTTGCTGGCTCAATTGTCAATGGAGAATTTAAGTCTCCCATAGTGCATATTCAAGTACTTGGGGACTGTACGGCTCAATTGGCGGAGCTGTGTGCTCTTGTTCTTGCTCTCGAGCTTGCTGATCCTAATGTGAATACTCTTATTGTGTGCGATTCTTATTACTGTGTTCAGTCTTTTAATGACAACTTATTCTTTTGGTCTCAAAATGACTATCAAGACTCTAAAGGTAGCGTAATTAAGCATAAAATGCATTGGGTTCAAGTGGCGACCTAAAACAACATCTGCCCCTCACACGTTATGCACTCTTGGCCATCAGCGTTTGGGAGCACATGCTCTTGGTAATTCTTTGGCTGACGAAGCGGCCAAACCTGCAGTAGCCACGTGTTTCGTAGCAGCAGTTACAAGGTCCATGGCTAAAATAGATGATGATATTTTGGCAGCGGTAGCTGCTACGGGGGAGGGAACTTCTTATCCTCAGGGTTTCCCTTTGAAAATACTCTTATCATATATCTACCGAACAAGTTCCTAATGCTAAGATTCCATCAGTTGGGGCTCGGCTGATTCCCAACTTGGATCGCAGACTTGCTTTGATCAAAGCCGCACACGAGGGCATGGCTTCTGCTCATGCCGATGTGTCAGCGACAGTCTCTATTTTACAGCAACGTTATTGGTGGCGCGGTTTATATGAACAGACCTGTAATTATGTACTCTCTTGTGACATTTGTCAACAAATTAAACCATCCATGGTCACACGCCCATCTCAAACACAGCTATGTATTTCTAATCAACCATTTACTGTTGTTATCTTGATCACTGCGGTCCATTTTGTTCTAATACTGCGTATAAATATATATTTGTTGCAGTTGATTCGTGCACTAGATTCCTTTAGGTTTGGCCACAACGCAGTGCTGATGCTCGAAATTCATCAGGGATTTGCACGTCTTTGTTGGGATGTTTGCCTGTGGCACCTTCCATTCTGGCCAAGATCCAGGGTTCGCCTCTAAGGCTTATAAGGACGTTATGAAGGCAATGGGGTTCTAGTGCAGTTTTCGTCTCCATACAAGCCTGAGGGCAATTCACTTGTGGAGCGAGTGAACCATGACTTAAAGCAATCCTTGACAGCTAGAGTCTTAGGTACTGGCTGGCCCATTTGTATGATGTTCAACGTGCACTCAATAATCTCTCTAGAAGATCTCTGGGTGGGAGAACCCCATATGAAATGCTCTTTGGTATTAAAATGTTTGTGCCAGACCTTGATGGTCTAGACGTTGTGGCGGCTGCCGCAACATTTGATGTAGATAATCATTCTACTGTGTTACAGGATCCACAAAAGACCCATGACAGCTACGCAACTGAACATTTACCCTCTTCCTATGATGCAGCACTGCTGATTCCGGTTGTCGGCTGGCTTCCCAAGATTGGAGATCTGATACGAGAAACGCTAGAGAACAAAAAAGAATTTGGTCCCTCTTATCGTGCACCAGTTCCGGTTCTTGAAGGGTACTCGTACAGTCATTTTACCACCTTTAACTGGTCACAAAGACAACAAATACATCTCAGTGGACAATGTCAAGTTCGATTCGATAATGATTTATTCGATTTTGTTTTAAAATCATAAAAGCGTACATATAAAAACAATCTTAAAATGAAAACATACATACAATGACAATATGACTGCAAGTTAAAAGGACATATGCCCAACCTCAGGGTTCCATAATAAGACATGTTATTCATACAGTTTATCACTATCGACTGTGGTAATACATAGAGCACTCAAAAGTTACGACAGTTGTATAATGGTTCGAATCTATTGGGAGCGGAGAAAGTAATGCCATTGGGTACACGAACCCCCTTCCCAGCGGATGGTGATGCTCTACTGTTGATCTAAGCAGGGGGATATTTGGCGTGCATGGGTAAAAATCAAGTAAATCCCAAGTGCATATAGGGCCATCTCCTTCTTGGGGCGGGCAAGATCTTAGGTACGGGACGATGTTCCTGTTCCTGAATTTAACCAGTACCAAGTCCCCGGGAATGTTTTTTGGTGATGAGCCCAGCCAGCCCACCCTTCTAACGCTCAGGATTCCACTATCTTGATCCCCAACCAGAATAAGACCTTATTTAATAGGTCCTGCTGTCTTTCGGCTTTCACGAGAGCAAGTGCTGGTACTCCTGAAAGAACGGACACATATGGCGCAGCTTCTGGAGGAAGGTGTATACGAGGTGGTTTGTTTGATTCTGTTCTAACCCCTGTGAACCTTGTGAACCTTGATGGAGCAGGTTTGAAGGGGGCTTTGGATGCAATTGGGGCTGGGCTTTTGAGTAGTTGTGATGTGGGTTGGGCATTTATATGATTAGCAGTTGGCTTAGATGCTTCCAAGGTTGTAAGTGGCTGGGAGCGGTTAGATGTTGCCATATTATTGATAGGTGTCAGAATGGTCGTGATTGTATTCTCTAGTCCTGAGAGCCTTTCCCCTATAGAATTGATTTTTTCAACTAATGGAGCAATGATGGCTTTGACAAGATGCTCGATCTGGGTCAGTAGAGTCAGCTGGGGTAGAGTATTGTTTCGTCTGATTTGTCTGCAGACTCCAAGATAGTAGGGAGGTTATTGGCAGGTAATGTAGGACTTACGGATAGTTTTTGTAATTTGGAATAAGCCCCTTCGGGATTGTTCTCGTAATGCTTCCTTTTAGTGGGTAAAGGCCGGCGGAGGGCTAGATCTTGGATATTTTCTTTCTTAGGTGAAAAAGGAGGATCCCGTAAACTGCCGTTAATACTTGAGGAGCTAGTGCCTTTAACAGGAGGAGGTGATTCCACTGTGACATACTTGGTATTGGATAGGATGTTTAGTTCGTCCCACAAAGACGGGCTTTTCACTCTTACTGGAGTTTGTAAAGGAGATTGCATACTGGTTGAAGAGTGGCAAGAAGAGTTATAGTCTATCTCATGAACAGTAGGCAGTATGCTGGTGCTATTCGTGTGATGCTCTTGTAGCCCTTGTAGCCCTTGGCACGGGCCCCTCTCAGAAGCAATGCTTGTGCCCCCCTTGCGTGACATTATTAGAGTAGGATAAATCAGACCACGAAAATAGCCAATTAATAATTAGGATCACTGTACCTCCTTTCACAGTAGGGTCGAGGGAGGGGGGCCCGTTCCGCCCCCTTCTGTCCACGTAGGGCCACAGAGGTCCCGCTGCGTCCCCCGCTCTCCCCAAACAACAGCTGCTCACAGGGCCGATGCGTCTCCCAATGTCAAGTTACACCGTGTGGCCGATTCTGAATAGTGTAAACCCTGCTGTTTCCTGCAACACTATTTCTTTGAATCCGGTAACCCCAACGTCTACGCCGAAAGCCCGTACCGATGAGGGTGAGATGGAAACTGCTGTTGACATTTCCCCTGTTCTGCCTCCATCCTCTTCCACCGCGGATGTCAAGTATACGTATCCCACAGATGAGTCCCAGAGGCAAGTGCCGAGCAATCCTCAACATCATGCTGATACATCCCACCCACCTTTAATACCGAGGGATGCAAACAGCTATTTTGGGGACCATGACAGCTTCTCTTATGACTCATCCTCCTCGACTTCCACCGATTAAATTAAGTGTTTTCATCTTGTGGTTCAAAAAGACTTACCTGGTCCCACACCATGGACCTACATCAGGTTGGTTTTCCTGATTTTCCTCTTTATGTCAATTGAATTTGTGACAGTGCTCTTCTTACTCATGAATGGTCATTATTTGCCAGAACGCTCTGCTGTGAACTTGGTCAATGGAATTCTGGCCCCTCGCACATCGTCTGCTAAGTTCCTGGAGTTCAGATGTGCAAAGTCGATAAACAATGCCCCTTGTTATTCTGTTCTGGTCAGTCCCTAGCACCTAGACATAACATGCTAAACACAGCTGCAAAGCTTGAGATTAGTTTTGATTTTTTTTTGTGGAAACCTTTTTATTGGATTTTCACATGGCATGTCATACAGTAATCGGCCTGATCATTTCGGTAGTATGAAGTAACAATATCAGCCATATAACAAGGGTAGAGGAATAAGCGGACACATAGTGGATTCGTTGGTGGAGGGGGAACCCCCCTCCCACCCTCTCCGCTCAGGGTGCCAGGGAGCATTGGGGAGGCAGTTAATAAAAGGATTGCCGCCGTTCTCCGACCCGTATACTTGAAATTCGTTTTGATATCACGGGGATGCTTGTTGTTTTAACACACACTTGGAGAGTGCCCTTATCATGGAGAAGGGCTATGCTGTGCCTATGATTTAAACCTTCCATCTAGGCTTTGAAGTATGAGGTCTGCTAACAGAGCCCAGAGATCTTCTTTTATTTAATAAACGTCTTCTTCCAGTCAAGGACAGGGCGTTTAGCCTTTTAGTCCTTTTTACACTGTCTTTATATAATGACTTACCCCTTTGTACTCTAAGGAAATGTAACAATGCTAATTGTTTTGAGTTTATGCATTATTCATTTATTTAATGCGATTTTATATAGCGCGAACATTATCCTAAGGTGTTAGAGTGCTTTACAAAAGAACCAGTTGCGTTACATAAGGACTTTGGATTACATGGGTTACATAAGAGATACCAACAGAATAAAATTGCAAATGTACAAGTTGTAAAGTCACTCAAGGAAGAAATATAAACAGAGAAAAATTGCAAATGTACAAGTTGTAAAGTCACTCAAGGAAGAGGAATAAACTCTAAAAACACATAGGAATGGTAGTAAATACAAAGGTCTACTTCATATACTAGTGGTTAGAGTTCTATATATACAAATAGTGAATTCACTATTACATAGGCACATAAAAAACATTACACAGTTTCATGCCACAAGATAGGTGGGGTAAAGAGCGAGGTAGTGGGGGTAAGCGGGGGTAAGTAAACGGGTCGTAATGAGGAGTTATGCTGCTTGTGGTGGCTCTTATATTGTATTGTAGAGCACGATAATTAAAGACCAAGTTACTTACCTTCGGTAGCGATATATCTGTAAGAAACATTAGTTAGTTATATGTTCCTTACCGTAGAAATTACCCCCAGGCGTCAGACTGGATCCGGAAAGTTTTTTCTGCAGCAGTACCTCTGCGCATCGGAAGGTGCCGTTGGTCAGCTCCGAGTCTGTCGTTGGCGTCGTGGTCGCCGGGATGACGTCGCAGTAGCTACTTGGATGCCAGCCTCGCGCACAGACATCAGTTCTGTAAACAACGTTCCGCGCCAGAAATGCAGAGCCATGCAAGATATTAACCACTGGTGTACAGAACTAGGGCCCTCAAAGGACATCCTTAACCCTAGAAATCAGTTTGCAGAACGGGCAGGATGGGTGGGCTGTAAGGAATCTATAACTAACTAATGTTTCTTACAGATATATCGTTACCAAAGGTAAGTAACTTGTTCATCTGATAGAAACACTTTAGTTTATTTACCTTAGAATCGATACCCCAGCAATACCAACCCCGGAGGTGGGTCTGCGAACCAAGATCACACCAGAAAGTCCTAGAGAACAGAACGGCCAAAGAAGCAGTCTCTCCGGACTTGATTGTCAAGGCAGTAGTGTTTGGTAAAGGTGTGCAACAAAGCCCACGTAGCTGCCTGACAAATGTCATTCAGAGGAACTCCACGTCCCAAAGCAGTAGTTGCTGCCGTCGCACTGGTGGAATGGGCACGCAGCCTCACTGGAGGCCCCTCTTTGCCAGAGGTTAACAGGCTTTGATACACAAAATTACCCTTTGGTAGATAGCCCACTTGTGTACGGCCTGAACTTTTTTGGTGCCCACGTAGACAACAAAGAGCTGGCCATCCATCCGGAACTGTTTTGTGCGATCCAGATAAAAGGAAAGCGCACGTTTTGTGTCCAGACGGTAGAGATTCTCCTCCTCTTTCGAAGGATGCGGAGGCGGTAAGAAGGTAGGCAAAGTGATGCTCTGCCCGATGTGAAAGGCAGTGTCAACCTTGGGCAGGAACGATGGACAAGTCCCGAGAACCACCTTGTCTGGATGGACAGACAGGAGAGGAGGTTTGGAGGAAAGGGCCTGAAGCTCACTCACACGTCTGGCAGATGTGATGGCTACCAGGAAAGCAGTGTTAAGCGTCAGAAGCCTTAAAGGACAGTTGTGCACATTAAAAAAGGTAAGACTACATTCAAGTCCCACTGAGGCATAACAACGGATCTACCAGGGAAGACCCAGACCCTCGGGGCACAATAATACGAGGGCGGACATAGCCTGAGGGGTCTCGCCCGAAAGCGGCAGCATCTAAGAGCCCCGCACAACTGCGCTGGTTGCTAGCCCACATCATGGAAGAGGAGGTTAGATGGCAGGCTGGAAGGTGAACCTGTTGGGGAATGACCTGTGAGGCAACCTCTGACGGTGATAATAGACGGCCAGGCATATTAGGTGAGATGGACTGAGCTGGGGGAGAGTATGACAGTTGCGGGGGTTTGGAGGGCTGCACCCGTAGTAGAGAACATTAGCAGTGAGAGCCACGATCCAGGAAGAGAGGCCATAACAAGAGATGATAGAGGCCCTGAGTGCTGCATCCACTGGCCTCTCAGGGGCTGTTTGGGCCTTTGAGAGAACAGCTCAGTGAGCGCGAATATTGGCAGTGGAGCCGCGTAAATTGGGAATAGTGCTGACGAACCCCACATAAAGAAGATGAATACGTCAATATCCCCTGAAGTCAAGACGTGACTACACGTAATACAAGAACGGGTTATAGATCAGGAGGGGAGCAACTTTCTGAGGTGTGGGGTTGTGAGACCGAGTAAGGAGGGTCAATTCATGTGGCCCACCAGGTCGTGGACTTGAGCAGTACATAGGTGATGTGCCGTGGAATCTACTGAGAGCATGCTCTGAGTGTGGTGACACGAAGATGGAGGGAGATGCTCTGCAAACAATTGTGAGTGCGTAAGGACCCTGAGTGGCTGGTCGCCATGGGGAAAGTCCCCAGAAGGAAAGGTCAAAGCACCACGACGGCGGGGAGCAGAAGCACCCCAATGGATTAAGAAGATGAGACCGTGGACCTGGAGAAGGATCATACTCCTTGAAGCTCACACTGACAGACATAATGGAGGCTATCACGGCATCAAGGGAAGCAGTAGAAACTAAAATAGATTCTATCGGTGCCAACCTCAATCTCCTAAAGGAGAAACACCGTTGGGTGGCGTAAAGGGTCACAGGCACAGAAAGTGCTTGCGGATGTCCCTGCAGAGGTAGCAGAACTCAGGAAATCTCTTGCTGAGGTGGCGATGAAAGTTAAAACCCTTGAGAAGGAGGAAGGCAATGACGTGGTACAGTATTTGAAGACTGGATCAGCAAAGAAGTGGCGCTAGAGGGGCTCTCGCAGTTCTATGCAATTGAAAGGGGGCATAGAGATCCAGCCAGGCCTCCTAAATCAGGGATACCTCTGAGGCCGATTATAGCCCGCCTGGTTCATTTCTGTGACAGAGACCATATACTCAGGCAAGCTAGACAAGCGATGGACTTACAAATAGGAAATAGTAGGGTGATGGTGTTTACGGATTTCACCAAGGAGGTGCAGAAGCAGAGACCCACGTTCCTGGTAGTGAAAAGAAAACTATGACAAATGAGACTCCCCTATGCAATGCTTTTCCCGGCCAGGTTGCTTGTTGTTGGACCTCAATGGCACACAGTTCTTCAAGAGGCATGGAATTGACTGTATACTGTACCAGGATGGAGGTGGGGAAGCAGCTCACAGAGATCAATGACAGGAGGTGGTGGGATGAGTCATGGACAAGCAAGTGCGCCGTTCCCGACAGAAGAAAAGTCGTACGGAACAAGGTCATCAGGGCGGTGGTGGAACTCAGCCAAACGGGGTCCAGCCCGAGATCAACAGGGAGCGACAAGGATGAGGACAGATCAGAGAGCTCACCCATACAGAGTGCGGCAGAGGATATGGAGACGGAGATGCCTGTAGTGACACCCCACACCGCGGACGAGCTGGAATGAAGCGCAAGACCCAGAACTTTAGAACTGTAATCTCTGGTGAACTATATCCTTGTTGCTAAGCATATATTATGTATGATGTGAGAGAAGGGGGCAGCATTGACCACTGCCAAAGACATAAGGGATAAGGGGCTAGTGGGGACCAATAGTTTTCTAACAAGGGGGATATGGGTTGAGGGGTTCCGAGGATGGGCGGCAGCCACCACACCCACATAGTTAACATAGTTAGAAGAGTTTGGTTGGGAGGGGGGGTTCTTCCAACTGTCCTGGGGAAAGGGAGTTGGGTAGTTCAGTTGTTTTGGAGATGTTTACGGGGGACCAGGCGTATCTGGGGAACTTGGTTAATTTGTTCTAGGACAATGTTTTTTCAATGGGACCCAACATAGACTACAAGGGCATCTCCTGGAATGTACGTGGGATGCACTCCATGGTAAAGCGCCATAAAATACATGCATTTCTGGTACGCAGAGGGATGCAGATTGCGCTACTGGAAGAAACACAAATGCAACAGAAGGAGCTGCCTTGCAACGCAGATGGCAAGGGCAATTATTTTATACCAATTACTCAGCTTTTGCCAGAGGAGCACTGATTTGGGTAAGGGCAGTGGTCCCGTTCCAATGCACCAGGGAATTTGTTGACCCGAATGGGACATATGTAGTGGTACTGGGTAAAATAGACAGGCGGGATAGAACAATTGGTAGTATATATGCCCCAAAAATAGAACAAGCCTCAATCCTGGCAAAATTTCTAGGTCATTAGCACATGCACTGACTGGGTCGGTACTTTTGGGAAGAGACTACAGCAGCGTTGAGGACGTGGGGCTTGATAGATCTCACCCACCTCTACCTGCTCACAGGGTGCCATGGGCACGAAGAGATTGGCAACAGCAACGGGGGCTAATAGACTCTTAGAGGGCACACCACTCCAGGGAATGGGACTACTCGTACTTTTCCCCAATGCACGACCTACACACAGATTAGATGCCATTCTATGTACTCCTGATATGCACAGGCACATACAGAGTAGCGAATACTTAGCACGCACGGTCATGGACCATAATCCCTCAATGGCATGCCTTAGCTGGTCCAGGATTAGGGCGAGTTTCCCTACATGGCGCCTTAAGCTGGAGGCATTGGCGGATCAGGTGTTCCAGGCTGAGATCCACGCAGCCATAGATCAGTACTTCGCGGAGAATGAAGGGACGGCCTCCAACATAATGACAGAGTGGACGTTTAAGGTGGTGCTTAGGGGATGATGCATCTCTGAGGCGGTAGGAGTGAGAAGGACTCTACTGAGGGAGACGCTGGATACAGAGCAGTGGCTGTGACAGCTTGGGACGTGATAGGCCCGAGAATGCAGATAAGCAAAGGGATGTATTAGAGGCCAGAGAGGAAGTGGCGGGACACGTAGAAAGACTGCGTTGCTTCAATTACAAGAACTATATGACTAGGCCTCGTGCAGAAGGGGACATACCTGGGGCCCTGCTGGCCTGGTTGGCCAATCCAGCCAAGAGGGGATCAGTTATTTTGGAATGGAGTTATGACCAGGGAGGGACTTTGTATTGACAGCAAGATATTAACCAGCATTTCTGTGACTATTATGCTGAACTTTATAAAAGTAAAGCTTCCCCTTCAGCTGCAGAACTTGATGAATATGTATAAAGTGTTGAGCTGCCACAACTCTGTGAAGAGGAGGCAGAAGCCCTGGGGCAGGAGATCGACCTGCATGAGGTACAGAGCGCTGTTAAGGCCATGGCTAGAAATAAGACGCAGGAAATGACGGGTCCCCCATAGAATTGTATACCGCATACATAGACTTGCTGGGCCCCAACTTGTAGCGCTATATAACCAAGTAAACCATGAGGGGAAATTGCCAGGGTCCACTAGGGAAGCCCTGATTTTCCCATTGCTGAAACCAGGGAAGCAGGCGCATGACAAAACAGCATATAGGCTACTGTCAATGCTTAATCTGCACTACAAGATCCTGAGGACGATACTAGCTACATGGTTCATACCACACATGACGACTCTCATACACTGGGAACAGGCTGGGTTTATACCAACACGGAATTCCGCAATGAATGTGAGGAGACTGCTAAGAGTGTTCAGGGCTGACTCCTATTGCAAAGAAGAGGCGACTAACCTGACAATAGACATCGAGAAGGCATTTGATAGCCTCGAATTGCCGTACCTATTCAGAGTGATGAGCGCTTTCGGATTAGGGCAGGGATTTGGAGCATGGACAGCCCTACTATATAGAGAATCAACAGCCCGGGTTCAGACAGGAAAGCTTATTTCACGGGGTAAGCAGTAGAGAGAGGAACACACCAGGGATGCTCGCAATCACCGCTATTATTTGCAATAGCCATGGAGCCGTTGGCCGCCAAAGCCAGGTCTGGAACTTGGTTCAGCGGACTGGAGGTAGAGGGACATATTCATCACATAGCATTATATGCTGATGATTTGATTCTGTTTTTACAAAATACAGAGGCAGAATTAGAGGGCGCTAAAAACCTATTGTTATATATGGAAAGGGTAGCCGGCCTCAAGGTGAATTGGCGAAAGTCAAGTTTATTCCCCACCATCCAGGGGCGGAAGAAACCTCAGACGGCGGAGGGAATTGTGTGGGAAGAGAGAAGCATCCCAAATCTAGGAGTACAAATATATCACGATAAAACGGATCTCCTGGAGGGCAATGTGGGAAAGATTATACGAGGAATAAAAACTAATTTCGAATTTTGGGGAACCCTCCCCCTCTCTGTGGCGGGTAGGGCATCCCTGATAAAGATGATAACTTTTCTGAGACTTCTCTACATCTTTGGAGTTCTGCCAATATGGATCCCTGCGGATCGGTTTAAACAGCTCTGGACAATGGTGACAGAATTCCTATGGGGAGCAGGCAGGAGGAGAGTGGCTTTGACAACCTTAATGAGGCCCATGAGGGAGGGGGGACTGGCGGTGCCGGATTATGAATACTACTATATAGCAGCTCAACTGCAATGGCTGACAAAATGGGTGTCCATCCACCTTCGGGGAACAATGTAGAGAGGCGATGGATGCCCCACTCCGGATCTCCTTTCCACGATAGGGTCAAAACTAGCTATATCGGGCAGAGAGATAAATGCGGAAGCACAGGCGGCCTACAAATGCTGGATCAGGAGGTCGCAGAGAACTAAAGTGAGACAACTGTATGCACAGGAGATACCATTAAAATATTGCATGGCATTGCCTCATAGAGGAGACTGGAGGAAGCTAGGTGCATGGGAAGAAGCCGGAGGCCTTACCATAGGGCAACTATATCAAATCGGCTAATTATTACCATTCGTAGACTTTAGCGAGCAAAATGGAATACAGGGGGGTGATTTCTTGCTTCATGTTGCCTTAACTGCAGCAATACGTAAGCATTGGAGTATGGGCCCAACTGGACCTTGGTTAGATGAGGGGTTGCCAATATGTGGTAAAGACAGCAGGGACGTTTAAGGCGGTCACCTGCTTATATAGAATATTGACTTGTGCAGTACTTCCTTCATTTTTTACATATTCCGTAGGACGTATCTTACCCCCGGGCACATTAATAAGTATTTTAACATGGCCACGGCGATGTGTCCTCGGTGTAGCGAAGTAGGAGCAGAGTACCTCCATATGTTCTGGAGTTGCCCAGAAATAGAGAATTATTGGCGGGAGGTGATGGAACTTTTAGCGGAAATACTGAGAAAGAAGTGACTAAGACAGCAGGATATTGCTTGCTACACAGATTTCCACATATGTCTCAGAACAAGATCACCAGCACATTGCAAGACCTAGGCCTTGTAATAGCAAAACGAAATATCACCAGTCAATAGAAAGCGAGGGGGGGCCCCAACATAATTAGATGGAGAAGAGAATTGGAGCATTGGGCAGGTAGCGAAGGAAAGGTCCGCTTACAAAATGCTTGGAGAAGTGGGAGTGAGAAGGCACTAGAAGCACGTAATCAAGAAGCAAGGCTTAGGCGCACAGCATCAAGTTAAGCGAATAGTTGGTAAGAAAGGTGGTGGTGGGTTGAAGGTGGATAAAGGTGCTCCTACAGGTGACGCAACTGACCGAATGCGTCCAACTGATACTTGAAGATGAGTGTGCTACGTGATACGTAGACACATCCCTGTGTAGTGGGCACACTTGCTTCTTGATTACGTATACACTATCACTGCCCGATAGGCTGGCAGCACGCCCGCTCGACTTTACTTTAACGATGCTATATGATGATATCTCCAAATCCACTGAAGCCCACGCTGAAACACTGGCATTCAATCCTGAAGCAACGGAAAGGATCTATGCACTGATCAACGATGACTTAACCCAAACACCTTCTAGCAGAACGAAGGAGCAATGTATCAAACAATTACTCTACCTTTCCAAACGCCGCGTGAACCAAAAGCTTCACGCGAACACGCTGATTAAATACCACAAAGCGCTCCGCATCCCCCGTGGCCTCCGGATTGCCCTTAAGCCCTCTTTATGCAAGAACTCCAAAGCTTTTTTAGAAAAATGGTACGCCATTCTAAACAAGTGTAGTCTGGACTTGATACTACTTATTATTGAAGAGCTGTCGGGAATTCTCCATGAACTTACCCTTGAAATAACTACCACTGAAAGCGAACTAAAAGACCTCTTTACCCCGGAGGAATTAGGTACCACCTTGGAAGACATTAACAGACAGATTGATCGTCACACCAGGGAGATTAATGAACGGAAGTTGCGCAAATTCCGGCGCGATACTTTAGACTATAAACTTGGGGAAGTATACACCTGGGCGGAAGTCTACGCACAACGCCGTAGAAATAAACCATACACCCAAAACACGGACACCTCATCTTCCGACAGTGACCACACTAATCGTCCTCCGAGACCTCAACCAACTGAACGAACAACCTCCAGGGACCGGTCTGAGCAAGCATCCACTTCATCCACCTCCCATATTGATACAACCACTATCGTGCCTTTTTTAGAGTCACGCCCAGACAGAACCGACGACCCAGACGGGGCAAAAGGACAAACAAAAAACAACGAAAAAACTCAACAACAACCCCAGACCAAGACCAAAACGAGGAAGAATCGTTAGTTATAAACATTTCAGATACCAACCTCACCATGAATGAAACTAAAGTTCTACAAAAGGGCATGTCATTCATACCCACCAGCAACACCAATCTTCTTGAACTAGAAGTCAGTACTTTCAAGCTCACTAGAAAATTGCGATTGAAGCACTTTTTTGAGAAAGTCTTGGAACCTCCCAAAGAAACCAAACCGGATTTGCTATTGGGATTACGACCACCAAGCAACTACATGCCTTCAAGCAGCCACAAAAGCATTGATACCTTCGAGACTCTAGTACGGCAAGATATCGCTAAAATTAACTTTAGGAGAAAGACACGCAGGAACATTACCAACAAGGACCAAGACACATTGAAGAACATCGCCAACAATCCGAAAATCAAATGCTTAAAAGCTGATAAGGGAGGCGCATTAGTCATCCTCAGTACTGACCTCTACAACCGTAGAGCCAGAGAACACGTTCTTGACGTTAACACTTACCTGCCCCTCGAAGGTAACCCCACCAACGAGTACAAAACCATTCTACTCGACATCATAGACAAAGCCAAAGAAAATGATGTCATCGATGACAGAACCAAGCGATATCTTACAGTGGACCACCCAAGAAGTCCCACTTTGACAATGCTGCCTAAAATTCACAAAGACTTGATGGATCCACCTTTCCGTCCCATTGTTTCTACACGTGGTTCAATTCATGAACCAATTGGCAAATTCATCGATCGCTACCTGCAACCCATGGTGACTAACCTTAAGAGCTATACCAGAGACACTACTGACTTCATCAACAAGTTAAACTCCATCCAAATTAATGAAGATGAGCAAATATTATTGTGTACTGCTGACATCAAGAGTTTATGCACCTCCATTCCCCATGCCGGTGGAATTGAAGCTATCGAATTAGCACTATTGAATTCCGACATCACAGACTCCTTGAAGACCTTCATTCTAGAACTTATGGTTTTTACTCTGTATCATAGTTATTTTTCTTTTGAACAATGCTGGTATCTACAAATGTCCGGGATGGCCATGGGCAATTGCGCCGCGCCCACGTACGCCAACATTTACATGGGCAACTTTGAACTAAACCACATTCTCACCAATGCCAACTGGAACGACAATCTCAAATTATACGCACGCTACATTGACGATTTATTTTTCATTTGGAAAGACTCTCGAGACCATCTGGAATCAGCACTATCTACTTTGAACTCCAAAGATGACCGGATTGAACTTACCTGGAACATCTCTGATAAAGAAATCACATTCTTAGACGTACTTGTGAGAATTACTCCTGATGGCATTGAAACTGACCTTTACCGAAAGACAACTGACCGCAACAATACCCTGTTGTATAGCAGCTTCCATCAAGACTCACTAAAGAGACATTTACCGTTCAGCCAGATGCTGAGAGTGACTCAGATAGTATCCAATGATGTAAGAAGGGACTCTCAATTACAATCAATGGCCAACAGGTTCTCCACCAGGGGATACCCACAAGAAATCATTAAAGAGGCCCGGGATAAAACTAACATGATCCCACGTTCAGAAGCTTTGAAAAGCAAGAAGAAGGATTCGACTTCTAGAATGGCACTGGTCTCCAGATACTCTACTTCGAGTAAAGTCTACAAGAAGACAATATTGAAACATTGGCGAATCTTATCGTCTGAACCAGACTTTGGTGACCTATTCAAAGAACCTCCTATTTTTGCTTACAGTAGACCTATGAATATTAAAGAAATACTATCCAAACCAACTGTTACGTCAAGAAAACACACGGGCACACGTCCATGTCATCATTGCAATAATTGCAATAACGTCATTGGAGGAAACACCTTAAACCACCCTATGAGAGGCCACGAAATTAATCTCAATGTAGACGCCACATGCGATTCAGCTAATCTGATCTATTTACTTAAATGTCCATGTGGGAAAATCTACGTGGGAAAAACCAGCAGGAAAATCAAAATCAGACTTAATGAACATAAATCGAATATCAGAACCAAGAACACTAAATCAAATGTGGCCGTCCACTTTAATGAAGCCCACCACAGTGTGGCACAGCTGAAATATCTGGTACTTGAGATGGTCGCCCACATTGAGGGTAAAGACAATAACAAGACTCTCCTACAGCGGGAGACCTCGTGGATTTACAGACTCCAGTCTTTGAAACCTTTCGGTCTTAATGACCGGACTGAACTGAGTTGTCATTTGTAATGATTCTGTTTGATACCATGCACCCAGTTCTGCTTATGTACTTGACTGTATAATACTGTCTGCTCACTTTCCCCCACTACAAGATGGCCGCCCCCATTCCCTTTCACTTTGGTGTCCTTTATCTATTTCAACCTCTTACACTTTTCCATCGAACTCCGCAGTAACTCCGCGAAGCTCGTGATACCCGGTTCACTCTTTGAATCCTCTCACAGTAAGTGCCCGTAATTGCATGTTCTCCGTGGTTTTCACCCAATGCGCTCTTCGTTAGCAATACCTTACGGTTCTTTTCCGTTTTATGCAGCACCGATGTGAGCACAACGCTGATTCTGCAAGCGTAAGACTTCGTTTAAACTTTTGGTTGTACCTTTTCTGATCTTCGTATCACTTAGATGGCTTCTCATCACGAATCACAATCATAGCATAAAATTCACTCCGTCTGGTCACTGACCTAGTTTTTCACGTACCTTCACGTTATCTGTTAATGCACGCTGAGCCCGCACCATCCTTTTAACCGCATGTAATTGCATCGTTTGACATATTCACTCACCCGCTAATGCATGTCTTGACTTGCATTTTTTCTCACACCGCATGCAGACACACTTTCCTGCACCATTTTTCTGTACCCTGATTGATATTCACCGTTGATCTAAGTTGCATTTTTGTATCCTCCCACAGCGCTCCTTGATAAAGGACTACCCTTAGTCCGAAATGCATTGGAGCATGTTTTGAAAAACACCGTTGGACTGTATTCAATTGATTGGCGTGATGTAACGCTTTATTCATAAGAATTTGTGAAATTCACCAAATATAACAAATGATGAAACCTTCGTATTGAACTTTTATTTAACTTCGTTTCATTGAACTTCTTTTGAGTCAGTTACACTGAACTTTACAAGTGTGCCCACTACACAGGGATGTGTCTACGTATCACGTAGCACACTCATCTTCAAGGCACTAGAAGCAGCCAGGACATGGGAGGCTTTAACATTGCAATTGAAGCTGCTCTATGACATCTCAGAAGAGTGAGGCCTAGAATAGTCGGGCGGATGGGTGATTTCATGCACTACTATGCATAGGTGGAGCGACAAGAGGACTGCGGAATAGGCTCCCAACGAAAATCTGAGTGGGACTTTCTGGGCACAAAAGGTTTAGACAGGAACAACTGAATGATATCCCGAGGTGGGGTTCAGGTGCTTCATAACCCGAAACACGCCTGGGGGGAGGGAAGGAGGATAGTGGGCGGGGGAGTTATTGGTTAGAGGAGGAAGGAGGGTTGCATTATTTTTATTGGCTTGTTTGTAAGCACGTGATCAGCCAACATCTAATATTGAAGCTCCTGAAGCAGTGGAGCTGGAACATGGACATTCACATATCGAACAGTATGTGTACGATCCCTCATTTTTCAAATGATCAATTAAGTTTGTTTGCAAAAAAAAAGAGGAGAGACAGATTTTATGTTTAAGAAGAGGGCTTGTACTTCCTCAAGGGAAGGGCAGGCGAAGTTGATCAGTGCCTATAGTTGGCAATTTCTTCTTCCGTAACTAGGTGGCCACAGCCCTTCCTCCCTCAATAGGAAAAGTGTTGTGTATCTTGGCCACTTTTGAGGCAAAGAAGGTGGCAATAATATTATAACATTTTATTGATAAGGTAGCTGCTCTAGACACGCGTTCGAGAGAGGATAGTGAATTAAGTATGTTTGTGCAGCCATTTTTGTGTGCATAGAACTCTCCATGTGAGCTTATGGCACTGTTTGAGAGCAAGTTTGAGGCACAAGTGGCTTGTCAGGCTCTAGTCTTTCATCCAGTCATGTTCAAGGCATTTGCATCGTTTCTTGGCAGCCACTACGTGTTCATTATACCAGGTTGCGGTGTGGGAGGTTCTAGGTTGACGTCTGAGAGTAAGGGGGGCTATACCTTCTAGGGCTCTATTAAGCCAACTCTAAATTGTACTCCGCTAGGTCCATGTCCGCGCAGAGGGCAGGAGTAGTGACTGCCAAAGCCTCCGTAAAAGTATTTGAATCTATTTTAGCCCATTTTCTGGATAGCACCGTCTCATGATTATTAACACAGGAAGCAGGTTTAGAAAGTGGAAAGGAAAAAGGAATCATACAGTGGTCAGACCAAGAATAGTAATAGGAGTTTCCACTATAAGCTAGGGAAAATTTGAAAAAATGGGGTCCAGAGTATGGCTTTTAACATGTGTGGGGCCTGAAACTCGCTGAAACAGATGAAGGGTCTCAAGGCCTCTAATTGCGGATCTCGCCCATCAGGAGCTTTCCTCAAAGTGGAGATTAAGGTCACCTTAGATTATCAATTTGTCGTGGCATAAGGCCAGCTGGGCAATGGTATCTGCGAGGCTCAATGTAAAAATTAGCTGTAGAACCGGGGGGTGGGGGGGGGGGGGAGGAGTTATAGATGAGGAGTCTGGTAAAGTTCATTGCCCAAGGAGGTTAGCAAGAAGTGAGCAGCCTCACACTCTACTATATCAAACTCACACTTTGTGGTGAGTTTAAAAATTATTGCAATGCCTCTGCCTCTGAGGAAAGAACGGTCGCGTCTTACGATGCCATAGCCATTCGGTATAGAATCAAGAATATCGGGGGTGGAGGCTTCTGTGAGCTAAGTTTCTGTAAGGAATAGGGAGTGCGGTTGATTGCCGCTAAGTATGTAAAAAATGTCCTGTTTGTGTTTAGGTTTAGGTAAACAGCAGCAATTTAGGGTGAGGCAGCGTATTAGATTAGTAGGGGTCAAGCTGCTGTCCCCGGTACCATCCACGAGGCGCCCAGGGTGTACTAGCATTTAGAGTGAGGGACACCTACATTGATAGAATTCCAATGGTTGCTTGGTAGCGCTGAGGCTAGTTTTTTTAAGTCGAGGGCAGAGTAACACACTCTTTTGGGGTTAAATCGGGCGCAGAGGGGCTTGCCTTAGGCACACCTTCAGCGCAGCACATGTGCTGCGTGCATCCGCGCATGGGCCATGGTGAAGTATGTCACCTCAGGAGGGTGTGTCAGTTCTCCAGCCAATCCGGGTGGAGGGGCATGCAAAGCAAACACTAACCGGGGCACAGCAACCTGGTGCACGTCAGGAGCACTTCTTAACCTCCACAGTCTGCCGATCTCCGTCTCCTGCCAGATGATCCTGTCCTAAATCCTGTGTTTGCGCCCTCCCTCCCTGTGGATGAACCGGAGAGCTGTCTGACGGCGCAGGCCCGGAAACTTTACCGGCTTGGTAGACCGAGTTACGTCGAATTTAAGTTTGAGGCCTTAATCAGCTTGGGAACCGGGGCCTCAAGTGCTGGCTCAGCCGGGTTCGAGTTGAACAACATCGGCCGTGAGAGTCCGACAGGGTCCGGTCTACCGCTGTGGAGGCTGGTTTTTGCCCGATTTGGACGGCGGTCCCCTAAGTTTGTAACATCGAAGGAGTGGCGACGAGGCACGATTGAAGCTGTGGACGGAGGCCCCTTACCCGGGACGCTGTCTGTCCCCTCCGGTGTTCGCTGGGTCGGGGTCTTCGCTCGCGGTAGCGGAGAGCAGATAGCTGCAGTGGTACATGATCAGTCGCCCTCCACAGACGTCCGTACCGCTCGTGCCTGCGCCCCCGGAGAGACCAGGCTCTCTGGGGGAAGTAAAAGTGGTCGACCCCGAGCGGGGAGAGAGGAGACGGGCCAAATGTGAACCGTCGCTGGGAACTGTAATGGCGGCCATCGGGGCACTCCATTCGTATGTGGAGGCCCTCGTGCACAAAATGATTGCTGTCACTTTTGAGACAGGGTGAGTTAGACTGGACTCTGCTCCATTGAAAGAACGAATGCGTGCTGTACCACCTGCACTGGCCATGTTATCGAAGAAGGAGGGTCCCGTGAAGCGAGAGGTGTCGCAGCCACTATGCAGTGTGGCTGCCGATAACTGCGAACTTGGTGCTTCGACCGGATCGTTGTACCTATCATCACCCTTTACTGTGGAAAGATCGATCGGTGCTCCCTTTCCGGAAACCCCTGTCGGGAATAGTCTTGGGCTTGAAACAGTGTTTCTCCCCTCCCCGGCAGTCTTATTACGATTGCGATGGAAATAACGTTGGGAGTTGATGTCAGTGAGGGGGGTCCTTAGTGGAGATGGGGTTCTTATTGGCTTAACATCTTTGATTCGTATCTGGATGTACTTTGCGGAACTCTATACACACTTTGACTCTCCTGTGGAGGCGGCTGTTCGACCGGAAGGGTTTCACACGACTGATCGTAAGGGCCAAGGCTTAGACTGATGGACTGGATTCTGAATTGTGGCACCGGTGAAAGTGGGATTTGCTACTGTTGTGCCTACGGGAGGGTGGGCTTTTTTTTTTTTTTTTGAGCTTCCCCTGTGTTGATATGAAAAATGTGTTTGTAAAATGAAGGGACCGCTATAGGGGTTGCTTGGCTCTGGTAGGAAGGGGGGGAACCGGGGGCCCATACGAGGACGGTCCTCCTCCATTTTATACTTTTAGTAATTTAGTTTAGATGGGGCGACAGGCACACTGCTAGTTGGGGTTAGGCGAAAGCTACATGCAGGGGTGCAGGGTGGGGGGAAGGGGTTTTTGTATTGTGTGTGTTTTTGTTTGTTCTCCAAATCCTATCAGAATCCTGATGTTAGGTGTCTTACCGAAAAGTACTCGTGTATTGTGGGTAGACGGGGTCTGAGTACCGTACTGATTGAGCTGCCTCTAGCAATGAGTTGAGTTTTATATTGTTGCGATTTGGTTTCGGTCGTTGCCTAATTCCATTGAATTGCTGCACTCCATTTCTCCCCCTACTCAAATTATCTCTCTATAACAATCCTGTTTTCTTGGGTGGCGGGGTTTGTGGGCCTTATTGGTTGGATTGGGCTTTGATGAATGTTCGTATATTACACAGCCGCATGCTTTTTACAATTCATGGCAGTTCTAGTCTTGGTGATCACCCGTTTATTCTGCATTATATGTTTGTATATTATCCTGTTGTCTCATTATGTATGGCACCTGCTGTTGATCCTTTTTGTGTTCTAATTAACAATAAAAAGATTTATAAAAAAAAACAATAGAGAGGAGCCAGGTATGTCCCTGCACCTCTTAAGTGCTTACAAGTAAAAGTAATCACACACGCACTAAAACAGAGAGGAGCCTTCAAGGCCAGGGGCTGCCCACAAAAATACACTAAAATCTGGAAACTATGGGCAGACTACTGAGGCCTGGAATTAGACACAATACCCTCTGTGGAGGCATCTATATATGCTCTGATTCGCGATTATTAGAACAGGGGACTGGAAACAATATGGTGGGACGATGTTGCTGAAGATGGGACTTATGGAAATGACCGAAGAGTGGCTGTACTGGGGGAGGGGTAGGGGACTTGCGGTGTTTCTGTTATATTGTATAGTTGAAAAAAATAAATTGTGCAAATCATCTGTCAGAGTCACTGACTTGTAATGCTTGATATGGCAGTTTCTTCCTGGGGCTAAGGAGCACTGCATTGTATATGACTCCTTGACATAATAAAATATATATATTTTTAAAACAGAGAGGAGCCAGGCATCTCCCCACATCAGAGGTATCACAAGGAAAAGAAAGTATCATGGTAAAATCTATAAGTAAAAAGAGTACACTCCTTATCGAGTGGTAGGTCCCACTCCGACAGGAGTGGAATAAAGCAACAGCAAAGGTGATGTCCTACCAGAGATCTGGACCGGCATGTCCGCGCATTAGCCATAGTGAAGTAGTTTGCCAGAGGAGGGCGTGTCAGTTCTCCAGCTAATCCAGGCATGGGGGGGGCAACCCTGCACGCATCTGGAGTGCTTCTGCCCCTCCACAGCGCTACTGGTAAAGAAACAAGCTAAAATAATAATGGCAACTAAAAGGTGAGAAAAGATAATCATATACTAATTAAAAACAAAGGGGAACCAGGCATCTCCCTGTACCTTTTAAGTGCTTACAAGGAAAATAAATCACACACTCTAAAACGGAGATGAACCAGGGGTCTCCCTGCACCAGAGGCGCTAAAGGATAAGAAAGTATAATGGTAAAATCAATAAGTAAAAACAGTACAGTCCATACCATGGGGTAGGTCCTGCTCCAGCGGGAATGTAATAGAGCAATAGCGAAGGTGATCTTCTACCTTGCCCATTACCCCTTGAAAACCAGCAAACTGTTTTGTGGAGTGCCTCAAGGTTCATTGCTCACACCACCCTCTTCAACACACACTTGATCTTTGTGGCCAACGTCATCTGGCACAAGACACACAACCTATACTCTACCTCTTGGACAAGACCTCCAACACAAGAAACAACTTCACCACCTACATAACTAGAAGTCGCTAACTGGATTAAAGCCAACTGTCTAAATATCAATGCCTTGGCAAAAACTCCTCGCCTTGAGACTCCAACTGGTGGCCGGCTGAACTCGCACTTACGCCCAGCACCCAGGCTAGGAACCTCTGAATCAACAGCAAAATGGACATTACTGCCCATGATAGTGCCATCACTGAATCTTGCTTCTACACACTGAAGATGCTGAGGAAGATCTTCAAATAACTCCCAAGCAACATCATTAATAAATGTCACTCGCTCCAGTCACCAGTAAGTTATAATACGGTAACACTCTGTAGGCTGGGGTCCCCAAGCAACTCACCAGAAGACTACAAATCATCCAGAACTCGACAGCCTTACTCATCCTCAACCTCATACATAGAACTCACAACACACCACACCTCAAGGAATTCCGCTGGCTCCTGGTGCACAAAAATGTATTAATTTAAAACTCCTTAAACACACATTCCAGGCAGTACTTGACTTAGGCCTCACTTACCTGAACAATCACATCTTCCACCAACCACCCAGACACCTCCACTGCATAGGACTCCTACTAACACACACCTCATACTTACATAAAACAAGAACAGGAGGATGGGGGGTTTCTTACATCACACCTATACAAGGAATGACCTCCCACTCCACATCAAAACCTCCTCCTCTCTTCTTGAATTCCACAAGAAGTTGAAGACCTGACTTTTCATTTAAAAACCCTACCCTAGCATGGGCTAGGCATACATACCTGCTGGGCACCAGTACTACCTAAAGACAAGCTCCTGTGGGAATCCTCTGCAGCAACATCAAACTGTCCTGCATGTTACTTTGGCAACTTTGTACAGTTCACTGAGTAGCTAGATTTCTTTATAGAAGCTGTCCACATAAATGTTACAACCTTTATGAAGGAGTGATTGAACAAGCTCCCATACAATCTTTTCACTGATTCCTAGCATGGAAGGGCAGTCTGCAGAATTTATGGCAGGGTCCTTCCCAGTATATTCTTTCAGGATGTGTACATAACCAGAACAGCTCTTGCACTGCATGTACATGTTGGTACCGCTTTATGTCCACCATGGTACCGCATGGTCTGAACGATCGGATGGAATTTCTATGTTACCTGTGATTGTATTTCTTTGTTCATGATCACATTGCTTTATATCTTTCACTGCTTCATTTTGCACCCTGGAGATATCATTTATCCACTGTGTGCGGTTTTACTGCACCTTCCGCATGATTTTGACACATTCCAAGATGGCGCGCATATTCACTCACTTCGGTTCACCGCTTGCCGATCACAGTCTTTTTTCTATGTCTACCTTTCTTCACACACGAACACTGCTTTTACACTGGGCGTTCGACTCATCACTATCGGCTTGGAACTTCGCGGAGTCTATGCGTAGTTGTATCAACGTGAGTACCCTTGCAGGGACCTGAAACCTTGAGCACTTTTTAATCTTGTCGTCACCATTATCGCTATTAAGGGCATGCGCCCGGGAGCATGAGAACAAGGCACGATGATCTTTGTTTAAATATCACGAGCACTACGCTCTAGGCCACACGATTGCACTTAAGCACAGGTTAAAACGCTTAGCGTTTTGCAATACGTACTTTATCACTGTTGACACGGGTCATTGCGTTTGTTATCCCCCACATACCGGCTTCACATCTGTTTGAGTATCTTTTGAATATCTTTGTCACTTTTAACTTTAATCCCTTAATTTCACACCCTCTCTGCGAGCACTTGTTAATTTACCCATTTGAGACCACGATCGATGATCATGTACTGAAACCGTGATTCTTTCATTTTTTGTTTGTAGAGCTATCCCCTGAAGAAGGGCGGGGCCCGAAATGCATCGGGATTTGTTATAACTATGCAATCATTCATTGATTAATATATATTGAATATCAACTATCCAGTGATTGACGATTAAGCCATGAACTGACAATGCGTTTAATAAACTGCGAAAGTTTGAACAACACAGTCGTGTGTTTGGATTAACTTCATTTATGGAATAAGACCCTCAGGGTCACCCCAACGTTGTGCTTGGAGACGCTTTCCCCGACTCAGGGGTAGGCAATGCAATAGTTCCATGTTGGTACCATAACAAGATATTTTGCTTGTACTGCTAAACATAATTGTCACTTTTTACACAGAATCAAGTACTCCAACTGAAATATTTATTCCAAGAATATACATTTCAGAAAACTTGGCAGATACATGTTCCACAACAGATGACTTTTGAACAACCTTTCATGGTTTGGATGGTACCAGGCCAGTACTGCAGCATTATCATTGTAGTGCAGCATATGCTGCAAATATCAGAAAACCTGTCTCTACTCATGACTGATGTGAAGGTAAGTGTTGCCGAAACTGTGCTAGTAGATCAGTGGGATGTTATGCTTGATTTGTGTAATATCCCCTTACTAAGCCTGAGGCCCAAAAGAGTTTTCCACTTCATAAGTGAAGTAGAAGTTCACCGGTGTGTTCTAATTCCAAGAGTGCCTCCATGCTCCCTCAGAAACTGTTTGACACGCAGGCATGTTTGGTGCAAAAGTTTGTGAATGAAGTCCATGTCAAGAGAGATGGAAGTCATCAAAAGGCAAACACAATTGCAGTATTGACTACAGACAGCATCTACAGTTAATGAGGAAATTTGGGGCTGAACTAAATTGGGTGGCTGCCAACAGAGCACTCGGTCTATTTTCAGTGCTGCACCTACCTGCCTGTTCTCTGGATTTTGCTATCTTGCTACTGTCACTCCACTGAACAGATTCTGTTAGCAAAGGTTCATCAAGACTGCCACAGTATGTTCCTCAGAATCACCAGAAAATGAGTTCTCATTAGATTGAAAAATCACTTCCATATTCTGCTCCATTATCCTGCCCCTCTGATGCTCTGTCTTATTTTCAGATCCTGTCTCATTTGCTATCCTACATTTCTAGAGTTAGGACCTGGGCAGCAGTAATCCACCTACATGCCATCTGTGCTAACGGTTTAAAACTTTCCTCCTGAAATACTGTGCCCTACATAGAAGGCAGAAGTACGATTACTGAGCTAGGGTGCTCGGTGAGGAAAGCTGGGTCCGCAGGAACAGGGCAGTGGTAGCAGGCAAATGTCCTATACAAAGGAGCCGCTATGCAGAGCTTCGCTCAAGCCCCAAACAGGACATTGTTAGGTTCCGTTAATAACACATATAGTGCACAAATACCACTGGCCTCTTGGAGCTTATCTGAGGGTTGCAAAACGTTTTACTGCCATGCTTGATTACTTAAAAAGGTTTCAGTCTTTTGCGATAGGGGAGAAGCTTGGTATCTTTCCTCTGGCTATTTGGCAACTCATTCCAGACCTGAGGTATCAGAACTGAGAAAGCCCCTCCATCCAAGGTTGTTTTATTGAAGCGTCAGTAGGATCGCCTCGGAGGAACATAAGCATCGACTGAGCACTTAGTGCTCACGACTTCCCTTAATATAAACATCATATTTTGAAATGGGCCGAAACATGTTGGTTCCTGCAGCAGGGATATAGGGGCCTTGATCTCCCTGTGTATCCATATTTTTGATTTTTTAACCCTATTGATAGGAACCAAGAATAAAGATAATTTCTGATATCCTCCGAGATAGTTTTACTTGCACTTGCCTGCTCTTCACGATCCCGTCTTGAGGAAGCACTTTTCTTCTTTATTTTCATATACTTGTTTTCTCTCACCACACAATACATTTAAATGTTTTTGCTCTTCATCCAGTGTGTTGGTCTACACCTGGATGTCAGATGCGGCCCTATGATGAAGCATGAAGCATGACACTGCAGTATTAAGAAAATGAACTATTTTCCCTTTTTGCTCTGCCCCTTGTTGTATGAGTTATAAATATAGTGAGTTGTAAGCTTAGGAGGGGGAGTCAGAAAAGGCTCATTCCCTTGTCTCTCTTTATTGTGAGTTCTAGGCAAAGAGTGGAACCAGAGACAGGCCTAGCGGCTGATGCGTGGGTGCGAGATCTTGAGTGTTAAAGTTGTTTCTACGCCTCATCCGATGACTTTGAGTGGCGCAGAAAGTCAAAGAGTGTTTTCTACTTCGTTTTTTTTTGTGGGACTTATCTGAAAACTTTGAGCACATTGATGAGCACCTGGAAGGGCTCCACGACTGGGACCTTGAGCGTTACGGAGTGAACTGGAGTAGTGCGACCTGGGGCTTTAGGGATTGCTCCTGCTGCTCCTCGGGAGTCATGGTGCATCAGTCTTCACAAGCTTTCGAGTCATCGCCCTGCTCCTGACACGAGACAAACCAGATGGGGGTCTATCAGAGACATCTGCCTGTGACAGGAACCACAGGGTTTAAACCGCACAACTATTTGGGGGGACATCCCTTGCACACTCGGACAAAATCTCAAAATAATTCGACAATGTTGAAAACATGGTCCAAAAAGTGGACAGAGGTAGCTCTTTCCAGATCTGTGCTGATGGTGCGAAAAGAAAAGAACTGAGCATGCTCAGGTGGTGTGGTGTCTTCATGGGCACTGCACAAGTCACTTCTAGCACTGCTGAGACAAACGATGCCCCCTACTGATACACAGAGGTACTGTTCAAGACTTTACCAATCCAGTGTGACGTCTGGGTAATATTCAATGGTAAGGAATCTGCAGCTACAAGTCTTTATCAGATACTATGCTTTGCACTTCCTTCAGATGTAAAAGTTTTAAAATGTTCGAACAACTTGAGAGATTATACATCAGAACATTGGGAAAGGAAATCTATTGAAAGTCCGTCAGGATAGAGGCTAAAGCGTTATTTAAGAGGAGATGGCATTTTTGACTTCCTGTAAAGTAATGTTGGCTTCTAAGGTTTCTGTAATTAAGTTAATAATTGTGTTATTAGGAAAGTTCAAAAAGTACTTTTTCAAATACTCATTGGGAAGGATGAGTATCTTCGGTACACAAAAGTTTATAATATTACTCAATAATTTAGCAATGTTGGGACGTGCTATCAATGTCATTTAATAAGTTCAGTTTTTTATTTTGAAATTCTTTGTTAACATTTATCAAACTTTATTTTGGCCCCCAAAATATTTAGCTTTGAGATTTAAAGAATATTGCTACTGCTTAGTATAAGAATTTTGTTTAGCTCAAATTTTGCAGCAACACGGTCAGAGCGCATTTTGATGTAAAATAAAAATGCTTCAAAGATTTTATTTTATTTAACAAGGAATGTATGAGACATTTTAAGTAGACTTTTTTTTTTACATCATATGAAATAACGTAGCTTATAATGGATATTCATGTGTATCCCAGTTATTAGATAAGGATGTTTCTTCAGGTTTATTAGTACAATACAATAATATATGTAAACTGAATATTTCTTCCCCAATATATCATCAGTTTAACAAAAAAAAAACCTTTTCTTCATTAGATTTAGTTAACCCCTTCCCTGCGGGGCATATTCCCCCCGCTGTGCTGGGGGGAGGG